>NC_082655.1:74227680-74530710 GCF_028023285.1 Balaenoptera ricei
CGCTGCGGCTCGCGCCCGTCTCTGGAGCTCGTTTAGGCGGTGCTCTGAATCTCGTCTCCTCACGCATCCTGAAACAATGGTCTCTTGCCTCTTAGGCAGGTCCAGACTTTTTCCCGGACTCCCTCCTGGCTAGCTGTGGTGCACTAGCCCCCTTCAGGCTGTGTTCACGCCGCCAACCCCAGTCCTCTCCCTGTGATCCGACCAAAGCCCGAGCCTCAGCTCCCAGCCCTCGCCAGCCCCAGCGGCTGAGCAGACAAGCCTCTCGGGCTGGTGAGTGCTGGTTGGCACCGACCCTATGTGCAGGAATCTCTCCGCTTTGCCCTCCGCACCCCTGTGGCTGCGCTCTCCTCCGTGGCTCTGAAGCTTCCCCCCTGCCACCCCCCGTCTCCGCCAGTGATGGGGTTTCCTAGTGTGTGGGCACTTTTCCTCCTTCACAGCTCCCTCCCAGAGGGGCAGGTCCCGTCCCTAATCTTTTGTCTCTGTTTTTTCTTTTGTTTTTTTTGCCCTACCCAGTCTCATGGGGAGTTTCTTGCCTTTTGGGAAGTCTGAGGTCTTCTGTCAGCGTCAGCGTTCAGTAGGTGTTCGGTAGGAGTTGTTCCACATGTAGATGTATTTCTGATGTATTTGTGAGGAGGAAGGTGATCTCCGCGTCTTACTCCTCCGCCATTTTGAAGGTCCCCCTGCCAATCTGAGGAAATTTTATGAAAATAATTTACCTGCCCTTTCCTCTTATTGTTTTTTGGCCAGAGGCATTTCTCACTGATTGTGCAAACATTAATATTTAAAGGAACAGACTTCTGTATTTGAGATTAAGTTGTGTTTTTTAGCTAAGCAATTACACACAATGACTCAAGTAATATTGTAATAAGCAATACTTATTAAATAAGTGATACTTATTTTTGTTTTACTCTTTTTTGCAGATGACGTCACCTACCAAGAGTATGATGAGCAAGGTCTGAAAATGCTTCTTGACCTTAAGTTACCTACTTGTTTTAAAATCTACTCAGAGTTTGACTATGAAGTATGGAGAGTGGTATTTTCGCTATAAATATTATACCATAACTTAAAACATCCAAATGAATGGGTAGTTCTCAAAGAGTTTACTTGGGGAGATTGTCTACCTATTCCAGTGGTTCTGCCATTGCCTAAATTGTTTCTTAAATTCTTTGCAAGGTGCTTTAGGAAGCAGTTACAAATTATTCAAGAAAACACATCTCATTCCTTTATAGTCATAGCTCGCCTTTAATGAAAAATAAGTCCCATGCTTGAAAGACTACTTTGGTTAGATTTTAACTACTCTAGCTGCTTCTGCAGATTAATTTTACTTAAATAAAGATGACTGATCTGCCAGCATGGAGAAAGGTGTAGCAGAACTTCATTCTGGGCTTCAAGGCAGCATAAAGAAAATAGTTCTGGCATCAGATTCTGATTTAGACAGTTATAGCTCCTCTTGTTGCCCCAGCACTTCTCATGCTGTTTTATTAAACTCCGTGAAGTAGATTATGTTTTCACTGCTTCCCAGATGAAAGAAGTAGGGTTCAGAGAATGTAAGTAATTTTGCATAAGTCCACAAGACTAAGAAATGATAAAATACCAGTGGTGGATCGTTTTTATTCTAATATCTTCAAAGATGACTCTGTAGAAGGAAAGAAGCCCATTGGATGTAACTGTCTGTGAAACAAGAAGGATGAAGAAATGTGTAGTGCTTGAGTCAGATATGGAGGACTTCCTATGTGCTGGATGGTTTTAGGGCTTGACATTCAGTTATGAATAATATAGAGTCTCTACTTCCAAAAAATTTGTGGTCTCATGTTAGCTGGTGAATCTCAAGTGAAGAAAATTAGGAAGGGCTGCATGTAGATCTAACATGCTGATTTATTAATCATGTGATTTTAAGATTTTAGACCCTACCAAGATCACCATCCACAGTGGCTGTTCCTAATGGGATATGAAGGATCCCATTGGAAGAATCCTGCAGTCTATCTCTAGGGACTAATTTTTTTTTTATAACAAATTAAATAACTTGGCCACTATAATTGAATTTAGATTTTGTTTTTCAATTTTGAATTTGAAGGAGAAAATAGGAATTTGGAATTTAGAAGTTGCATGTAGATGTGGGATTTGAGATAGCTTTCTAATTTCTGCCAGTCACTGTGGTGTTTTTCTAAATATGCTGGAAAGAACATGTTTGGAATGCAAGTTGCAGACTAGATATAGAGAATTTTAAAATCAAATTTGCAAGAAGTGTAAAATTAGATAAAATGCTAAAAAAGATGTTGTGAAAGTAAAGATATTTTCGTAGGAAGAATGTCATAATAAATATAATTTAAAATGTTAACAGGGTAAAAATATGACCTGACAGGTCATCAAGTTTTGATGAGATACTTTGAATTACCTTGTTATAGAACATAAACTTTTTCAAATCAAATAGATCTAAGAGGACAAAGGATTCTTCATTATGTGCTACAAAGATACCTTTGTGCAGTTCAGGAACCCAGACAGGGAAACCAAGTGACCAAATATATATATATTATATACACACATATATATATTATATATATACACACACACACACACACATATATGAAGCTGTAAGTCGGGTGAAAGAAAACCATTTTTCAGTCAGAGAACAGAATATATTCTGTATTAAACGTTCCAAATTCTAGGACCTGGAAAACATAAAGCTTGTTAAGGCTGTAGAGGGAACCAGCTTTCCACATAAAAAATGTCCTGGAAAGCATTAAGCCTATATTGGAAACACCTGGCAAATGACAGTACAGTCTTACCATCTAATTGATTTATTTATTCATACACTACATATACTACATATGTATCACATAGCCTGTGTCCAAAACGTAGGACACTGGGGCAGTTCCAGTGAAGAACACACATGGCTTATATTCTCATGGACTGTGTATTTTAGCAGCGGGGTAGAAATTATACAAATCATTTTAGTTTAGTATTCAGTTACAATTACATTAAGTACTGATACGCGTGAGTATAGTGTACAACAAGAGTATAAAGTGGCCCTACCTAGTTTGTGGACCAGGGAAGGCTGAAGTATGAGCTGAAGAGTAGAACAGTTGACAAGGCCAGGGGAAAGGATGCTGGAGCGTAGAATGAAGCTGCTGATGGGAAGATGTGTCTGGAGTGCTGAGCATGAGAGAGACTGGGGCTGAGATTGTGAGATGGTCCGGGTCCAGAGGTCAAGGACGTTCACCTTCACCTTGGAACACTGTTCTAGGGCAGTGCGTTTTGTAAGGATTGATCTGTCTAAAACGTAGCAAATAGATTGGAGAGACAAGAGTAGATGTGGGGAGGGAATTCCTTGGTGGTCCAATGGTTAGGATTCCGCACTTCCACTGCAGGGAAGCTAAGAATTCCGCAAGCTGCGCCACGCGGCTAAAAAGAAAAAAAAAAAGAGTAGCTGTGGGGAGACCAGTTAGGTTACTGCAGTTTTCCAAACTTGATCTTCGCTGAGTCACATCTCTGCCAAGCGAGGCATCAGAGGAGATGAGTTTCAAGAAAGGGGTGTTCAGCCGTGTCCTGGGCTGCTGAGGACCCACCCAAGTGAGCACTGAAGACCTGCCTTGGATCTCGTGCTACGGAGGCCTCACCGGTAACCTTGGCAAGAACTGTTTGCAGTGGACAGAAGTTGGACAGAGATGATAGTGGTTTAAACCAGGGTGGTGGCAGCGAAGGTGAGTGGAAGTGGACAAAGCTGAGAAGTAGAAGATAAGGTTGGCGGGGATGGATGTGCAGGTGTAGCTGGGGAGAGAGAGCAAGGTGTCGGGAACCACGTCCACGGTTGCGCTTATGCACCCGGTGGATGAGGTGCTTTTTCCGAAGACAGTGAGACTGGAAAACAGGCTTCGGGCCAGAAGGTCATGAGTGCGGTCTGTACGTCCTGATAGTGCCTGCTGAGCCATCCAAGGGGAGATACCGAGTTAGCCGATGGATGGTGTTCGGATCTCAGAAGTCTATTCGTAGTTGAGTTCGAGAATCATCAGAATATGCATTGTGATTGAAGCCAAAGGCTGCGATCATTTAAGGAGAGAGGAGAGAGCAGGAATAGAGGAGGATCTATGGCTGGACTTTGACTAAAAGCAACATCTAATGCCTGGTAAGAAAAAGGTGATGTGATGAAGGTTGAGAAGGAGAAAGGAAAGAATCAAAGGAGAGTATGGTCACATTGGAGTCCAAGGACAAGAGTGCTTGTAAAGGAAGGAGCTGCTAGGAGACCTGATCCAGTAAAGGCAGGAAGTGTCCATTGGGTTAAATGAGTGCTCGTGAGAGGTCTTAGGGGAGCATTTTCAGGGATGTGATCAGGGCCGGAAGACAGACTGGAGTGGGTTGAGGAGAAGAAGTGAGGAGACAGCATGTGCAAATGACTCTGAAGAAATTAGATTGTGAAATGGAGGAAGGAGAGGGCAGGGAGAACCTATGATGGAGAAGAATCTGAAAAAGAATACACACACACACACACACACACACACACACATATATGTATAACTGAATCACTTTGCTATCCATCTGAAACATTGTAAATCAACTATACTTCAATAAAAAATAAAGGACATACTAAATAAGTGAATAAAATTAAAATAACAAAAAGAAAAGACTTGTTTATTTGTTTTTCAGTTGATAGACTTGAGCATATTAAATGCAGGCACCGTTCAGGGTGACAGAGTGAGCAAACATTCACTGCTCCTTTGTCTTCCAAATGCCACCAAAATGATAGAAAATGATCTGTTAAAAATTGTCCCTTGCTCTACCCTAGCACTAGTAATAATATCTGAAACACAGTAGATGTTCAGATTTTTTTCTTTATTAAATGAACAGGGAGAATATATTTGTAACCGTGCTAGAAAAACAACACAGTTTGCTCTTAGGGTAGCAGAAATTTTCAGGCATTTTGGAAGGTGGAAAAATAGGGATCAGGCTGACTAGGAAAGCAATGAGCCAGCCAGGCATGAGGGGAGACCGCAGCCGAGACGAGGGCCTCCTTTGCAGTGGAGCAGAGAGAGGTGAGCCTGGGCCGTGGTCAAGGTAGTGGATTAAGACCTGCCCACAGAACCCTCTCTCTCAGGGACTGGAGGCAGGGCCGTTTGCCCCAGGTGAAAGATCTGAGCATTGCTCCCTAAGCAAAGTAGAGAATCTGCCTGGTAAAAACTTGGACCCAGCGTGATAAGCGGGTTGAGCCACGGGTAACTCAGAGCCTCCACTACAGTCACGAAGCAAATAAAAAAATGAAATTCAGTATCACCCCGGGGTTAACAAATTACTGAATCCAGGTAAAAAGTGACTGGGGAGGAACTTTAATTTTCCCCATTTTACAAGAAGGAAGCATATATAATTGCTCCTCTGGCTAAAAGTGGCCGCCCTGCAATTTGAATCCAGGCCTGTTTTACTCCAGACCAAACTCTTCCCGGCTCTACTCTGTAACCTGCCGCTTCCCAGTGACTGAGACCCAGAGGTTCAAGGATAAATTAGACATTGAACCATACAGCAAATGTTGTGTTTTAATGGGAGTTACACGGTGCGAAAGGATTATTTTTTCTGTGTACTTTGCAGCGTTTGAGCCATCGGAAAATGAAGGGACAGAAACTTCAGGTAAGGTATTTGTCTAAGCAGATATTTCCTGCAAGTCAGCTCCCCTTGTATTTGTGAAAATGAATATAGCTTGTGGAACAAAGCCTCCATAGCACAAGGAGATCAACTCAATGCTTTGGGACCACCTAGAGGGGTGGGATAGGGAGGGTGGGAGGGAGGCTCAGGAGGAAGGGGATATGGGGATATATGTATACATATAGCTGATTCGCTTTGTTATACAGCAGAAACTAACACAACATTGTAAAGCATTTATACTCCAATAAAGATGTGGAAAAAAAAAGATAGATTTAGTCAGAAATACAAGACATTCTCAAGTCACCAAGGAAGTAATTGGATCATGTTGTTATGTTTATTCGCTGTTTATGGTGTAAGTTTTATGTCAGCAGGGATAATACCAGCCTATTAATGTATTCTTTGAATATAATTTAGAAATTAAAGTTGATATTCTAGTGAGTGTCTCTATAAGAAGCCCCAATCTAAAAAGAGCCAAATTTAGGTCTCTGAGTGGATATGTTCATTTAAGGACCTAGTGAAGATGAGTTAATGTAAGACATGTTTGCTTTTTTTTAGATAATGCTGTAGATGACTCAAACACAATTTTAGAAGGTAAGTTAATTTTATAGGCATGGTTTTACTTTTTATATTAAAATTATGTTCATTTCTTCAACAAGCACTTATTGCACACTTACTATTTGCTGTCTTTATAGTGCTCAGGGGCTAGGAGGGCAAGAGCAAATAAGAGAGTTGGAATTCTGTTTTCACTGCGGCTGGAACTCTAGTGGCCAAAGAGATGATGAAGTAATTAAAGATTATGAGAAGTGCAGTGATGGAGATAAAAGCAGGATCGTATAGTAGAAAGTAACTTGTTAGGGTGAGGAGGGCCACCCTAAATAGGAGGAGGTGGTCTTGTGAGAAGGAGTTATCCATGGGCAGAGGTGGGTTGAAATGGTAGGAGTGTAAATTGATACAGCCACTATGGAAAACAGTATGGAGGTTCCTTAAAAAACTAAAACTAGAACTACCATATGACCCAGCAATCCCACTACTGGGCATATACCCTGAGAAAACCATAATTCAAAAAGAGTCATGAACCACAATGTTCATAGTTGCGTCCTTTACATTGTTACTCAGCTGGAAAAAACTTCTTTTGAACCTGAAGGATTTGTTTCAGAAAAATAAAACTTGTTACATATATTACATAGTGGTGCTTCGACACGACTTAGATTTCTGTAGTTCATAACAGTTTGCAAAGCTCGTTCCCATATACTGTTTCCATTGTTTCTCACCATAGACACTGAAGAGGAGGCTGGGCAAATAGCATTGTACTTACTTTACAAATGAAGGGCTGAAAGCCTGAGGTGAGGTCAGGTGGCTGCCCGGGTTCCAGCTAGAGTGGCCGGGCTGGTCTTCAACCCAGCGTTGGGGCCGGCAGTTGACCCTGGAGTCTGTGTGCTCACAAGGAACATGTCATGGGGAATTTTGCTCATGAGATTAATCTTAGAATTCATTTATGAGCCACTAATTGTCAGTTTTCAGATTAAATGTTACTGCTTCTGAGCTTGGTTAGACAGAGTACAGTCAACTGAATTGGAGAAGGTGGGGAGGGGGAAGGGGAGAGGAGGAGAGGGGATGCTAGAACTGCCCTCATTGTCCACTTAGCTGCTGGGAGAGACCCCAGCACAGGAGCTGTGGGCCGCTCTGTCTAAGCTGATCATCCACAGAGCAGGCTGGATGGCAGTCAGGTTTCCTGCCACCTCCTATTACTCAGTTCTCTATGGAAATTATAACTGAGTCTGTTTTTTTATTCAATTAGAATTAGAAAATGGAAACTCAGAATCCCTAGAAAGAACTTCATCCAACCCACCCCACATATACTGTTATATATAGAAGAACTAACCTCACAATACGCAACTTGGCTTTGCCTTTTTTTGTATTAGAAATAGTTTTTCTGAAACCATTTCCTCTAAGATCAGGAACAAGACAAGGTTGTCCACTCTCACCACTATTATTCAACATAGTTTTGGAAGTTTTAGCCACAGCAATCAGAGAAGACAAAGAAATAAAAGGAATCTGAATCGGAAAAGAAGAAGTAAAGCTGTCACTGTTTGCAGATGACATGATACTATACATAGAGAATCCTAAAGATGCTACCAGAAATTGACTAGAGCTAATCAGTGAGTTTAGTAAAGTAGCAGGATACAAAATTGATGCACAGAAATCTCTTGCATTCCTATACACTAATGGTGAAAAATCTGAAAGAGAAATTAAGGAAACACTCCCATTTACCATTGCAACAAAAAGAATAAAATACCTGGGAGTAAACCTACCTAAGGAGACAAAAGACCTGTATGCAGAAAACTATAAGACACTGATGAAAGAAAATAAAGATGATACAAACAGATGGAGAGATATACCACGTTCTTGGATTGGAAGAATCAAAATTGTGAAAATGATTATAGTACCCAAAGCCATCTACACATTCAGTGCAATCCCTATTAAACTACCAATGGCATTTTTCACAGAACTAGAACAAAAAATTTCACAATTTGTATGGAAACACAAAAGACCCCGAATAGCCAAAGCAATCTTGAGAAAGAAAAACAGAGCTGGCGGAATCAGGCTCCCTAACTTCAGACTGTACTACAAAGCTACAGTAATCAAGACAGTATGGTAATATATGGTAATAGCACAAAAACAGAAGTATAGATCAATGGAACAGGATAGAAAGCTCAGAGATAAACCCACGCACATATGGTCACCTTATCGTTGATAAAGGAGGCAAGAATATACAATGGAGAAAAGACAGCCTCTTCAATAAGTGGTGCTGGGAAAACTGGACAGCTACATGTAAAAGAATGAAATTAGAACACGCCCTAACACCATACACAAAAATAAACTCAAAATGGATTAAAGACCTAAATGTTAAGACCAGACACTATAAAACTCTTAGAGGAAAATATAGACAGAACACTCTATGACATAAATCACAGCAAGATCCTTTTTGACCCACCTCCTAGAGAAATGGAAATAAAAACAAAAATAAACAAATGGGACCTAATGAAACTTAAAAGCTTTTGCACAGCAAAGGAAACCATAAACAAGACAAAAAGACAACCCTCTCAATGGGAGAAAATATTTGCAAATGAAGCAACTGACAAAGGATTAATCCCCCAAATATACACGCAGCTCAATATCAAAAAAACAAAGAACCTAAACCAAAAATGGGCAGAAGACCTAAATAGACATTTCTCCAAAGAAGATATACAGATTGCCAACAAACACATGAAAGGATGCTCAACATCACTAATCATTAGAGAAATGCAAATCAAAACTACAATGAGGTATCACTTCACACCAGTCAGAATGGCCATCATGAAAAAATCAACAAACAATAAATGCTGGAGAGGGTGTGGAGAAAAGGGAACCCTCTTGCACTGTTGGTGGGAATGTAAATTGATACAGCCACTGTGGAGAACAGTATGGAGGTTCCTTAAAAAACTAAAAATAGAACTACCATATGACCCAGCAGTCCTACTACTGGGCATATACCCTGAGAAAACCATAATTCAAAAAGAGTCGTGTACCACAATGTTCATTGCAGCTCTATTTACAATAACCAGGATATGGAAGCAACCTAAGTGTCCATCGACAGATGAATGGATAAAGAAGATATGGCACATATATACAATGGAATATTACTCAGCCATAAAAAGAAATGAAATTGAGCTATTTGTAGTGAGGTGGATGGACCTAGAGTCTGTCATACAGAGTGAAGTCAGAAAGAGAAAAACAAATACCATATTCTAACACATATATATGGAATCTAAAAAAAAAAAACGGTTCTGAAGAACCTAGGGGCAGGACGGGAATAAAGACGCAGACGTAGAAAATGGACTTGAGGGCATGGGGAGGGGGAAGGGTAAGCTGGGATGAAGTGAGAGAGTGGCATACACTACCAAATGTAAAATAGATAGCTAGTGGGAAGCAGCCGCATAGCACAGGGAGATCAGCTTGGTGCTTTGTGACCACCTAGAGGGGTGGGATAGGGAGGGTGGGAGGGAGACGCAAGAGGGAGGAGATATGGGGATATATGTATATGTATAGCTGATTCACTTTGTTATAAAGCAGAAACTAACACACCATTGTAAAGCAATTATACTCCAATAAAAATGTTAAAAAAAATCATTAGGGATGAACTGAAAAAAGAAAATACAGTTTTTTCCTAAGCCTTTTGATCCGCCAGTAGAGGGCGTAACAGAGGCTGCTCAGGGAATTCCTTCTGCTGGGCAGTGGGGCTCTGGATTGTGCGCCTCTGGCCCAACCTGCAGTTTCTATGTTCCTACAGCACTTGAGTGGACAGAGAGAGGAGACTCGTCATCTTCACTCGCCCACCAAACTTCTCTTCCCTTGTCTTCCCCCATCTTGGCTGGTTGCATCAATAAGTACTCGGGTTCCCAAACCAGCAATGTGGGTGTTGTCTCCTCTCCCCCTCTCTCTATAGCTAATCCCAAGTCCTGTTGAATAGTCTACTTAAACATTTCTCAAATTCATTCTTTCGTCTGAAGCTCTAGTGATCTAGTTCAGCCTCATCATCTTCCTGGACAATGGCAGTAGCCTTCTAACTAGTCTTCTTAACTCCACGCTTGTCCCCTTCAAATCCATCTTTCACAGTGTCACTAGGATGATCTCTTCAGAAGTACACATCTGACTATGTCAGGCCTGTGCTTAAACCCTTCTGGTGTCAGTAAGGTTACTTTCTGCTGCAGGTAACAGAAAAGTGAATTTGAATTGGCTTAAGCAGTAAAGAAATGGGACAGATCATTTGGGGCCTTGGAGGACCTAGTAAGGAATTTGGATTTTTTTCTAAGTACAGTGAGAATCTATGGAAATACTTGTGAGATATGACATAATCTGATTTATGTTTTGAAAGATTACTTGTACTCTTAGAGAATGGATTGGATGGAGCGAGAAGGGAAGCAGGGACCACCCTGTTAGGAAATTACTGTGTCCTAATCCAGAGAAGGGATCATGGTGGCCTGGAGGAAAACCATGAAGTGGGAATGGAGGGGAAAGTTTTAAACTTGGAATGTATTTTAGAATTACAACTGATGGAACTTCCTGATGGTTGTGAAGTAAAGAGGAATAAAGGGGGCTTTTGGTTTGATTTAAATAACTGTTGGATGTTAAGGCTGTTTACTGAGAAGAAATGATTTTCTTTCCTGGTTTAGGGAAGAAAATCCAGGATTCCATATTAGATATTTTATGTTCAGGAATTATGTGAGATACCCGGGTGGAGGTGTCAAGTAGGGAGTTGGATGTGCCAATCTGAGCTAGATGGGTGAGATCTGAGATGGATAGGAACGCTTGGGAGCCATCACCATGGAGATGGTGTCCATTCCATGGAAATAGATAAGATCATTTTGGAGGTGAGTGCAGAGGGAGTAGACCAGCAGTTCCAGGACTGAGCTCTAAGGAATCCCAACATTGTGAGGTTTGAGGGAACATGCGTAGCCAGTGAGACAGGAGCAAACCAGTAGGGAAGGATGGGAAAGAGCAAAAGGAAGGAAGGAGTGTGCTCTGTGCTACTGCCATTGGAATTTCAGGGCTTGCGAAGCACCGATTGCATTTGGCAACGTGGAGAATGCCGGTGATCTTAGCAAAAGCTATTTGAGTAAATTGATGGGAGTCAAAGCCATACTGAGGTGGGTTTACAAAGTCCCGGAGTAAGACAAAGTAGGCTGTATCAATAGGCAAAACTTACAGGTTGTGCTAATATAACAAATTATTTCTTTTAAAAATTTCTCGTTATATCATTACCAAAATACATTTCAGATAAGTTTGTTAAATGTACATTTTTTCAGAATAAATTTGGATGAAAATTTATCACAATAATAATGTCTCTCTTAGTATAACATCAGGGATGAAAATAACAACGGATGTGGTTAATACTTTATGATGCATACAAGTTTTTCAAATATACCTAAAATGACAAAAGTGAAAGAAATTCTGAGAAAAATATTGGTCAGGTTGGTAAAGTGCTAACATGTCTCTAGATTATTAAGAACCAAATAAATAGGCAAACCATTAACAAGCCAGTCACAACACAGAAAACTAGTAAACATTCATGGTACTGCCACTAGAAGAAGGAACTCTTCCAGAAGCTTAACAGGGTTCAGGGAGAATATGTGTGATATTTTTCTGTTTCCTTTTTACTTTTATCTAAAATATTTCCAACTGTTTTGAGCATGTATCATTCCTAAAAGTAGAAGCAAAATAATGCAAGAAGAAAAATGATTAAAATAGCTGCATAAATATTTTGAGTTTTAGAAAATGCTAATAAAAATTCCTCCTTTTGACCAAAGCCTGTTACAAATCTTGAGCAAAGGGAAAGCAGATACAATCTTACCTCTCGATTAGGGTAATGTTACAGGGGTTTTTAGGGATGAAGATGTAAACATGTGATATAATTTTATAGAGTGAATCAGGTCAGTATATCATTATACTGTTGAGTGGTGAGGCTTACAGTTTCTTTAGTTGTAAGTAGGTTGAGGTAGGCAAGGAAAAAGACTAGATGTTAAAATTCATATCCACATTTCTGGCTAGTTTTAGAATATGTTACCTTGAGTATTATTTTTCAAAAGCAAGTTTATTCAAGATAGTGATATATTTTTCAGATTCGTTTCAATTTAACTTTTTGTGCCATTAACAAGAAACGAGATGCTTTAAATGTCTTTCCTCAGCTTTCTTATCAAGTCTGATGCAAAATTGTGGTGAAAACTTAGGTTTTAGTTCATATCTCCTTTGCCAGACTGTGAGTTTTGAGGTCAGTCAGTTAGGCAGATAATGTTTTGTGTTTTTTTTTTTTTTTTTTTTTGCTAGCTTCCATGTGATTTTTTTTTTACTTAATTAATTTATTTATTTATTTTTGCTGTGTTGGGTCTTCGTTTCTGTGTGAGGGCTTTCTCTAGTTGCGGCGAGCGGGAGCCACTCTTCATCACGGTGCGCGGGCCTCTCACTATCGTGGCCTCTCTTGTTGCGGAGCACAGGCTCCAGACGCGCAGGCTCAGTAATTGTGGCTCACGGGCCCAGTTGCTCCGCGGCATGTGGGATCCTCCCAGACCAGGGCTCGAACCCGTGTCCCCTGCATTGGCAGGCAGATTCTCAACCACTGCGCCACCAGGGAAGCCCGGCAGATAATGTTTTAAAGCCTGTAGTTCAGGACAGTTGAGAAATATACAACATTTTACGAAGTTATAGCTAATTCTTCTTTGTTGGGATGGTGGAGAAACCTAATGTTTTATGATAATTGCAGTTGAACACCCAAAAAGTCTGTAAAAATGATCACTGTAACTTAAAGATCAGTGGTCTGTATTTTAAACACTGGTCAGCAATCTGTAATGCAGTGTTTTATGATTTATGATTTATTTATTATTTATTTTAGAGGTGCACGTGCCCCCTGCAGAGGAACAGCGAGAAGTACCACCAGGTATGGCATTTTGTCAGATGTATTGCTTTTTCCTTTTTTGTTTAATTTAAAAGATGCTGCTGATACACTAGATGGAATGATTCTATGAAGAGTAGAATTCCCGAGAGAGGAGGATTAATTATACCTAAATTTAAAAAGAAAATGTTCTGTGTTTTCGTCAGTTGAGCCAAAGTAATGGGAAGTAGACATCAGACTGAGTCTAGTACATATTTGTTGAGCTAGAATTTGATGAGTATTCATGATCAAAGTACTGTTTGATTTTTGCCATTATAGATGTTGATAGTAGTGGAAGTTAGGGAAGCTTTTTTTTTCCTTTTTTTTGATTGACAGGCTATTTGATGGAGGATGTGGAATCAGACTTGCCTTCAGATAAAAGTTTAATAGTGCTTAAATTAGTGACATTGGTCCTCGTCCTCCCCCTGTCTTCCCCGAGAACACCCTTGTGCCCCGCGTGACCCAGGCAGTCCTTGCTGCCAGCCCACTGTGC
This sequence comes from Balaenoptera ricei, assembly GCF_028023285.1. NCBI lineage: Eukaryota > Metazoa > Chordata > Mammalia > Artiodactyla > Balaenopteridae > Balaenoptera > Balaenoptera ricei. Next base: position 74,241,267 of record NC_082655.1, read on the forward strand.
TACACCCGTCCCTCTGCGTTTTCCTCCCTTCCCCCGCATGTCCCTTTCATCATCAGTGAGTTTAAACTCATCATCAATGAGTTCAACCAAGGCCTGTGCTTTCAAATGTGTTTTAGAGATGACATTAACCATACCTGCAATCGGAAATTAACATAGAAACCTCTTGCTTTCAAAGTGGGCAAAAAAATGTTTCATTAGGAGAGGATTTTCCAACACCTCTTTCCCAAATGTATTTCTTCTTGTTTCTGTGTTTTATTTCCATTTGTTTTCTTTCTGTGTCATTTATTGGTTCAATTTTTACTCACATTTTTCACATTATGCTTAATGTGAATTTTGTAGCGATGATGTACATTCGTACTACTGATTTCGGTAGAAATAATTGTGCCTTCCAAAATTTATTGAAATACTAAATTTCAAGAGGAGAAAAACCTTTTATAATCAAAGAGTGTTTTTAGTTACACCACAGCTCATATTTGCTTACTTAACAGTTGGGATGTTTTAGATTTTGATAGTTGTTGTATGTTGTACATTTAGAATATATACGAATACTAAAGGAACCGCATTGTTGGTATTGTGATATGAATGAGAAAAGAAATCCATGGAGAAATTGATCTTTTACAAGGTGACTGCTGGGCATATATGTATATTTTGTGTTTAGGAAAGATGCACAGAGCAAGGAAGGTTGATGTTTCTGTCCTGCTTTTGTAATTTCCTCTTTGTTGTTGAGCAGTGCTTCACAGAGCGCCTTGTTTCTAACCTGAGGATGCAGGGCAGGTTACTGAATTTGCATTTTGATTACTATCCATTCCTCTAAAGAAAATTGTTTTATAAGTATTCCTAAAAATAACGAGTTTCTACAACACTGACTTTTTTCTAGTTATAGTTGATATTTTTTTAATATTTATCTGACTTGAATGAAGGTATGAAACGTAATATTATTTTCTGACCAGAAAGTTCTGTGCTTCTACTTTGGTGATTTATAAATGAAGCCCAAGAATTTCCTTGGAACATAAATACAAAATACTAAGTGGTTGGGGGGCTGGAATAAGGTGCTTTTTTTGATGAGATGTTTAACAGCTGAAGTAAATGAAAATGAAGATTTGATTCATATGCATACCTCCTGACACACAATGAGCTCCCAGTAAATGGTGGCTGTGGCTTTTATTGTTTAGTAATTAATTAGCCTGATCTTTGAGGTGGATCAAGAGAAGCTAAATTCTGAAAGACCTGGTCCAGGAGTTGTAACCTGTCAGTTGTAATGCATTTGTCTTACATTCTGGTGTCATAAAAATTTGAGTGATGCACCGCACGGCTGTAGTTTGACCTTTACCAAAGAGGATATGAGGCAGAGAGTCAGCAGTAATTATTTGTAATGATTGCACTGGGTTTGCTTATTTCCTATTATCTTCTTAGTCTTACTTTATATTACATTTTTTAAATTATTCAATCTTACAAAAGAATAATATTCATAAATCAGTCTCTATTTTGTACAGTAAGGTGACTGCTTTTGCAACAGTGTTGAACTGTGTGATGCAGGAACTGAGGAAACAATTGTGGGACCCATTTCCTTACTACCTTTCAATCTTTAAAATTTCTTATTCAGTGGAAAATGCAAACTGAGGCCCTCTGCAAAATGCTGGATATCGGTTTTTCCTGGCCCTCAGAATCTAACTGATGATTACTTTGCCTTCCCTGATCTTTCTAAGAATTCTAAGATTTCTAAGATTGTTGTACAATCTTAATATTGCGCATTAAAGTTCATAATAACATACTTACTTATCGTTGTGATAATCCCATGGGGTGGGAATTGTCTTAATTTACTATTGTATCCAGCCGCCTACCAGGAGACAGTGCTAACTTTTATTAAGCATTATGTATGTCACGCTATCTAGACACACACATGAATTAACTCCCTTAGTAAATATTTCCAGTAGCCCAAGAGGTAGACATGCTGTTATCTCCATTTTACAGATGAGAAAACTGAGGCACAGCAAGGCAGAGGAACCTGTCTGACGTCTCAGAGCTGACAAGTGGGAGAGCTGAGTTCGATTCTTGCATTTTGGCTCCAGAGTTCACACACTCAGCTTCTGTGCTCTAGAGGATTTCACATAAATGAAGGCCTAAAAGCTGATGCGTTTTGAGAGCCGTTTTGATGTGATAAAAGCAGAGATATTGTATTCTTTGGCATCTTTTTCTTAACATGCATTAGCACTTCACTTAAGACTCAGAAATGTTGAAGATTAATTATGATTCATTGTGGAAAAGTTAGTTGTCCAATAATTTAAACTTTGCCATCTTTTGTTTATATTTATAAATTTGTCAGTGCTTTGCTGGCATACTTTTGGCAAGGATGTAAAAAGTCAATCCTAAGAACTGATCATTCTGATATTAGAAGTCAATCATTTTGAATACTGTGTTTTTTTAAAAAATTGATTTTGGAACCTCTGCTCCTTTAGTGGGTTTTCACCTTTGTCCTCAAAGTCATATTTTTACTTGAAATCATACAGCATATTTCTAGCAATATGACAGCATAAACATACATAGCACAGATTGAATGGCTTATGAAGGAATCGCTTAGGAAATTAAATTTCCTGCCAAGCAATACTTTAAGGCCATTTGACTAACTGGTTCCTTTAACAATTTTTCTGTCATGGCACGCCAGAAAAAAAACTTAAGTTATGTCTTGTGATGATAATCATGCTGTTTGAAATGAAGATATGTGAGCATCTGTGTTTCTGGGTAGGTCTCCTTGCTCTTGTCTCTCTGAAAATGGAGATAACATTTGTAACTCATCTCACGTTTGAATATTCTAGCAGGGGTGATGGTTTCACTCCGTTGCATCTGTCCAGAGCTGTCACTCATGACTCCCCTGTCACCCAGCATTTTCTAACACTGACCAGTAAGACGCACAACCAGCTTTACGCTGTCAGCACTAGAGGTCTTAGCTTATGGTAGTAAGTGCCTAATACGCATATCATTGTTACTGATTTGATCATTCATCTATTCAAGAAATATGTATCAAGCAACTCCTACGGTACAGGCTCTGCCCCAGACAGTGAAGACACACAGTGAACAATACAGTCCCTGTCTTGTAGCGGTTCACAGACCTGTGGGTGTACAGCTGGGGGTAACAACCAGTACGGCGTCATTAGCTTCTCAGAGTGGTACACAGGGCAGCGCCCGGAGGAGGGGGAACTAACCTGACGTTGGGGCCCGGAGTGCAAGCGTGAGGCAAGGCCTCCCACGTGTGGTTGTGCTGGAGCGGAGCCTTGAGGAGGTGCTGGAAGTGAAGGAGCTGGCACGTCGGGGGTGGTCACGGCAAGTGCTTGCAGCACAAAGACCAAGGTGGTGTGCCAGGTACAGGTGTAAGAAGACAGTGTGGATGGGCAGGCGGCGCTTCTCGGAGGATCCCATAAACGATGTTTGCGAATTTGAATGTGGGCCTGAAAGTGCAGGGAAGCAGCAGAAAAACTCCAAGCCGAGGAGTCGTATGATCAGATCCACATTTGAACAGAGGAGTCCCGTGAGGAGGTGGAGACCAGTCGGGGGGCAGATGTGTTCATCTAAGCAGAAGTGATGGGACCTGGAACTGGTGGCAGGGATACAGAGCAGGGATGGATTTCACGGACCTTGGAGGTGGAGGTAGTTTGGTGGGAGAGGGGCTGGTTGAGGGGGAAGAGTCGAGCTTGATTCCTGTGCTTCTGGCTTGAATGGATGGATGATGGAACCTTAATGGAGATACAGAAGGCGGGAGGAACAGAGGGTGGCAGAGACCACTGGCCTGAATTTGGAGATGCTGGGTTTGCAGCTTGGTGTGGACTACTTCTGAGTGGAGACTTCTTCAAATATGTAGGGGCATAATTTGAGTCATTCAAAACCGTAACTGAGCTTTAACGTTATTTGCCTTGTTACCAGTACTCATACTTTGAATAAGTTCCCATGGTCTCCAGGATTTTTGATTGCACAGGTTACAGAAACGCTTATCCCTCACACTCCAGCTAATGGTTAAATTCTAAGGGAACCTAAGGTCAAACGCATCTTTTAAAACTCTTTCTGTTGAGGTGTAATTTACACACAGGGAGGTGCTCACATGTTGAGGGTACAGTTTGATAGACTTGTACGTGTGATACATTCTTGTACCCACTACGCAGAGTTCTTCCAGCCCCTGGAGGTGTCTCCCTCTCCCCTCCCCCAGTAACGCGCCCACAAAAGGTAACTACTGTTCTGACCTGTCATCATAGATTGATCTGCCCGCCTTTGAATTTGATTGACTAGAACTGCAAGTAAACACGCACATATATATATATACACTTTTTTTGTGCCTGTTTTCTGTTGCTCATCTTTATGACTGTGAGTTTCATCCACTTTGATATTTATAGTTATTGGTTTTATCACTGCTATTTACTGTAATATTCCATTTAAAAATTCCTTTTTATGTTTATGGCTGCAGGGACTATTTCTAGTTTGGGGCTATTATGAAGAAAGCGGCCATGAATATTCTTATACATGTCTTTTGGTAGACAAACATTCATTTCTGTTGGATGTACAAAAGTATACATATAATTTCCAGTTACTTCTCATTAGCACCAAATAATTCTGCTTATATAAAAATTTCTGGTTACGCACACACACGTATGCACACATGTAGACAGATACATAGGGAAGGAAGGGAGGGAGGGAGGAAGGAAGGAAGGAAGGAAGGGAGGGAGGGAGGAAGGAAGGATGGATCACACTCCAGCTTTAGAAATTATATCAAAATTTGACTGGGCCTTTATGTGCACAAACTCCTTTTTTACTCTAATTGTAACATAGATCCAATGCTGTGGTAAAATAAAGGTAAAATAAAGTAAAATAAATCAGACACTAGAGTTCGGAATAAGAAAATATTTGTTGAAAGTTGGACAGAATGAATTTTACTTCTTTTAAAATAGTGTATACTTTTTTTACCAACCACTTATATCTTCAGTAACATTAAAACTGATATAAGATTATTAAAGTAATATATTTTAACTGCAACTTACAGTATCCTGTTGCCCCTTGAAAATTCTTCCTATATTTGTGTTTCAAATGCCATACTAGATTCCCCTCCCATTGCATTCCTTTTTTTTTAAAAATTAATTAATTATTTATTTATCTTTGGCTGTGTTGGGTCTTCGTTTCTGTGCGAGGGCTTTCTCTAGTTGTGGCAAGCGGGGGCCACTCTTCATCGCGGTGCGCGGGCCTCTCACTGGCGCGGCCTCTCTTGTTGCGGAGCACAGGCTCCAGACACGCAGGCTCAGTAGTTGTGGCTCACGGGCCCAGTTGCTCCGCGGCATGTGGGATCTTCCCAGACCAGGGCTCGAACCCGTGTGCCCTGCATTGGCAGGCAGATTCTCAACCACTGCACCACCAGGGAAGCCCTGCATTTCTTTTTAATACAGTGAAAACATTGATGGGAGAAATTTAATGCTTGTATTTCTCAAAAGACTGACATTTTAAAATTCAGTTGTAATTCTCAGATGCTCTAGAGAACCTCTAATTTTCCTTAGCTTTGCAGTGAAAGTAGTAGGAACTACTTTCATAGTAGTAGGTGCCCCAGGGACTGCTCCAGGTAGTGAATCGTTCTGTTTCCCTGTTGCTGTTAAAAACAACAACAACCCAAAAAAAAAAAAAAAAAGCATTTACTTCTGTTGGTGGGTTTTTTAAAAGTAGAGTAAAAATGAAGCAGTTTCACAGTCTATGTCTAGTTGGTCCTTTAATTTAGATTTCCCCTTATTTTTGCAGATACTTAAAGCTTCAGAAAGGCTGCCCTTACCACCACAGGAGGACCAGTTTACCCATACGCTGCAAAAGATGGCTGGGATAGATCTTGTGAAGTAATTTCTGAGCAGACCAAGATCTTTGGGAATGAACACTAAAGATGTTTTGAATGAACCATAGTCCACTGGCATTTTAGTGTATTTTTTTTTAGAAACAAAAATCACATGTGATGTTACATTCCTGCATGTCCTTTTCTGATAGCCTTAGTGGATCCATTGGATTTCTTTTCTTTTTCCTTTTGTGACACAGCTTTTAGTCTTACCTGCATTTATGTGTTTTTCAGACAATAGTTAATAATCGTATTGATGATGTAGCAGCAATTGTCATGGCAGGGTTTTAATATCTCTTATCCGTAATTAACACTAACTATGTTGGGCTGACTTGTATACACTGTGTGAAACATGATTTAAAACCACTAAGAGTGTCTTAAAAACACTGATGGGGTCATTATTAGCTGTGAAGATTTGCGTTGTATATATCTGCAGCAATACCTTTATAAAAAATTGCTACATTAGCTTCGAGTATTCAGGGTAAAACTCAACATTTGAGATTCCTGTAGCTTTTAGCTTGTTAATTAGAAAAAATTTAAATTTCAATAAAAGTTTAAATTATCATGGTTAATTTATTTTTCAAAATAAGGGGGGGAAATTATTGTTAGGACGCAGGGGAAAGGAATGGCCTGTTACATCATGCAAAAATGCTTTACCACACCTCGGAGTGATTGGAGAATAGCTGTAGTCCCGTGAGTATTTGTTTAAATTTTAGAAAGTCTCTTATCAATTACTGGTGCATAAGGTAAAGGTTGTTCTGCCTTTGGCTGGTTAAGTAACGCCCATACAACGCTGAAGCCCGCTCCGTGTATAAAAGTCCACAGGGCCTCTGGCTTGGTGATGTAGGGTGTGTGAAAAGTGCTCACAAGCCAGAGGCCCGCTGCTGTTTGACAGTGTTTGAGCCTTTTCCTTTCCACGCTGAAGCATTTCTTCTATTTTTAGTGTGAGTAATTTGTGACCCAGAGATAGCTGCCGTGATGAAAATACTCATTTGTTAGAAAAAAAAGGTAGCTACACCCTCATTTTGAAAGGACCCTGAGCTATAAAAAAAAAACTCTAAGAAGTGGTTTCATTTATGTGTCCAGGGAGCTCTTGATCATGTTCACATTGTTTTAAGATAAAGTGACATTTTTTCTGCTTTTAGGGTTAAAATCAAAGAGATTTTATATTTTTATCATTAGAGGTCATCGGTACAATGTAGTAAGTTATGCTGAACCGTAATGTAGTGAAACCCAAAGTAATATGTTAGTAAAGAAGCAATAATTTTCTAAAGCTGTGATCTGGGTAATACAGAGTTGCTACTCAAAAATCTCATAAAGCTCTTACTCCGTATGGTGAATTATAGAACACTACTTTTTATAAAGCCATATTTTTTTAGGGAAACTTAGGAGTCACATAGAACTGATAAATGCGTAGAATAAATTTTGCTGGATTTTTGTATATAATCATCTCTAGAACTCTGGACATTGAGGATTCATTACGCTGTGGTCAACTTCAAATACTTTCTAATTCCAAATATCTCAATGAATGAGCCTTGTCTTCACAGATGTATGCCAAGCTGGGCAACATCAATGGATTTTCTAAAAATAATGTAATCATCTTCTGTTGAATGTTATTTGAGTGCAATAAAATGCAGAATTCTTCTCTACATTGTCATTATTTTGAAGTATATTATTTTTTGTTTTGTTACATAACAAAATTGGTTCATCTTATATTTACTAGTATTTTAGAATATTATAGCATTTTTGATGACTAAAATCACAAAGGCGTACCTTCAACCTCTTTCTTACCCTATTTCTAGTAGGTAATGTGTATTTATTTTGTTTAACATTTCCTATTATGCTACATTTGGGAGCAGAATGAAAATGAAAGAGCCCCTGCATCTATCCTCTGTAGGTTTTTGTCCGGCACCTAGAAGTTCTGCTAATTCCCTGGTGCGGCCACTCTCCTCCCCTGTACCCTCGGATCCTCTGTTGACCGTCACACGGTGGGGATATTAACTTCAGCCTGGTTAAGGGGACCAAGGATTCTGAGCAGCTGGAAGGGCAGCATAGGGTACAGAAGGTTCTCTTTCTTCTCATCTTCATTCTCTGGGCAGAAAAGGAGAGCTAGACACAAAGGGACGAAGCTTCTGGGGTTCTAGAAAGTGTTGTTTTCTCTTCCAGTGTGCCCAGAAGAAACGCTTAGAAAAAGACTTTCAGGCTAAGCAGACCACTTTTACTGACTGCACTTACTCTGCGAAGTGCTGAGGTAGGGAGTTGAGTTTTCCCAGCACGTGGGTGTTATTACCCTGCTTGCAGACGAGGAGACTGAGGGTCAGAGAGGCTGAAACGCCTGCTGGCTGAGGTCATTCACGGCCTAGAGTCTAGGGTGCTCAGGTGGGCACCAGGTGGAAGGTGGAAGCCATTGGAGGGCGGCCACAAGCTGGTGGAGGGCAGTTAGGTAACTAAGGAGTAATAGTCCAGGAGATGTTGTGATAGGACCTGACCTGGGGAAGCGCTAGTGGAGAGAGAGGACGGGGACCAGGTGACTTAGTGAAGACTGGGTCAGGGAGAAGCGGAGCCCCAGGTCTGGGTCTTGGGGGGTGAACAGATGCCAGTGTGACCAGGGACTCGGGAGGACACACAGGCCTGGATGGAGATTAGCTTTGCCAACAAGAACTGGCCAGTAGGCAGATGAGCGCAGTAGCTGCAATATGATTGCGTTCAGAATAATTGAATATACAAAAGTGATTTTTCTTTAATGGTTGTATGACAGTTTTTAAAAGATTAAGATCCTGTTTTTTTTAGTAAGATTTTTCTTATTCTGTTAAATAGTGTCGAAAAAGAAAAAGTAGGCGGGAGCCCAGAGTGAGGCGCGCCGCGGAGGAGGTGGGATCCGGCGCAAAAGTTTCCTCCCAACTGCAGCCCCGCGCGCCGCCGCCAGGGCTGGGGCCGGGGCCGGGGCCGGAGCAGCCGGGCCCCTGCACCGCGGCGTCTCCGACCCCCCGCCACCTGGGGGGTCGCCCTCCCCGCTGCCGCCTCCTCTCCGATTCCCGCCTGCCCGGGGCGAAGGGGCTCTGCTGCGCCGGGGAGAGGCGCCCCGGGGTCTCTGTGCCCGCCCGCGCCCGCCGGCCCAGACACCTGTTCAGCCCGGCCCGGCCCGGTAGCCGGGGGCCGGGATGAAAGTGACCGAGCGCCTCGGCAGGACCGCCACCGTGGTGCCCTGCAAGGAGGGCCAGCTGCGCGTCCGGGAGCTCACGCAGCGGGCGCTGCAGCGGTGCCTGAAGACCCGGGAGAAGGGAAAAAGGAATCGGAAGCCCTGAGAATACTGCGCTTTACTCTCCCACATGGCAGCCATCAGTTGGAGCTGAGGACATCTCTTCGGAAGGGAATCATTGTGCTGTAGTCTCCGTTATTACCTTTCCCAATAGATAAGTGTGCTCCCAATACTGTTTCCTTGTGCGCCGGCGCCTCAGGGTTCTGGCCTTTCTTTCAGTCGGATCTCATCCATTCCATGGCTTCAGTTACCCTCAAGCACACACCTCCAGCCTTGAACTTGCTACAGAACTCAATATCCGCCAGCCTGTGGACTTCACCTCCTTGATGTCCCATATGCAGTTGGAGCCCAGCCTGTTCTCCGTACATCTGCTCGTCCCCATTCTCCTGTAGCCTTTCTCCACTTCTGGTGCCACCATTTACCTGGTTGTCTAATCCAGAAACCTGGAAATCCTTCGTTCCTTGACGACCTCTCATCCTCCATATTCTACCACTTGTCTCCTTGGTCAGAAAGTTCCTTTGATGCTTCCACGCGCTATCTCTTTGATCTGCTTCCTCTTTTCTGCGCCAAACCTTGCGTTTCTCATTCCTGCCGTGGGGAACTGCGGCAGACCAGTAACTGGCCTTTCTGCCTTTCCTAGCTCCCAACTCTTCCAAACTGTTCTCCGTTGAGGACTTTACAGCTGCAAATCTGATCATGTCTGGAGTATTGCTGCGAGTATTTGAATGGCTCTACATTGCTTTTAGGTGAAAACCCACTTTGCTTACCGGTCCAGTACCTTCTCTAGTCCTCTGTACCCTTTAAATTCGTACACGCAACGTAGTATTCTGTCCCATTTTCCCCACCCCAGGTAAATCCTGCTTATCTTTTGGGATGAGTCTCCAGTTGCCTCTTTCTCTAGGAATTCCCTCCCTCCCTTTCCCCCCTCACCATCACTTAGGGGCCTCAGTCTTGTGTTCCTAGAGCTCCCTATGCTGTGCTTTCATTTTGAAAACTACATTTACATTATACTGTCTATTGGTCAGGGTCTAGTAACTTAACAGACAGCCCCCAAAGGGCAGTGGTTTATCCCAGCAAAGGGTTCTCTTTCTGGGTGGGAGGTGCGGGCTCTGACCCATACAACCAGCTGCCCACCGTTCCTTTTGGCTTTGGAGTTTTCTGCAGATCCCCTGCACTGTACTAACTGATGAACAAAGAGAGTGTGGAGGATGCCACAGGAGACGTAGGGCCTGGCCTGGAAGTGGCAGACATCACTTTTGTGTCAGCATTCTACTGGTGAGACGGGCCATGTGCACCGTCTAGGTGCAGTGGCCTGGGGAAGTAGTCCACTTGGACACAGGAGAGCAACTGGCTGGGCTCTACCACATGGTGCAATCGTTTTGTCTCTCTTACTCTACTGTGGACTATTCAGGAACAAAGAATGAGTCATTTATTTTCCTATCCCCATTTTTTAGCACGGTATCTGATATATAGTATGTATACCAGAAATGCTCGTTGAATTATATCAAATTCCACGTCGTTTTCTTTCATAAAAATGAAAATGACCTTGTATTCAACACAATGTTTCGTAAGTTTGAAATCTTTATATGTGGTATAGTTTTAAAAAGAAAGTCTAAATGCAACTTTTCTCTTGATTATCTTCAAATACCTCATTACATCCACATGTGCTGTAGGCAGTAGTTTCGTGGTCCATTATATCTGCCACACTGATTGTCTTTAATAACAGCTTCAAATTCTGACACGTTGACTCACTTTGTAGATTTCTGAGACTGAGTGCTCTGCAGTTCCGGATTGTCAGCAAAGGAACATCATAATGTTTTTGTTTCATGAAGATTTGTGCCATGCTGTCCCATATATTTGAACAATGTTTGATTTTCAGCATTTTATTCATTAATTTCATGTTGATTTTAAAAATGATTCTGCACTGTCAAAAAAAAAGAAAAAGTAATGTTAGTACAGTTAGAGAACGTGTAACATCGCTTTCTTTTCGTGTTATGTATTTAAACACTAAATTCGAGTTACCAGTGAGATTGTACTTTTGTAATTTTCTGGGTTGGATTGAGTGTAGAGTTCCCTTTTATGTATGGACTGCCCGCTATTGGAATATACAGAGCGTGACTAACATAGTATTGTTGTAGAGTGTGACCTTCTGAATCGGTCTTAATTGTTCTGCAACCCTTGGCAAGATTCCTTAGCCTCTCTAAGCCAGTTGCCTGATCTACAGAATTAAAATTACCTTTCAGAGCTGATCGTGTTAAATGGGATCATCTGCATTAAGTGTTTAGAACTATGCCTGGCAGACAGTTAAATTTTAATAAATCATTTTCCTTATTGGCACATCGAGGGCCATTTGAGGTCTCCCAGGGAAGCCTATGTACAAAGAGTAAAGTAAAGCAAAGTCACGCTTTATTCTACTGTGCAGGATGCTAATGAGGTAAGCTGGATCTCTTAGAAAACTTTACCTAAGCTAAATATAAGCACTGAAAACCCGAGAAGCTAAAATTCCCTGCTCTGTGTATTTTCCACACCCAAACACGAGTCTCAGATCTCAGCATGCTGATGCGAGGTGGGGCAGAAGAGGACACAACCGAGAGCTTTCGCCCCAGGGCTGGAACGATTGGGCTAGGCCTTCTTAGGGCAGCCTCTCGCCCGTCCTAGGTATTGCGTTGCAGGAGACACAAACACGGCGGCCCGGATTCCTGGGAGCGCACCTGGCCAGGGCCCTCCCACACCTATTTAAAAGGTGACCAGTTCAATCCACTCCTCCTTCCTTGGTTTCCCCCCAGGGGCAGGAAGATTTGTGGAGAGCCCTAAACTTTTCTTCATGACCAGCACCCACCCGTCTTCTCTAGTCAACTTAGAAACTTGCATTTTATGCTTGATTTTTAAAATTACACTAACCACGTGTCAGGTAACAGATTACTGGAAGGTGGGGAGACTCCCAGCGCTCCTGCAGGCATTGCTGGTACCGCAGAAAGAGAGCTCCTTGGAGATCGAGATTTCTGATGCTTTTCTACTATCCTGTATCCCTGATGCCTACAAGAGTGCAGCTTACTAACTGATGTACTGCCTGTACTGATAAGGAGGGTATATTAATAAGATCAGAAATTCTAGAAAGTTCAGTAGAGATCTAGAAGTCTTTTTATTTTATATCCTCATACCTCCTGCAGCACTGGCTAGTGTGTGTACAGCCAACGTTATAAAACCCACTCTTTGCAAAAGTCAAGACCTGCACTTCTCTTTCCCTTCGTTTCCCTTGCAACAAAAGTAGAGGCTGGCACAGGAGAAAGAACATATGTTTTGGAACTGTGTGCACCGCTGACCCTGATGACTTGGGCCCTCTACTTTCTCAGCTTCCGCTTCCTCCTCTGCACGAAGAAGGAGATAAGACCTTCTGCAGAGGGTGTCGGGAGACAAGAGACGTGCCTTGTGCTTGGCACCAAGCTGGCACACTTTTAGTCAGTTTGCTTCCTCTCGCCTGGGGTCTCAAAGGAGAAAGACACTTGATGGATAAAAATCCCCCTTGCATCAGGAGCCTGCCTCAGATTTACTTCTCGCCTCCAAAAAATGAAATGGCTTATATGAATGAATGTGGGAAACTGGGGATGAAAAAATCCAACGATCATGACTGCAACCCCGAACGCACCCTGCACGGCACCCGCACCCTCTCACATCTACTCTGGGGAAAGGATGGAATCTATGGCTTTTTAAAAATTAATTATTTATTTTTGGCTGCGTTGGGTCTTCGTTGCTGCGCGCGGGCTTTCTCTAGTTGCGGTGAACGGGGGCTACTCTTGGTTGCGGTGCACGGGCTTCTCATTGTGGTGGCTTCTCTTGTTGCAGAGCACGGACTCTAGGCACGTGGGCTTCAGTAGTTGTGGCATGCGGTCTCAGTAGTTGTGTCTCACGGGCTCTAGAGCACAGGCTCAGTAGTTGTGGCGCACGGGCTTAGTTGCTCCGCGGCATGTGGGATCTTCCCGGACCAGGGCTCGAACCCGTGTCCCCTGAATTGGCAGGCGGATTCTTAACCACTGCGCCTCCAGGGAAGTCCCTGGAATCTATGATTTTTTTAATCTCCCAAACTCTGCCCCATCCCCACTGGAACTCGCGCATACACATCATTCCTAGGAATTCTCAAAAACTAGATAAGCACCTACTGGGACAGAAATTAACTGGTCTACCTTGAAAATTAACTAGATCCTAATCTGTACTAAACAAAAGGCCAGATAGGAGGTTATAAATGCAGAAACGAGCTTGTTTCCGCAGTCAGGTCATGTGCTGTTGTTCCTTGTCTGTGGTGGGTGTTCTTTGGCCTGTCCAGGTTCTTGGTGGGTTTCGCTGTGCTCGGCAGCTGCATGCATTGGTGGAGAGACACCAGCTGGGATTAACCTAGTGAGAGGCTGATACAGCCTCTCCTCGGCAGGTGAGCTATAGCGCACCTGGGCTCAGTGTGGGCATCCCCAGTGGGTCCCCTGTGGATGTATGAACTCCTCGAGGAGTGAGGCTAGTTCTCAGTAGGGTGGCGTGCTGCATTCCTTTAAAGCACACAGTCCCTATTATAAAGTAGTATATGGCTTTAGGAGACAATAAAAATATTGGACAGGCCTTGAGGAGGGCTTCTCCTGACCCAGTTTGCACCCACAGGGGCACTTACTGTTGGTGGAGATGACCCACCCCCACCTTGTAGACCAGGAACATTCAGCCTGGTGCCCAATACCTACTTACTGCTTGGCGACTTTTGTAAGTTATTCAAATCCTTAATATTTTATAACAGATTGCATGTGTAAAGAATTCAGGATTTAGGAAAATTGAATTGTTTGCCCAGAAATATTTTTCTTTTTTTTTAAATTGAAGTGTAATTAATTTACAATGTTGTGTTAGTTTCAGGTGTACAACAAAGTGCTTCAGTCATATATATATATAATTTTTCAGATTCTTTTCCATTGTAGGTTATTACAAGATATTGAATATAATTCCCTGTGCTGTACAGTAGGTTCTTGTTGTTTATCTGTTTTATATACAGGAGTGTGTATCTCTTAATCCTAGAAATATTGTTCTTAAACGATATTTATTTGAATTCATTTAAAGATAGTCCTGTAATTTGAGATATTGAATCGTGACTCACAGTACTTATTTTGCTTTGTCTTTTCAGAAACAAATAAGAAAACAGATGATCCAGAAAAAAAAGAAAAAGGTGAGATTATCAAATCAACAACGTTTCAAGTATACGTAGGGAAAAGTTATTGGATCAATACTCTCCATGAATAACATGATTTTATTTTATATCACTAGTTAAAATAAATTGCCAGTGAGTTTATTATTTCAATGATTTTATCAACAGACATTAATATTCTACATAAACCTTAAAAGCTAAGGCTCTGGAGAGAGATTGGCTTCTAATCCTGGTTTTGTCATTCACTGTACGTGCATCTTGAGAATTACTTAGCCTCTGTGCCACAGTTTCCTCTTCTGTGATATGGGAATAATAATAATAGTACCAACTTCTAGGAACTGTTTCCACAATAGTAATTAAGTGAAAATATATGTAAAGTTCTTAAAGTCCCAGTGTCTAGCACAGGGAAAGCACTTAGGAAATGTTAATTATTATTGTCACCTTTGTTGACAACTGTGCTAAGTAGAGAGATCCAAAGATTATTAGAACGTGTTCTTTTTTGAAGGAACTCTGAATTGTTGGAAAGAAAGGCATGCAAACAGTTACATCCATATAGAAAACGTCATCTCTGCCTTCTAAGAACTTATTACAGAGGCATTCTAATAAATTTAAGAATGGAGTAGAATTTTAATTCAACTCTCACAAAGGTTGTTAAACTTAGAGTGAGGAGCTATTAAATTTATAGTTAAATTTATAAATATTATATGGATGATCATAGAATAGTGTTTATACTTTGAGTCAGTTGAATGATAAAATTATCAACGATTAAACATTATTGGAGTTTCAGGAATGGCTTTAATTTGTAGTGATAAAAGCAGTGTTTACACTTAAAAGATACAGTTCGTGTAAGGTCCAAGATCTTACTCAGTATGTAAATACTACTTGAGTATATGGAGTTACTGGCCTGTGGCCATTATTTTATAGCCCTTAGGCTGGGAACCAAGCATTTAGCTCATGCATTTTTTTTTCTGACTGGTTGTTTTTAATTTTATATTAAAGTGGTATGCAGGTCTAATTTTTAAAGTGTGACTTATAAAGAAAAACAATATTCTTCTACCCTACTACTCCCTATCCATGAGTCCCATCCCAACATTTTTAGTTGTTTCTTCTAGTACTTCCCTATGCATTTCTTTTTTTTTAATTGAAATATAGTTGATTTACAATGTTGTGTTAATTTCTGCTGTACAGCAAAGTGATTCAGTTATACATTTATATATATTGTTTTTTTAAATATTCTTTTCCATTATGGTTTATCATAGGATATTGAATATAGTTCTCTGTGCTATACAGTAGGACTTTGTTGTTTATTCATTCCATATATAATAGCTTAAATCTGCTAACCCCAACCTACCAATTCATCCCTCCCCCAACCCCCTTTCCCTTGGCAACCACAAGTCTGTTCTTTATGTCCGTGAGTCTGTTTCTGTTTCATAGATAGGTTCATTTGTGTCATATTTTAGATTCCACATTTAAGTGCTATCATATGGTATTGGTCTTTCTTTTTCTGACTTCACTTAGTATGATAATCTCTAGTTGCATCCATGTTGCTGCAAATGGCATTATTTCATTCTTTTGTATGGCTGAGTAGTATTCCATTGTATATATGTACTACTCCATTGTATATATGTACTACATCTTTATCCATATATCTGTGAATGGACATTTAGGTTGTCCTAAATAATGCACCTATGCATTTCTAAATAACTTCTGAATTCCGCAATTTTCTCCTCCATATTGGAAACCGTTGGCTGGCTTTTATGTATAGATGACTGGGATTTCACCTGATCATCTACTCACACAAGCTCTCCCCCATCTTCCACTATATTCATTACTTACTCTGTTGGGTAGTGATGAGTACTAAGGAGAAAAGACAAAGCAGAGAGGAGGGTATCAGCAGATTTTGATAGAACTGATCACTTCCTGTCCTCCGGAACACTTCCTTCCCTTGGCCTGCAAGATGCCACAGTCTCCTGACTTTCCTCCTATCTCTACTGTTTGCTTTTTCCCAGTCTCTTTGGGTGGTTGCTCCTTTTCGCCCTGACCATCAAGCATTGGAGGCTCCAGGATCAGTCCTCAGAGTGGGTCTCCATCTACACACACTCCCTTGATGATCCCATCAAATCTCATGGCTTTAAATATGTCTTTATGACAAAGACTACTGCTTTAACTGCAGGCTGGGTCTCTTCCCTGAACGCTAGACAGGTATGTCCAGCTGTCTGCCTGATGGCTACCTGGTGCCCTCAGTTGGGTATAAAACGGAACTCCTGACCTTCCCCTGAAAATACACTCCTCCTACAAATCTTCTCTCCTCCTACAAATCTTCTCTCTCCTGCCTCCCTGTCATTCCATCAGCAAACCCTGTCCTCTCTTCCGAATGGATCCCGAATCCAGCTACTTCCTGCCACCTTCCCCCGTCTACCACCTGGGTCCCAGCTGCCACCATCTCTTGCCTGATTATTTCACTTGCCTCCTAACTGGCCTTCCTTTGTCTCTATAATCTTTCTCAATTCAGTAGCCGCAGTGACCCTTTTCAAACCTAAGTCGTATCATGTTGCTCACATGCCTCCAGCCTCTTCACATCTTCCGCGGGGTAAAACCGAAGTCCTTTCCAGTGGTTTACAGGCCTTACACATCGGGTTCTCACTCTCAGAAGGTCTCTGAGGAGGTTAATGAGTTGCTCAAGGCCACTGTGGGAAGACTTGGCTAAGAGCACTCCAAGCAGAGAACAGTCTGTGCAAAGGTCCTGAGGCGGGAGTGAAGGCCTGAGAGGCTGGAGCACCCCTAACAAGCTGAGAGTGCGTGCAGGGCACTTGGAGAGAAAGTCAGGGGCCAGACCATGGCAGAGTCAGGACGGGTTTCTTCATGCAGTGGGGCACCATGCCCAGCCCATGCAAGTGCCTGTGCAGAGCAGAGCCTTTCCACTTCACACTCTGACTGGTTTGCTTCCGGGAGGCTCACTCCAGCACCTTCTTGCAGAGGTAGAGACGGGAGGGTGGGTTGTGGAGGTCACTTATTGCCGACATAAGCAGGGACAAACCCTGCTCCAGACGCCGTGCACAGCGTTCCTGTGACCTCAGGCTGCTCACTCTGCAGGGCTCCGTTTCCTCCCTGGGGCTGCGTGTCCCTCTGCACTGCCCGGTTCCCTCTGGTACCCTTTGCGCAGCTTCACCCTCCCGGGGTTCTGAGCCTAAAGCGATCTTTCCGGCGGCCTGGGAGGTGGGCTCCCTTGGCTGTTTCTTCACGGAACCTGTGGAGAGAATCCGCAGCAGCTTCACCTGGTCGGCTTCTCACTCTCCATCGTGCAGAACTTATATTAATACCTATACCAGTACCAACCGAGGGGTGTTGGCAACTGAAGTCTTTTATTGATTGTGACATCCAGGAAGAGTCTTAGGATTAAAAGACGTAATGAGTCAATGTTACCCCAGATTCACTGAAAATCCTATTTGAGCAAATTGTCAGCTTTGGGAATTCCATCCGTTTTTTACTCGGATAGATTCATACAGTGCTGTTAACTGGGAGGGCAGAGGGAAGGGGAAATATTCCATTTCTGGAATATGTGGTGAAAAAACTGAATGTTTTAATAGCCAGACATTAATTTCATAATAATAGAAATGGAGATTTTTTAAAATGGTAATTGTAAATTTGTCTCAGGATGAACCATTAGGTTGTCTAATTTTCTACTGCGTTATCTCCCTCAAGTTCTTTATCAAAGAACCGCGGATGAGAGGGGGAAGATATTATTTTTACTTAGAATTAATAATTATATGATCCTTTTCTTTTAGAGAATCAGGTTTAGTATATTTTGATAGAGTCATAGGTTTGGAATAGGGCTCATTCCAAAACAGGCCCTCTTTGGAGATGCCAGCTTCTTAAATTGAATCAGATTATTTACATCTGTTTTAGCTAAAATTGCTATATCAGTTTCTCCCCACTGGATGTCATCTCTTCCCACACATTCCATATTTCACACCCACAGAATGGAAGTGTGAGCAACACAACAATGGCTTATGAAATGTCCAGTTCAAACAGTTATTTTTATTCATCCATTTATTCAGTACATATTGAGTACCTGCTATGTGCCAGGCCCTGTTTTAGGCACTGGGGCTAAAACATTCAATAAAAACAAAGTCCCAGTTCTCGTGGTACTTATATTTTAGTGTATGTGTATGTAGGGAAGTATATAATTTAAAAAAAATAGAATATAATATGCAGTGATAAGTATGAAAAGGAATATAAAACAGGAAAAGAGTACAGAGAATGACAGTGGGCTGGGGTGTTGCTCTGCTGATAGGCCTCTTGGACAGTGACATTTGGAGATGCAAGATGCAAGGGCGTGAGCTCTGCAGCCACCTGGGAGAAGTGAGTTCCAAGGGTGGAATATGAATATGAAAAACATGTTCATAGTCCCTCGGGGAGGTGTGCTTAGCACGTGTGAGGATTAGTAAGGAGGCCAGTGGGGCAGGTGAGGAATATGAAGGGAGAGAGAGAGGAGGGGGTGAGATCAGAGGGGTTATAGGGTCCAAATCACATAAAGCTTTGAAGAAGGGCTTTGAATATGATCTCAAGTGAGGTGGGAAACCATTGGGAGATCCTGAGAAGAAGATTGATATGATCTGCTTTATATTTCAAAAGGCTCATTCTGGATGTAGGGATGCAAAATTAGAAGCAGGGAGGCCACTTAGAAGATGCTTGCGGTGGTCCGGGCATGAGATGGTGACAACTGGGATTAGGATGTGGGGTAGATGTGGTGAGCGGTGGTTAGATTCTGCATATATTCCCATGTGAGGTCTGTAGGATTTGCTAATGGTTAGGATATGGGGTATGAGAGAAAGGAGTCAAAAGTGACTTCTTAAAAAGTTGTGCATTAACAGATTCATTGAACGTTAAAAGTATGCAATGTGTTACTGATTTAATACATGTCAAATGTCAGTTATTAGAACAGGATTTGTGAGCCTTTAAAGAAATTTGAGGAGCAACAGAATATACCCGTGCCTGCAAAAAGGGAATGTGCTTTTGCATGTGTTTGTATGTCTGTGTGTGTGTGTGTGTGTGTTAGATAAAACTGCTTCTGGATCAGGGTCTTTTCCAGAAATTCTCCTTTGATTTAGATTAATATTTAATGTCCCACTATATTATTCATTACAATTAAGGATATGCTTACTCACTATATTTTGTGAACGTCTTTAAGAAGGCATTTAAAGATTTCCTGGTTACTATTTGTGTTCTTTTAAAAGTAATAGTGCCTCAACAAAACACCAGATGGCACTAGAAAACAAGTCACATTTACACTAACAAATGACATTTTTTATGCAACTTAGAGAAAAGGCTGGGATGGCTATATTACTGCCCTTAAATCAGCTTAATGCAACCAGTACCTCATATGGATATTTCTGAGTTTTCTGTGATCATAAGGAAAATAGAGAGAGAGCCAACAAGGGCAATAATCAAGCCTAATTAAGAAGTTTTCATGTTTTTAAAATATCAGTATGTCTATCTCTATGAAGTTTTTCCTGGGATTCTTACAACTGTATATAACATATTTGAGCAAAAACGGAGAACATTGCCCTGAGGATTAAAAACTAGACTCCTCACGGCAGCACCTAAAGCATCTCGGGATCTGGCTCCTGCTTATGTCTTTCCTCTGTTCAAAATGCGCTTCCTTGACTCCCCACTTCACAGTCACAAACTCCTGTTCCTCAGAACTGAGCTTAGCGATGACCTCTGCCAGGAAGCCTTCCCTGACTACACCCCCATCTCCTACCCCAGGCTAGAAGATGTACTTCTCCTCTCTGTTCCCAAGAAACCTTGTGTTTCAGATTTTTGACATGTATTTTTAGTTTCCCCTTAATTTTTAGACACACACACAAAAAACTTCTTAAGGGTGGGAACCATGACATCCCCACCCTTGTATTAGTCAAGGTTCTCCAGAGAAAGAGAACCAATAGTGTGTGTGTGTGTGTTTAGAAAGAAACACAGACACAGAGAGATGTATTTTAGGGAACTGGCTCATGACATTGTACAGGCAGCGAGTCTGAAATCTGCAGGGCAGGCAGGCAGGCAAACTGGAGACCCAGAAGAGAGTTGATGTTATAGCTCAAGGCCAAAGACATTCTGGAGGCAGAATTCCCTCTTTCTTGGGGGGCGGGGAGGGGTGTCAATCTTTTTCTTTGGGCCTCCAACTGATTGGATGAGGCCCACTGACATTATGCAGAAAAATCTGCTTTACTCAAAGTTGACTGATTGAAATGTTAGTCTCATCTAAAAAATATCTTCTCATATAAAAAAATACCTTCACAGCAACATCCAGATAAGTTTGACCAAATATCTGGGTACCATAGCCTGGTTAATTTGATGCATAAAATTAACCATTACATCTCTCCAGTGGCAATTAACCATTACATAGTAGGGGCTGAATAAAATAGTTGTAGTATGAAAAAATGTGGTTAATTCCATTTCCTTTGATTGCCTCTTCATCTGATGGTGATAATATGAGATGCAAATAGCCTAAATGGTGGGCAGAGAGAATTATGAACAGAATATCCAAGTATGAATGAACTTTGTGTCTACAATGTACTATATCTCAAGTTATTTTCACATAGTTTCTCATGTAATCCTTATCAAAAAGATCTTGTGAATTAAGTATTTTTTAGCCATTATTTCAAGTATTTTTTTTCTTCTTTCTCTCTTCACTACTTCTGGTGTTCCAATTAGTTACATGTTGGACTGCATGATACTGTCTCACAGGTTTTGGACCTTCATTCATTTTTTTCCTATGTATTGCATAATTTCTATTGCTCTATCTTTAAGTTCAGTGATTCTTTCTTTTGCCATTTCAAATCTGCTGTTGAGTCCATCTAGTTAAAATTTCATTCCAGCTACTGTTCTTTTCAGCTCTAGATTTCCAATTGCTTCTTTTTTATAGTTTCCATTTCACCGTCAAGATTTTGTATCTGTTCACTCATTAATACCTTGTTTTTCTGCAGTTCTTTGTACTCATTTGTAATCACTGATTTGAAGTGTTTTTCTAATAAACCTGATGTTTGGGCACACTCAAAAGCGGTTGCTATTGACTGCTTTTTTGTATCCTGATCATGAGTCAGGCGAGTCCGTTTTCTTTGCATGTCTAGTAATTTTTGGTCAGAAGCTGGATTGTGTATGTTATATGTTGTAGCAACTCTGGAATTTGTTTTGCTTTTTCTGGGAGTTGTTGGTGTCTAGTACACAGTTACTTTGCTTGGGCTCAAACGGAAAAAATCTGTCTCCCCTGAAGTAGGAAGCAACTACTGCCTCTGCTTAGGTTTTTTGGCTTCTAACTGCTGTTTTTAAGTCTAGCCCTCTGGTGGGTGGCGGTCGAGGTGCCCTGTGCCTGCATAATTTACTGGTCTGCTGAAGATTTGGGCAGGATTCATACTCAGATTTCGGGGCTTGCTTCTGGGATTTCCCTTTGCATGTGGGATTCCGGTTCTAAGTTTCCGGTTGCTTTGCCAGCACTACCTTCTGCCCAAGTTATATCTCAAGCCAGGAGGACATCTATTTTCTACTACTGAAACTGTGTGTGTATTGAGAAATGTATTCAGGCAAAACACAACAAACTTACAGATTTCACCAGAAGCAGTTATGTTTTTTGAAGATCGATTTCTGCCATAGTTTGCCTCCACGAAGACTCCCGAGGATTCTTGCCTCCTAGCATTCATGCCTCTCTGTAGTTCTCTCTTCACTGAATAGGGCGAACCTGTGTGACTCAGAGGGTATTGCAGAAATGACAGAGTGTGACTTCCAAGGCTAGGTCATAACAGACATTGCAGCTTCTACCTTGCTTTCCTCTGGATACTTGCTCTGGGGGAAACCAGTTGCCATGTTATGAGAATACACAAGCAGCCCTTTAGGCAGGTCTGTGGAGCGAAGAACTTGTGTAAGATAATAAATGTTTATGGTTGTTGCAAGCTGCTGAGTTTGGGGGGTGGTTTGTTTTGCAGTCATGTGTAACGAATGCATCCTCTTCGAGTTTCTGCTTGCTTTTTCACCAGCCTCCCTGGGGTTACCCATGAAGATGGAAAGTTAACCATCAGCCAGGGATTTGGGCAGAGTTTACTCTCAGGATCTCGGTCCTTCTGTGGCTCTCCTGCTTCCAACATTTCTCCTTTAAATTTCTATCTGCTCTGTCGCTCTGAATGCCGCCATCTGCGCCCTTCAGTGAGGAAGGACACTGCCCATGCAAGAAAACCACAAACTCATCATTCTTACCCAATGTAGAAACAATCTTTCAAGAGTAAACTCTTCTATTTTTAAGTTTCTCCCTGTCTTTAGTCATGTTCTAGTGCCTTCAAATAATTGTTTTAATGTTTCAGTGATATTTCATTGATTTAATGAGTGAAATACAGAATACTAACACTCTGAATACTGAAGAAGCTGGGTATCTCCAACCCATTCTGGATTCCCTTACTGTGAACTGCCTCTTCGTATTTTAGTTAAAAAATTTTTTCTTGTTGATTTTCAGTGGTTTCATTTGTATTACTGATATTAACCCCTTGCTGGATTTTGTATTACCAAAATATTTTCCCAATTGGTTTTTAATCTATTAACTTCATGTACAATGCCTTACAGGTACATAATGGTTGGGATAAATGAGTGTATGAATGAATACATGAGAGAATGGCGTTCTCTGGTCTGGTTTGGTACCTTGAACAGGTCTAACAATATCACCGTGCTTTCATATACTTTGCCATTATAAAATAATAAAATACGTACAGAAACATCGGACAACCTTGATTCAGATGACTTTGTTTTTGGGAGCTTGGGAAGAGTGAGGCAAAGAATAAATTCTTCCAGCAAAGGATTTATTCATTATCTTATTGAGATAAGAACTGTAGTTTCTGACTGTGGAGACACCTGTCATCAAGCTTCAATTATTTGGTCTCTTAGGGTCCTTTTCATTGATGTACATGGGCTTGACCAAGTCATCACTGCCTTAAACTCAGTTCCTGCACGGTCAGTGTATGTAGGTCTTCTGTCTTTTAGCTGTCGATTGGAGGTGCTTTGGTTCATTGTCTTTAGCAGTCCCTAAAACACAGTAAGTTTTTCATTATTAGTACCACAACCCATTTAGATGTAGCATAGGCTGGTGGTTCAGTTCAGGCCACACCACTATGGCTTCAGAATTTTCCCTTAATGTAGAAGAGCAATGTAGCAATAGCACACTTAAACCAACTCAGGGCAAAGCTTTGAAAAAACAATCTCCCTCCCACCCTTGCAGCTGTGAAAAGACATTATGAGATAACTGCTGTTGGAGATTTATTATAGTCATTACATTCAACAGCTACAGTAGTTTTAGTAGTTCCTAAAATATACCAGCAGTTATTGTCTGATTACTTCTCCAGATAAGTTAATTATAGGAGATTTCTGACTCTTATACAAGTCTGATTTAGAGAGAAGTTTAATTACAGCAATTTTAGTGATTTCAATAAGCTCAGCATATATTACCAGTCTCAGCAAGTGAAGTAGAGGTTTTTAGCTGTGTTGAAATACACACTTGCTTTGTTTTTATTTTTCATTTCATGATTTTTAACTGTATTGTAGTACGAGTGATAATTCAGGCACCTGTTTCCACTAGAGTGGATCTTCAGTCAAACACACCGCAGGACAATAATAGCAAATTCTTTGTTATCATTAAAATCCCATTCTAATGTTTCCCATTGAACACTCAACATTTTACAATGCTCATTTCTGTAATGATTGTGACAACATGAGCAGGGAAGAAAAATAGATTTCTTAAGGAAAAAACTCAGATATTAGTGTGTTTTAAAATTATCATTAGGATCTAAATTTTCTTTTAACTGATGGGAAATGAGACTCTGTCTTTGAATCGGAATAATCCATTTTTTGTGTATTAACACATTGTCTATTTGTATACCGAAGCATATTAAAGAGTGACATATTAGCTGCATATGCACAAGCAAGCTTAAAACTAAGCTTTCAAAAAATGTGCCATAAAAAGACAGTGCTGTTGGTAGTTGAATATATTCATTTACTTAAACAAGACTTCAAATTGGAGAGTGCCTTAGTTTGAAAAACGTATTACTGAAAATTACCTCAGTCTGATTACAGAGTTCTTCCTCACAGCATTTTTCATTCTTCTGATATAATGGTGAATTGTACTGACATTTGCAGCGGTAATTCTTGCCATATGTTTATATCTTTCATTAAAAAATCAAATATGTGTTGACAACAGAAAGTATTAGTAATAGTGAAAGTAAATCAAATCCTTTCTGTTTCAGTTTGGGTGATTTGATTACATTCTGCCTGGGAAGCTGGTCTATTTATCCCTAGCACCATGTCAGTCGTGCTTTTCTCCTTTGCTAGAATGTTCTTTCTACTTTATCTACTTAGATCCTGCAGCCCTTTGCTGTTATTGAGGCTGCTCCGCAGTGGCTGGAGCCTGAGGTCAGGCAGACACTCAGGAAAGTGAGGCACAAGCAGCAGGTGGTGTCGGAAGGCCATCCAGTAGGCAACAGGCAGATGTATCTTAGGAATGGGGAGAAGCCGCTAACTACCCCAGGGGTTCGGGAAAAGACCACAAGAAAGGCTGCGAGTGGGAGGATGTGTGCTGACAGAGTATTTTCACATAGAGGAGGAGCACTGAAATTCCCCAGGGGCCCTGGCATAGGGCAGAGCCCACCGCCAGCCGTGCCATGGACTCTTAGGAGCTGGTCCAGGGTGATGGCAGCAGGGCACGAGGTTGGTGCAGGGACATCAGCGACACTCAGGGTTTATCAGCTGCCTGAATGCTTTTATTTAACCCCCCGCTGTCCTGCTGGCCCTCCATCCAGAACATTGGAAGCTGGTATATGGATAATGAACCGCTACTGAAACCAGGGATGCACTTAAACACAACTCGCTTCCGTGTAGGCAGCGGTGTATAATGCAGCATTTCTCAGCCCCGCCTCCACGTTAGCGTCACGTGTGGGAGTTTTCAGAAAATGCCCTGGGTCCCACTCCCAGATGCTGTGATTTCCTGCCTCTGGAACACAGTCATCGTAATGAGCAGTTAAGTTGAGAAGTACTAGGTAAGGCATGCTGATTACCTGGTCAGCTTGGTCTGTGCACCAGGATCCTCTTAACTCAAACTTTTTCATTGGGTCCACTTGGTTCCGATACCATTCCTTGATAATATTTGAATCCAGTTTGAAGGGACTCTTTAATAAAATATAAAAACAACAAAAGGATTATCGGAGAGGAGCTGAACCTATACTATGGGAAGAACTATCGTAAGTTTATTAAACAGCTCTCCTAAAGATAAATATATGAGCCACAAATGGTAAGCAGACCTCTCACCAGCGGTGCAGGTCTGAGAACTGGCTGCTTCCTCATTGTGGCGTTGGTAGGATACTGAGCTGGGCAGGGTGTCTGTGTCTGAATTTGGTTTTGGACCCTTTTCCTCTTTCGCGACTCATCTGCAAACCCTCTTCTCACCTCACATGGGCCCATTCCTTTGCTAAACCTTGCAAATTTAAATCGGGACTAAGAGAAAAATGTTAACAAATTCTCAGTCGCCATCTACCCACACTCGAACTTCAGGTATTAAGGAACAATGACGCTTTCCTAAGTCTAGCTTTTTCTGTTACCACTAGTTACTGTCGCACTGATGTCAGCAAATGTTGGAAGCAAGTTCAGCCCTTCCAACGCTGCACAGATGCCAGCTGGGAAGACACTGACTGCCTCTCTGGCCTTTGACTAGGAGAGACCCACTTCCAGGCAGACTGTGCTCAAGCCCTCTGGCCCTACTGTCCTCTTCCTCCACCCGGCTGCAGCAGCCAGGGGCAGAAACCGCCCTCTTTGGGATTTTTGCTGTTTAACTAATGTAACCCTCATCATGTGCAGGTTATAAAACATCTGGGGACCTAGGACATAACATTGATTGAAGATAGGTTCCTATATGGGATGAAGACGTTTGGGGAAAAATATAAACCTAATAATAGAGAGCAAATATACTCCACTATTTTGACTCATGCTTTGCCCTCTCCTGATGGGGCCCGGCTGTGCTTTACACACAGAAGCTGCTCAGCGTTGTACAGTTCCTTGGCGTGGATGCATTCTGGGATGGCCAGGGAGAACTTTTTAAAAACTCTTTTCTGTTAAAGTCATAAAAAAACATCACTGAGGTAGTTAAAGGAATCCATTTCATACATCCTCCAAATTGTTCACTACTAGAGATATTAATCATTTAAGGCAAATGTGCAGCAACTTATATTGTAAATTCTAAACTTATTTCAGATCATAAGTACATTTGTCCACCTGATTATGGTAGAATCAGAGAACACTGATTTTGCCTTTGAGTTAATTTTTAAGAAGTCAGCTCATGTGGATGAAAGGAGTAAGGGTAGGAACTGCATATATCCTAATACATTTCTTTTACCGGAGATTCACTTGTGTTGGGTGAAGGTATGGTCCCGGTCCACCCCTATGTGTGTTGACTTCTTAAGGAACGAGCGTGGGAACTGAGTCAAGGGACAACAGCTTCTAGTTAAGAGGGATGATTCATTAAATCAACCAGTGTTCCAGCTTTGTTTGTTTGCCATGCTCTGTGGAGTGCCCTGAAAATAAAGCAAATAAAATAAAGCAAACAATATAAGGAGGCAGAGGTTATGAGCAAGACGCGGTGGGAGCACCAAGGAGGGAATAAGTCACTGCTGGGGGTGGGAGGGTAGGGTGGAAAGAACGGACGTCTTCATAGAGGATGACATTTGGGCTGGTCCTCAGTTAGCGAACAAGGGGTGTATCCGTGCAGTTCTCTTCGCATAGACCTGAGAATTCAGAAACCTAAGTGTTTTTAATGACAGGGATGATGGGTTAAGAAAAGCAGCTCCTAGGTGCTTCTTCACACAGCCAGATCATCTTAACTCCAAGAGCAGTGCTACTAGGGTATCACAGGAATGCTGTCTGTGAAACGGTTGACATTGATTAGAGCCCCATTTTGAAACTCTTGACAACTGCCACTTGGGGGGAAAATGATCATAATTCTTTTTTTTAAAATATCCAGTGATTTTTAAAGTACTTTCCTTTGTTTCTTCAATACCATTGATGGTACCTTTTGTTTGTTCCTTTCCTGGTTCACCAAATAGATTAAATTAGAGCCTATTTCTAGAACTATTTATGTATTATTTATCTGGAGCCTTCAGGGTCAGTTAGCTACCATGATTATATAATATCAACTCTGCTCAAGGTGGAAGTAGCATTAACTGCAAATTATAGCTTCTGCGTAAAACTAATGAACTTGGGTGAGCTTTTTATTTCGTTGCCTTGTCACTTTGATTCATACTGCATCTTGCTTTTTAACTGCTTCCATGAACCCCATGTGCTTTCCTTCTGCCTCGGGTGTTAAAGCTTTATTAACACTGCTTTGGAAAACAGCTAACTAAAAAAGCTAAAT
Organism: Balaenoptera ricei; assembly: GCF_028023285.1. Taxonomy (NCBI): domain Eukaryota; kingdom Metazoa; phylum Chordata; class Mammalia; order Artiodactyla; family Balaenopteridae; genus Balaenoptera; species Balaenoptera ricei. The sequence continues at coordinate 74,268,976 of NC_082655.1, forward strand.
GCTTAAGGGATTTATTATAAAACTCAGTCGTGCCATTAATTGCTGGGGTAAAATAATGTATTCAGCAAGGAAGCAAGTTCCTGCTTCTCCCATGTGTCTGCTTGATTGTGCTATTGGTAGCTCACTCTTTAATTAAACGTGTCCAAAGATAGGATCAGCTAAAGTGTGTACTGTATAAATAGTTTTCATTCCCAGTTTGCAAGTTTAAAACCCTGGTAAAAAGAGTTTGCCATCTGTTAAAACCCAAAACATGCAGTGTGCCGTTGCATAAAAATAAGCTACACGTTATTCATAAAAAGAATCACGACATAGATCCTGTCTTTCAGGCTGACAGTCATCTGCCATGTTTTAGAATGTCACCACCTTCTAAGTGACAGCATGCTGAGTAGTGCATTCTGTTAAAAAAACATGATCGTCTAGAAACACAGTGAAATTAATAGATTCATTTTTATTCAAGTGAAGATAGATTTGGATGTAAGTTTTACTGGTGAGAAATTACAGCTTTTTTCTTTGATATTGGCAAATGAAATTATTTCTAAGAGTTTTATTTTCAAATCTTCTTTTCCCCTAAAACTTAACCATTTCATTTAGCCAGGAAATTGGCTGTCTCCCTGCACTGCCGTTCCCTCAGCCCTGTGACAGCTTCTCCTCAGACTCTTACAATCACTTCCACTTTTTTTTTTTTTATTGAAGTATAGTTGATTTACAATGTTGTGTTAGTTTCAGGTGTACAACACAGTGATTCAGTTTTATATATATATATATATATATATATATATATATATATATATATATATTCTGTTTTAGATTATTTTCCCATATAGGTTATTACAAAATATTGAGTATAGTTCCCTGTGCTATACAGTAGGTCTTTGTTGGTTATCTGTTTTATATATAGTAGTGTGTATCTGTTAATCCCAAACTCCTAATTTCTCCTGACCCCCCTTTCTCCTTTGGTAACCATAATTTTGTTTTCTATGTCTGTGGGTCTATTTCTGTTTTGTAAATAAGTTCATTTATATCTTTTTTTTTTTTTTTTTAGATTCCACCTATAAGTGGTATCATATGATATTTGTCTTTCTCTCTCTGGCTTACTTCACATAGTATGGTAATCTCTATGTCCCTCCATGTTGCTGCAAATGACCTTATTTCATTCTTTTTTTATGGCTGAGTAATATTCCAGTGAGAGTGTGTGTGTGTGTGTGTGTGTGTGTGTGTGTGTGTGTATACCACATCTTCTTTATCCATTCATCTGTCCATGGACATTTAGGTTGCTTCCATGTCTTGGCTATTGTGAATAGTGCTGCTACGAACATTGTATTGCATGTATCTTTTCCAGTTGTGGTTTTCTCTGGATGTATGCCCAGGAGTGAGGCTGCAGGATCATATGGTAGCTCTCTTTTTAGCTTAAGAACCTCCATACTGTTCTCCATAGTGGCTGCACCAATTTACATTCCCACTAACGGCATAGGAGGGTTCCGTTCTCTCCACAATCACTTCTTCGTATACTCTTTGCCTTTCCACTTATATGTATTCACGACAAGAGAAACTTTCTAAAACACAGGTTATTTATGATCATTCATTAAAACCATCAGTAACCATTGCCTGTGGAACAGTCTGAATTCCTCAGACGACTGTTCAAGAAACTCCATAATCTGACTCTGAGCCTTCTGTGTAACCTTGATCCTCACTATTCCTGACCCAGCGCCCTGTGAAATTCCACCAGACTTCCCACAGATCCCTGAACTGTCCTCTTTCAGGTTTCCACCTCCATATTTTCCTCTTTCTGTGGAAGATTTTTCTCTGCTTCTGTCTCATCCCAAGTTAGATCTGTGCTTCAAGACTCAGCTAAACACCAAATTCTTCCTTAATTCTTACCTTATTGTTCCTATTAGAAGTAATACCTTGCTTCTTTGTGTTCCCAAAATATTTTATAATTCTTATTTTGCCTAATAATTGTCAATATTCTATTCTAGTCATTAATTTACCTTTTTTTTTTTTTACCTTCTAATGTCAATTATTTGAGAATAGAGATTTTTTTCTTAGTCTTTTCAAGCTGCTGTAACAAAAATACCATAAACTGTATGGCTTAACAGAAATTTATTTCTCATAGTCCTGGAGGCTGGGGAGTCCAGGGTCAAAGCACCTGCAGATTTGGTATCTGGTAAGAAGTCTGGTTTGTGGATGGCAGCTTTTTACTGTGTCCTTACTTGATAGAAAGGGCTAGGGAACTCTGTGTAGTCTTTTTTTTACAAAGCACTAACCCCATTCATGAATGGAGCCTTCACGACCCAATCACCTCCAAAGCGCCCCACCTCCTAACACCATTACCTGGGTGGTTAGGATTTCAACATATGAGTTTTAGGGGGACAAAAACATTCAATCTATAGCAGGATTATATACAGTTCATTTTTGTATCCCCTGCATTAGCCAGCATAATACCTTGTGAGGTACTTCATAAATGTTTGTCAAGATAGTTTGAAAACTGATGTACACATTCCTCTAAAGAATCCGTAATAACCAACGGAGACCTTCAAGATGGTGGAGGAGTAAGACGTGGAGATCGCCTTCCTCCCCACAAATACATCAGAAATACATCTACACGTGTAACTGCTCCTATAGAACACCCACTGAACGCTGGCAGAAGACCTCAGACCTCCCAAAAGGCAAGAAATTCCTACCTGGGTAGGGCAAAAGAAAAAAGAAAAAACAGAGACTAAAGAATACGGACGGGACCTGCACCAGTGGGAGGGAGCTGTGAAGGAGGAAAGGTGTCCACACATTAGGAAGCCCCTTCGCGGGCGGAGACTGCGGGTGGCGGAGGGGGGAAGCTTCGGAGCCACGGAGGAGAGCGCAGCCCCAGGGGTGCGGAGGGCAAAGCAGAGAGATTCCCGCACAGAGGCTCGGCGCCGAGCAGCACTCACCAGCCCGAGAGGCTTGTCTGCTCCCCCGCCGGGGCGGGCGGGGCTGGGAGCTGAGGCTCGGGCTTCGGTCGGATCCCAGGGAGAGGACTGGGGTTGGCAGCGTGAACACAGCCTGAAGGGGGCTAGTGCACCACAGCTAGCCGGGAGGGAGTCCGGGAAAAGGTCTGGAGCTGCCGAAGAGACAAGAGACTTTTTCCAGCCTCCTTGTTTCCTGGTGCGCAAGGAGAGAGGATTCAGAGCGCTGCTTAAACAAGCTCCAGAGATGGGCGCGAGGCGCGGCTATCAGCGCGGACCCCAGAGACGGGCATGAGACGCTCAGGCTGCTGCTGCCGCCACCAAGAAGCCTGTGTGCGAGCACAGGTCACTCTCCACACCGCCCCTCCCGGGAGCCGGTGCTGCCCACCACGGCCAGGCTCCAGTGATCCGGGGACAACTTCCCCGGGAGAACGCACAGCGCGCCTCGGGCTGGTGCAACGTCACGACGCCTCTGACGCCGCAGGCTCGCCCCGCCTCCTCCCGGCCCCGCCCCACATCCGTACCCCTCCCTCCCCCCAGCCTGAGTGAGCCAGAGCCCCCGAAGCAGCTGCTTCTTTAACCCCATCCTGTCTGAGACGCCCTCAGGCGACCTACACGCAGAGGCAGAGCCAGATCCAAAACTGAACCCCAGGAGCTGTGCGAACAAAGAAGAGAAAGGGAAATTTCTCCCAGCAGCCTCGGGAGCAGCGGATTAAATCTCCACAGTCAACTTGATGTACCTGCATCTGTGGAATACCTGAATAGACAACGAATCATCCCAAATTGAGGAGGTGGACTTTAGGAGCAACTATAGATATATTTTTTCCCCTTTTTCCCTTTTTGTGAGTGTGTATGTGTATGCTTCTGTGCGTGATTTTGTCTGTATAGCTTTGCTTTTACGATTTGTCCTAGGGTTCCGTCTGTCCTTTTTTTATTTTTTATTTTTTAGTATGGTTTTTAGCACCTGTTATCATTCGTGGATTTGTTTCTTGGTTTCATTGCTCTCTTCTTTCTTTCTTTCTTTTTTTAATTACTTTTAATTTTTTTTATTTTTAATAATTTTTAAAATTTTTTATTTTTTAATAACCTTATTTTAATTTTTCTTTCTTTCTTTCTTTTTTTCTGCCTTTTCTTCTGAGCTGTGTGACTGACAGGATCTTGGTGCTCTGACTGGGTGTCAGCCCTGTGCCTCTGAGGTGGGACATCCCAGTTCAGGACATTGGTCCACCAGAGACCTCCTGGCTCCAGGTACTATCAAACGGCAAAAGCTCTCCCAGATATCTCCATCTCAACGCTAAGACCCAGCTCCACTCAACGACCAGGAAGCTACATTGCTGGACACCCCATGCCAAACCAAGACAGGATCACAACCCCACCCATTAGCAGAGAGGCTGCCTAAAATCATAATAAGGCCACAGACACCACAAAACACACCACCAGACGTGGACCTGCCCACCAGAAAGACAAGATCCAGCCTCATCCACCAGAACACAGGCACCAGTCCCCTCCACCAGGAAGCCTAAACAACCCACTGAACCAACCTTACCCACTGGGGGCACACACCAAAAACAACAGGAACTATGAACCTGCAGCCTGAGAAAAGAAGACCCCAAACACAGTAAGTTAAGCAAAAGGAGAAGACAGAGAAATACACAGCAGATGAAGGAGCAAACTAAAAACGTACCAAACCAAACAAATGAAGAGGAAATAGGCAATCTAACTGAAAAAGAATTCAGAGTAATGATGGTAAAGATGATCCAAGATCTTAGAAATAGAATGGAGAAAATACAAGAAACGTTTAACAAGGACATAGAAGAACTAAAGAGCAAACAAACAATGATGAACAACACAATAAAAGAAATTAAAAATTCTCTAGAAGGAATCAATAGCAGAATAACTGAGGCAGAAGAACGGATAAGTGACCTGGAAGATAAAATAGTGGAAATAACTACTGCAGAGAGGAATAAAGAAAAAAGAATGAAAGAACTAAGGACAGTCTCAAAGACCTCTGGGGCAACATTAAACGCACCAACATTCGAACTATAGGGGTCCCAGAAGAAGAAGAGAAAAATAAAGGACTGAGAAAATATTTGAGGAGATTATAGTTGAAAACTTCCCTAATATGGTAAAGGAAATAGTCAATCAAGTCCAGGAAGCACAGAGAGTCCCATACAGGATAAATCCAAAGAGAAATATACCAAGACACATATTAATCAAACTACCAAAAATTAAATAAAAAGAAAAAATATTAAAAGCAACAAGGGAAAAACAACAAATAACATACAAGGGAATCCCCATAAGGTTAACAGCTGATCTTTCAGCAGAAACTCTGCAAGCCAGAAGGGAGTGGCAGGATGTATTTAAAGTGATGAGAGGGAAAAACCTATAACCAAGATTACTCTACCTGGCAAGGATCTCATTCAGATTTGATGGAGAAATTCAAACCCTTACATACAAGCAAAAGCTAAGAGAATTCAGCACCACCATACCAGCTTTACAACAAATGCTATAGGAACTTCTCTAGGCAGGAAACACAAGAAAAGGAAAAGACCTACAATAACAAACCCAAAACAATTAAAAAAATGGTAATAGGAACATACATATCGATAATTACCTTAAATGTAAAAGGGTTAAATGCTCCAACCAAAAGACATAGACTGGCTGACTGGGTACAAAAACAAGACCCATATATATGCTGTCTCCAAGAGACCCACTTCAGACCTAGGGACACATACAGACTGAAAGTGAGGGGATGGAAAAAGATATCCCATGCAAATGGAAATCAAAAGAAAGCTGGAGTAGCATTTCTCATATCAGACAAAATAGACTTTAAAATAAAGACCATTACAAGAGACAAAGAAGGACACTAAATAATGATCAAGGGATCAATCCAAGAAGAAGATATAACAGTTGTAAATATTTATTCACCCAACATAGGAGCACCTCAATACATAAGGCAAATGCTGCACCCAACATAGGAGCACCTCAATACATAAGGCAATGCTAACAGCCATGAAAGGGGAAATCAACAGTAACACAATAATAGTAAGGGACTGTAACACCCCACTTTCACCAATGGGCAGATCATCCAAAATGAAAATAAATAAGGAAACACAAGCTTTAAATGATACATTAAACAAGATGGACTTAACTGATATTTATAGGACATTACATTCAAAAACAACAGAATACACATTCTTCTCAAGTGCTCATGGAACATTTGCCAGGATGGATCATATCTTGGATCACAAGTCAAGCCTTGGTAAATTTAAGAAAATTGAAATCATATCAACTATCTTTTCCAAACACAGCGCTATGAGACTAGATATCAATTACAGGAAAAAAACTGTGAAAAATACAAACACATGGAAGCTAAACAATACACTACTAAATAACCAAGAGATCACTGAAGAAATCAAAGAGGAAATCAAAAAATACCTAGAAACAAATGACATGAAAACACAACGACCCAAAGCCTATGCAATGCAGCAAAAGCAGTTCTACGAGGGAAGTTTATAGCAATACAATCCTACCTCAAGAAACAAGAAACATCTCAAATAAACAACCTAAGCTAACACCTAAAGCAGTTAGAGAAAGAAGAATAAAAAATCCCCAAAGAGAGCAGAAGGAAAGAAATCATAAAGATCAGATCAGAAATAAATGAAAAAGAAATGAAGAAAACAATAGCAAAGATCAATAAAACTAAAAGCTGGTTCTTGGAGAAGATAAACAAAATTGATAAACCATTAGCCAGAGTCATCAAGAAAAAAAGGGAGAAGACTCAAATCAATAGAATTAGAAATGAAAAAAGAGAAGTAACAACTGACACTGCAGAAATACAAAGGATCATGAGAGATTACTACAGGCAACTCTATGCCAATAAAATGGACAACCTGGAAGAAATGGACAAATTCTTAGGAAAGCACAACCTTCCGAGACTGAACCAGGAAGAAATAGAAAATATAAACAGGCCAATCACAAGCTCTGAAATGAAACTGTGTTTAAAAATCTTCCAACAAACAAAAGCCCGGGACCAGATGCCCTCAAGGGGAATTCTATCAAACATTTAGAGAAGAGCTAACAACCATCCTTCTCAAACTATTCCAAAATATAGCAGAGGAAGGAACACTCCCAAACTCATTCTACGAGGCCACCATCACCCTGATACCAAAACCAGACAAAGCTGTCACAAAGAAAGAAAACTACAGACCAATATCACTGATGAACATAGATGCAAAAATCCTCAACAAAATACTAGCAAAGAGAATCCAACAGCACATTAAAAGGATCAGACACCATGATCAAGTGGGGTTTATCCCAGGAATGCAAGGATTCTTCAATATATGCAAATCAATCAATATGATACATCATATTAACAAATTGAAGGAGAAAAACCATATGATCATCGCAGTAGATGCAGAAAAACCTTTTGACAAAATTCAACACCAATTTATGATTAAAAACCCTCCAGAAAGTAGGCATAGAGAGAACTTCCCTCAACATACTAAAGGCCATATATGACAAACCCACAGCCAGCATCGTTCTCAATGGTGAAAAACTGAAACCATTTCCTCTAAGATCAGGAACAAGACAAGGTTGTCCACTCTCACCACTATTATTCAACATAGTTTTGGAAGTTTTAGCCACAGCAATCAGAGAAGAAAAAGAAATAAAAGGAATCCAAATCGGAAAAGAAGAAGTAAAGCTGTCACAGTTTGCAGATGACATGATACTATACATAGAGAATCCTAAAGATGCTACCAGAAAACGACTAGAGCTAATCAATGAGTTTGGACAGTAGCAGCATACAAAATTAATGCACAGAAATCTCTTGCATTCCTATACACTAATGATGAAAAATCTGAAAGGAAATTAAGGAAACACTCCCATTTACCATTGCAACAAAAAGAATAAAACACCTAGGTATAAACCTACCTAAGGAGACAAAAGACCTGTATGCAGAAAACTATAAGACACTGATGAAAGAAAATAAAGATGATACAAACAGATGGAGAGATATACCACTTTCTTGGATTGGAATAATCAACATTGTGAAAATGACTATACTACCCAAAGCAATCTACAGATTCAATGCAATCCCTATCAAACTACCAATTGCATTTTTCACAGAACTAGAACAAAAAATTTCACAATTTGTATGGAAACACAAAAGACTCTGAATAGCTAAAGCAATCTTGAGAAAGAAAAACGGAGCTGGAGGAATCAGGCTCCCAGACTTCAGACTATACTACAAAGCTACTGTAATCAAGACAGTATGGTACTGGCACAAAAACAGAAATATAGATCAATGGAACAGGATAGAAAGCCCAGACATAAACCCATGCACATATGGTCACCTTATCATTGATAAAGGAGGCAAGAATAGACAATGGAGAAAAGACAGCCCCTTCAATCGGTGGTGCTGGGAAAACTGGACAGCTACATGTAAAAGAATGAATTTAGAGCATGCCTTAACACCATACACAAAAATAAACTCAAAATGGATTAAAGACCTAAATGTAAGGCCAGACACTATAGAAGTCTCAGAGGAAAACATAGGCAGAACACTCTATGACATAAATCACAGCAAGATCCTTTGTGGCCCACCTCCTAAAGAAATGGAAATAAAAACAAAAATAAACAAATGGGACCTAATGAAACTTAAAAGCTTTTGCACAGCAAAGGAAACCATAAACAAGACGAAAAGATAACCCTCAGAATGGGAGAAAATGTTTGCAAATGAAGCAACTGAGAAAGGATTAATCTCCAAAATTTACAAGCAGCTCATGCAGCTCAATATCAAAAAAACAAACAACCCAATCCAAAAATGGGCAGAAGACCTAAATAGACATTTCTCCAAAGAAGATATACAGATTGCCAACAAACACATGAAAGGATGCTCAACATCACTATCATTAGAGAAATGCAAATCAAAACTACAATGAGGTATCACCTCACACCAGTCAGAACGGCCATCATCAAGAAATCTACAAACAATAAATGCTGGAGAGGGTGTGGAGAAAAGGGAACCCTTTGCACTGTTGGTGGGAATGTAAATTGATACAGCCACTATGGAGAAGAGTATGGGGGTTCCTTAAAAAACTAAAAATAGAACTACCATACGACCCAGCAATCCCACTACTGGGCATATACCCTGAGAAAACCATAATTCAAAAAGAGTCATGTACCACGATGTCCATTGCAGCTCTATTTACGATAGCCAGGATGTGGAAGCAACCTAAGTGTCCATAGACAAATGAATGGATAAAGCAGATGTGACACATATATACAATGGAATATTACTCAGCCATAAAAAGAATGAAATTGAGCTTTTTGTAGTGAGGTGGATGGACCTAGGGACTGTCATACAGAGTGAAGTAAGTCAGAAAGAGAAAAACAAATACTGTATGCTCACACATATATATGGAATCTAAAAAAAAAAAAAAAAAAGGTTCTGAAGAACCTAGGGGCAGGACGGGAATAAAGACACAGGCATAGAGAATGGACTTGAGGACACAAGGAGGGGGAAGGGTAAGCTGTGACAAAGAGAGAGTGGCATGGACATATATACATTACCAAATGTAAAATAGATGGCTAGTGGGAAGCAGCTGCATAGCACAGAGAGAATAGCTCGGTGCTTTGTGACCACCTAGAGGGGTGGGATAGGGAGGGTGGGAGGGAGACGCAAGAGGGAGGAGATATGGGGATATATGTATATGTATAGCTATTTCACTTTGTTTTTTTGTTTTTGTTTTTGTTTTTTCCAAAATATACTGAGCTCCTCTATGTTCTAGGCCCCGAGTCTCCACACAGATATTTTCTATCAAGGGTTCTTTTTTTTTTTTTTTTTTTTTATTTATTTTTGGCTGTGTTGGGTCTTCGTTTCTGTGCGAGGGCTTTCTCTAGTTGTGGCAAGCAGGGGCCACTGTTCATTGCGGTGCGCGGGCCTCTCACTATCGCGGCCTCTCTTGTTGCGGAGCACAGGCTCCAGACGCGCAGGCTCAGTACACTTTGTTTTAAAGCAGAAACTAACACCCCATTGTAAAGCAATTATACTCCAATAAAGATGTTAAAAATAAAGCACATATATATATGGATATATATATATGAGTCACTTCGCAGTACACCTGAAACTAATAAAACATTGTAAGTCAACTATACTTCAATAAAAAGTTTTGGGAAAAAAAAAAAAAGAATCCATAATAACCAAATAAATTCAGTGGAGAAATATAGGTCAGAGCAGATTTTCAGATTCAAATATTCCATCAGAATTTGCTGCAAAGATTATTCCTTTCCCACTGAATTGCCTTTGCATCTCCATTGAAAATGTTCTTATACATATGGCTGTATTTTTGAACTCTATTCAGTCCCATTGATCTGTTTATCTCTCTCTATATCAATACCACATTGTCTTGATTCATCTCGTTTTATAGGAAATCTTGAAATCATAGAATTTGAAACTTTCAGTTGTTTTGGTTATAGTAGAGGTTATTTGTATTTCCATATGAATTTTAGAATTAGTTTGTTAATTTGTACCAAATAAAAAACCTGCTGCGGTTTTGACTGAGATTGTATAAAATCTATATCTTTACTTGGGGTGAACTGATGTCTTTAAAATGTTGAGTCTTCTGATCTCTGAATTTGGTGTGTCTCTCTATTTAAGGGCTTTTAAAATTTCTCTCAGCTTCGTTTTATAGTTTTTCATGTACAGATCTTTCACATCTTTTGTCAGGTTTAGTCCTAAGTATATTATATTTTTGGATGCAAATGTAAGTGCTATTAATTTATAATTTCAATTTCTTCTTGTTTTTTACTGGTATGCAGGAAGAAAATTGATTTTTCTATACTGATCTCCTATCCTGGTGCCTTCCTAAACTGACTTACATATTCCATTAGTTTTCTTCTAGTTTCTATCAGATTTTGTACAAAGATATTTATGTACCTCTAAATAAGGACAGTTTTACTTCTTTGTTTTCAATCAGGATGCTTTTTCTCTCTTTTCCTTGCCTGATTCAGTGGGTAGAACCTCTGGTAGAATTTCAAACAGAACTTATGAGAGTAGAGATCTTTGTCTTGTTCCTGATCTTTGGGGGGAAGAAAATCAGCCTTTCACCATTAAGTATGATGTCAGCTGTAAATTTTTCATAGATCCTCTTTATCAGATTGAGAAAGTTTCCTTCTATTTCTACATTACTGGGTTTTAGATTCAGTCGAAGACTGTTTCTGTGCCTAATAAAATGATCATATGGTTCTTCATTTTTATTGTATTAATATTATAAATTACATTGATTGATTTTCAGATATTAAACCAACTGTGTACATTCCTGAGATAAATCTCATGATGCATTATCCTTTGTATATATTGTTGGATTTACTTTGCTAAAACTTTGTTCAGAATTTTTTACGTCTATGTTCATGAAGAAAATCAGTTTGAAGTTTTCGTCTCATGTAATGTCTTTGCCTGGTTTTGGTTTCATAGTAATGCTGACCTTACCTTAAGAATGAGTTGGGTAGCAATCCCTCTTCTCTGAGAATTAATGTATTATGTATTATTTCTTCTTTAAATGTTTGGTGAATTCACCCGTGAAATGAGTGGGCCTAGAGTTTTCTTTGTGCTAAGGTTTTTAATTACAAATCCAATTTCTTTAATTGACATAGGATATTCAAGTTATTTATTCCTTCTTGAGTAACCTTTAGTAGTTTGTGTCTTTCAAGACTTGTGTCTATTTCATCTAATTTGTTGAATTCATTGACACATAACATTGTTCATAATATTCTCTTATTGTCCTTTTTTTTTCTTCTTATTATCCTTTTAATAATTGTAGGATCTGTAGTGGCCTCACCTGACTTATTCCTGATATTGGTTATTTATGTCTTTTCTCTCTTTTTCCTGATCAGTCTGGCTGGAGTTTTGTCAGTTTATTTATCTCCTCTCAAAATCAGCTTTAATATTATTGACTTTATTATTTTTTTGCTTTCTAAGCTATTGATATTTTCTCTGATCTTTATTGTTTCCGTTCTTCTACTGCTTTAGGTTTAATTTGCTCTTCCTTTTTTTTTTTAGTTTTTTAAGTTGGAAGCTTGGAAAATATTCTGTGTGCCCTTGTAAAGATGTGTATTTTGCTGTCGTTGGGGAAAGTGTTCTAGAAATATCAGTTAGGTCAACTTAGTTTATACTTTGATTCAAATCTTCTTTATCCTTGCTGATATTCTCTCTACTTTTTTAATCAGTTGTTGAGTGAGCAATATCAAAACCTGTGATGGATTTGTAGATTTTTCTATTCTCTTTATAGCTCTGTCAGTTTTTGATTCATGCATTTGGAAGCTCAGTTACTAGATGCATAAACATCTAGATTATTATGTTCTCTTAATGAATTGACTCCTTTATCCTTATGAAATGACCTTTGTCACATCTCTTCGTTGTTCCTTTTTTTTTTTCCTTTGTCTCTCTTCTTCTGGAGTAATAGGATAATTTTTATGATTCCATTTTGTCTCCTTTGTTGAGTTATTAACTATAACTCTTTGTTTTGTTACTTTAGTGATTGTTTTAGGGTTTATGGAATACATCCTTAACTCATTACAATCTACCTTCAAGTAGTATTATACTACTTCACATACACTATATAGAACCTTATGATAATATACTTCCTTCTCAAGGAAGGGGAGGCTCAGAGAGTAACCACAGAACATGAAGTGAGGAAATGGGCTGCTATGCTAAGTCTACATTCTTAGCCAGTGGGCCCTGCCTCTCTCTCAGAGCAAAACTTTTCTCCTGTTGGCTTAGCACAGGATAGAGAGGAAAGAATTCACAAAAATAGTGGAGCATCTCTGAACGTCCAAAGAATTTTCCCTTGAGAGGCTAGAGAGGAAGGTTTGTAGACCAAGAGTCCTTGTTTAATCTCCATGAGTACCTCCCACAGATTTGTTCACCAAACATAATTTCAACAGACTGTAAATGTGCGATGCCAACATTTTCTCATTATTTAAAAACGAGCTTTCACATATGGGGTTTGAAATTTGCCTGTTTAGTATTTATATTTTTCTTCACTCACAATATTCTGACCTGTGAAAAAAAAATACTAAGTGGTCAAGGTGATGTTTTTAAGAAAAGCTCTTAATATCATAGAAACTATGCTTTTTGTTTAACTTTGTATTACTCTGGAAAGAACCTAGTATTAATAAAAAAAAAAAAGCTTAAATGACTTGCAAAAAAACCACTTGCTTCTCCCCTCGGAATTTGTGCTATCGTTGTCAGACGTTTTAATTTTACGTATTCTCTAAAGCTTACACAACATGGTTATTGTTTTTGTTTAAACAATTATTTTATTTAAAATAATTATCTTTTAAAGACTTTTAAATAATAAGGAAGAAAACTTATGCTAACCCATGCAGTTACCATTTCCAGTCCTTTCATTTTTGTGTGTGTAGATCCGTATTCCCCGCTATTATTTTTTTCCTTCTGCCTGAAGGATGTCATTTAACATATCTTGCAGTGCAAGCCAGTTGGTGATGAATTCTTTCAGCTTTTGTATATTTTTGTTTTGAGAGACATTTTTGGTGGGTATAGAATTCTCAGTTGACTTTTCTTTCTGTCCATACTTTAAAAATATTGCTTCACTCTCTTCTCCCTTTCATTTTTTTCTGATAAGAAATCTGTTATTCATATTTTTGTTACCCTGTATGTAACATGTCTATTCTGTCTACATTTAGAGCTCTCTTTTTATCACTGGTTTTGAAAAATTTGATTTCTGTCTCTCAGGGATCACTGCCCTTCATTATCTGATGTAAGTGCCTTGCAAGCCATTGTTTCGTGTATGATATGGAAATATTTAGAAATTTGATTTTGTTTCGAAAGTATGCTCTCAACCTTAGTATTTGAAGATAACATCTCTTTCTTCTTTGTGTTATTTCCACTACATATATTTCAGAAAGGCAATGGCTTTATTTTTCAGTATATTGAATTATAGGTTTATGTCTCTGTTACTGATCCATATTCACATTTGTCTGTAATTAAAACCTGGCCATTTAAACATGTATTTTCTACTTGTTAAAATATCAGAAATCGTTTGTCACTTTATCATCCTGCTATTGCCAGAGTAAACACCACTATTTCTCATTCTCCAGAGATCCAGATCTTTACAGTTGGGTTGCTTGTTGAAAGTTTGTGGTCATCTTATCATGTCTACCATACTCCTACAAATCAAAATGAATACATTCTGTAATATCAGGCTTTCACTTCTGTCACACAGGGAGAAACTCCAGAGGCACTCTTGGGTTTTCTCTCATTGCGATGATCAAATTGTATTGAAAGGTATCCACTTGGGTTTGGCGAAATCTTTGATGTTGTCTAAAAACATGTGAGCCAGATGTAATTTCTGTCTTAAAAGATGTAATAATCAAAACCAACCAATATCAATGCTGACAAACACCAATCGAGTGTGTACATCTTTGTTGACATCTGAACTATCAAGTAAAAATCAAGGTAGTGTTAGAAACTTAAGCTTACAAATACCTATATTATTCATGTATATAACATATATTAATCTTCAGATATATCTGAGATGTTGCAGAGCAGAGTTACCTATACTTATTTTTTTTTAGTAGAATTTCTTGTTGCCTCCTAACCCTAACCCTAACCTACCCCCTTCATGATTCTTATTTGATGGTGCTTGGGAATGTCTGTTTTGTTTCGGGTTCCCCTGGTGATACTGATGAGCAGCCAGGCTTGAAAATTATTGTGTTATTTGACATTACTGGGAAATCAGTATTTCATGGAAACAGATATTTAAACATGACTTAAAAGACCCTTAAGCACCACTTAAACAAAATTAACAAAAGTTGATAGCTACTTTTCTAAAATACTTTTTATGCCTCTCTGCCTTTTTAAATTGTATGCCGCACACAGTTTAACTTTCTTTGGTGATTAGAGACTGCCATGCCCATTTTAATGAACATCAGTTATTGTGCAGGGATACCTTTTGGGGCTGTTGAAGTACATGGCACTGTTTACCGGTACACAATTTGACCCATATTGGAATGCTGTTTGAGCTGGGTTCATTTCTGATGTCTTTCTTACTTCAGTCTGTTGGCTTTTACGTCCTGCTGCTGAGTGTATATCTGATTCAAGCAACCCTCACTTCTTCTTTCTTATATACTTATAATAAGGTAAAGGTGCTAGCCTCTAGAACCAGAAGATCAAGATTGTTAGAATTGTATCTAAAATAAAATTTGGGGAAGGTGGCTATTCTCTCATGGGACAGTGAACATGGAGATGAAATTCTTAATGTCTGAATTAGCTGTTGGTAAGCCTGTGGACTGCCTTGGCACTGAAGGGGTTTCTGTTATGTATAGAAAACACATCACTTAGCATCTCTGAAGTTTCTAATTTAACATATGGGGTCACATCTATTAAAGGATTATTACTGTAGAAGGGGAGTGATGTATAATTTATTAAAATAACCCTATGGGGAGACAGCAGACTACATTTAATAAACCGGAATGCTTGCTGGATCCATTGACTGCTCCCAGTTGAATCCCACATTATTTCAATAGAGGGGGCAGAGGAAAACAATTGCCCTTTATATAATGTTTACTGTGTTGTATTAGTTAGTGTCTCTCAGCAGAAAAACATTTATGCTAACTGTGTGGTTTAAGCTTTGAATATTGAACTCCTGCTGGCATGTAGTTGATATTTAACTCAGAAGAACAAAAGTCCATTATTCCTTAGCTGTAGGAGGAAAGGAAGGGTCCACCTTTCTTCTTCCCTCTAATCATCAGTAAAGGCTGGCAAGTAAGACAGTCTCCCCTGAGTTGCCAAGATTTACCTCTTCTCCCCCTACTATACACCTGCAAGGTGGATATATCACATCAGAGGAAGTGGGCTCAGAAGGGGCTCTTTTTGGATCAAACACATTAATTTTCCTTTTTCACAGTGATAACACAGAGACTCCCGCCAGAAGCACTTCTGTGGCTGTCTGCTGATTGGGTTTCCCAACAGCAAATAACATGACCCACTATCGATATGAAAGCAGATTTATTTCAGACCCTCGTGTGAAGCATAGCAATAGAATACCTTGCACAATTCCCACTTGTAAATGAAAGAGAAAAGAACTGAGAGCTCCCACCAACATCCCTGCCTGTGCCTTGGAGGAGCATTGGTAGATCTGGGCTTGCTTTCCCTGTACCCGGCAGGAGGAATTTCATCAAAAACCCTAGTACTGGATTCTTGAAGTCTTGAATGTTTCACTCTGTTGTTTCCTTCCTTTTTGTTATTTGCCTTAATTTATAGATTTCCTCACTGCCAGACAAATTTAGCGTGGAGTTTTTTTTTCTTACACTGAAATCTATCACTGATTTTAAAAAGAAAAGCAAAATTAACTTCCAGTTGTAACATAGGAAGATTAAAATATGTAGTGGGGTCTGTCGTGGTTTAACTGCTATTTAACATGAATAATATTGCAATAAGCATTACATGATTATTTCAAAGCTTCAGGCTGTATCTCAGATGTAGAGCACATTTTTCTTCAATGTCTTATTTTGGTCTTACTCTTCCTTCCCTTAAATCATTTTGCTCTTTAGATTATTTTTTATCCAATTCCACCTTTGGATACCTATAACAAAAAGCAACCCTTCATATTTTATGTGGTCCTGCTTGAAAACACAGTAGGGTTTAGGGAGCAAGGGGAGTACAATGGGGCCCCATAGCTCCTTAGTCCTTTGTTGACCCAGGAAATACAAACGGGATGTAGGAATGGTTTGGCAAAGTTATTAGTTGTCCAAAATCTCTGCCAGAGAAATGTTTGACCGTAGAGCAAATCTGGTATCTTAAAAAAAAATTAGTTCCTCAAACATTTACTAATAAGGTAGGTCATACATATCTCCCATTTAATTAAAGAGCAGAATTTTAAAGGAAATGAAAATAAGTTACTATAGATGGAAGTCATGTTTAATATTTATATGATATTTTATGTTCCTTTATGGTTGGTAGGTAGGGGTCAGACATTATTCCTGTTTCATGGAAGTGAGACTAAGCAAGTCACCTAAGAAAGGCAGAAGTGGGGCTCACACCCTGGCCTCCAGACTCCATACCCTGTGACCTTCCTGCTGAGCCAAGTGTCTCTGTGTAATGTGTACACTCTGGGTCTTTGAGACACAAAATGAAGGGAAATCACTGTGATTATTTAACTGCCTTTATCCTCTGAGACAAGTAGTACAAAGTTCAGCTACTTCCTTACACAACATAATACTTATACTAATACTTAATTCCACTCTGTCATCACTCTCCAAACATGCAGGAACACCTTGGTTTCTGAACTTTTGGGCCAGATGCCAGGTATACAACAAAATGTTGTCAAAAGCATAGACACTGGAGTCAAGACAACCCCTAGCTGCAGTCTTGGCTCCTACTGTTGACAATTTGTGCAGCCTGGGTGAGTGGCACATGTCTAGCAGGGTATGTGATCAATGAATGTCAACTATTATTATCAGCAAATAGTTTGACAAGGCATTAAGCAGAGACTCAGAACATAAAAAGCAAGCTGCTTAGTGTAGTCTTTATGTTCTACTAAAATCAGCTGAACTTTGCAGTCCAAGAACTTACTGGTTAGTTGTGTCTAACATTCTGCCATTGTGTTCTAAATTCTAAATATATGGAAAAACTAGAATGGAATAAGAAATAAATATCGGTGCTCTCTATAAAATCTTCAGTGGGGTTTGTCTCGCACTTACCTTGTGTCTTTCTCTTACCTTCCTCCTCCGTCCCCTCTTTTGTTGTCTGTTGACACTTTTTGGACTAGACCTTCTTTATAAAGCACGCTATTCTCATTCTCAATTCATTCTCTCTCTTGGGTGCTTACAATTTTCCGATTGTTTTTTAAACAACTGATACGCCTAAGTTACAAATTGACGTGGATATCCCCTTCTGGAATATCTTTTTCTTTAATTGAGTTATAATTAACATTTAATATTACTTTCAGGTGTACAACATAGTGATTTGATATTTTTTATACATTATGAAATGATCACCACGATAAGTTCAGTTACCATCTGTCACCATACAAAATTGTTGCAATATTATTGACTATATTCCCTATGTGACATTCCATCCCTGTTACTTATTTATTTTATAGATGGAAGTTTGTCCTCTTAATCCTCTTCCCCTTTTTCAGCCACCCCCTAACTCCCTCCCCTCTGGCGACCACCAGTTTGTTCTCTGTATCTGTGAGTCTGTTTCTGTCTTATTTTGTTTGTTCGTTTGTTTTGTTTTTCAGATTCCACATATAAGTGAAATCATACAGTATTTGTCCTTCTGTGTCTGACTTATTTCACTTAGTATAACACCCTCTAGGTCCATCCATGTTATAGCACACGGCAAGATTTCATGGAATATTCTGGTTCATTCGTGCTTGCATGTATTTATATACATTCAGAAACATTTATTGAAGACTTTTTATGGGACAGACCATGTGCTGTGCTGGAAATAAATTATGAGGAAGACACAGTTCTTTCCTCACAAAAATTAACACTCCAACAGTATGGGGGGTGGCGTGGGGAAGAGAGTGTACATCATATATAACCACATGGCCAACTTAAACACAGCCTGAAACTTTGCTATTTCTAGAAGCAAAGTGTTGTATGAGCACAGAGGAGAAAGTTTTGTTGTTGTTTTTTTTCACGAGGATGTCTTTAGATGACTTGGTAGAGGAAATAGCATTTAAACTAGGTCTTGAAGGTTGAAAGAGAGTATTCTTTGGTAGGAATAGAAGGAAGGGTTTTCCAAGCTCCCACACCCAACCACCACCAAAAAAAAACACCATGAGAAAAGTCGCGGAAGTGTCACAAGTTCATGCGAAATTTGAGAGTCTGTGTAAAGGAAACGTAAACTGCTTTACAGGTAAGTAACAGGAGGCGAAGATAGAGTGACTAGGAGCCAGTTTGTCAAAGGCAGTAAAGCTGGTTCCAGGAAACAACTGTGAAAGGGTTATTTCAAGATGTACGTATTTTTCTTGACTAAATACAACATTTCAGATAGGTTTTGAGTTGGTGGGAGAAGTTCTCATTTTCTCTCTCTCTTTCTCCCAGTAAAGTTAATTTAAGGTCCGTAATCAGCTTAGAGTGTTGTATCAAAAGCAGATGGCAGCCCCGGGCAGAGCAGGTGGTTTGGCCCTCAGCATGGGAATCTTGAATCCCGCCTCTGGCTGGGGTGCGGGGCTACAACTGTCCACTCTTTGTCTTGCATGTTTTCAAAAGCCCCGTTCTTGCTGTGCCACCTGTTACAGTTGGGGTGTACATCCTCTCTCTACAAAACTAAAACTCCCTGAACGTGCATTTCAGGCCTCTTCTGGCTCTTAAAGCAGGTTCAGTGTCACTAAGGCCACGTACCCATATGTGGGGAGAAAGCAAGTCAGTGGTCAGGGTCCCTGAGCAATATCTCCACCACTGTGGGCTTTCCAAAATTCTGGAAAGCCCGGATTCCCATAATAAGAACATATATATTGCACCAAACCATAGCATCCAAGCAGGAGGAGATTTTTAGAAAAATAAAGAAAAAAAACTAATGGTGAAAATACAATTTCCCAAACTTGTGATTGATTTACAAAATAAATACTCTTTCCTCTGCCTGGAATGCTACTTCTATCTAGGTATATACTTAAGTCCTCGATTTCCCCAGAAAGCTTTCCCTCCCCCTTCCCAAAAAGATTAGCACCGCTCCTGGCCCACCCTTATAATTACCCTCATTCCTCTAAGCATTCATTATCCATTTACAGCTTTCTCCCCAGTAAGACTGTAGCCTCCTTGAGGAATGTTCTGTTGAATCCCCAGCACTTAGCACAATCCTTGAAACATGGTGGCTTTTTAGCAAGTAGTTGAATGAATGAATGAACCAATGAAAAATGTGGGTCTCAGTCCAAAGCCTGGGGCCCCCTCCACTGCTCACAGAGTCACACACAGAAGAGCAGCAATGGTTTCCTATACTTCAAGAGTAGTCAAATTTTAAAAAAAAAAATAAAAATAAAAAGTAGGGTGCTTGGAGGGTTGAATGAATGATAAGAAAGAGACAGGAGCAGAAAAGGTAGCTGGGATATTAAATAAGGAGAGAATTTTTTCTTCCTTTTTTCTTGTATTTGCAGGGAGGAGCCTCTTAAGCATAGTTGAATTTGAATAAGTTCAAATTACCTCCTGATAGGTTCATGGTTGGCGGGGGAGAGCTCAAAATCAGTGAATTTTATTTTTGAAAGAACGATGTTTTTATGCCCAAATGCTTCTCATACTGACATACCTATGATAAGAGTCTTCATTGATTTTATTTTTTGTTTGTTTGTTTTTTTGGCCACGCTGCTCGGCTTGTGGGATCTTAGTTCCCCGACCAGGGATCGAGCCCTGGCCCTCCGCAGTGAGAGCTCGGGGTCCTAACCGCTGGACCTCCAGGGAATTCCCAAGAGTCTTCATTGAGAATCATGTGACTTGCCTCTTCCTTATAACTTTTTTGTCAAGTCAGGTATTGAGGTGTAATTTACATATGGTAAAATCCACCTTTTGTGGTGTGTAGTTTTGACATATGCATTGACATCTAGTTACAATTTCTCCACCACAATTAAAATCTAGAACTTTGTATCTCAAAATTCTCTTGTACCCTTTGGAGTCAACCCCTTTTCCCACCTCCAGCCTCTGAAACCACTAATCTGTTTTCTTTCCCAACAGTTTATCCTTTTCTAAAATGCTGTGTAAAGGGAATCATCCAGTCAGTAGCTTTTTGAACTTGGCCTCTTTCACCTAACGTAATGCATTTGAGAGGGATCCACATTGTTGCGTGTATTCATATTATGGCTGAGTAGCATTTCGTTGTATGGCTCTGCCATAAACTGTCTGTCCATCCACCGGCTGATGGACGTTTGGATTTCTTCTACCTGTGGCTGTTTCAGTGCTTCAGTGAATACGTGCATATGAGTCTTTGTGTGGACATGTGTCATCATTTCTCTTGGGCAGATAACCAGGAGCAGGGTTACTAGGATGGCATGCAAAGGAGTTTAGTTTTTATTTTATGTGTTTGGCGGATCCATGGCAATGGGGTAACATGGACAGATTGTGTTTCAGGAAGACCCTGAGGACAATGTAGAGAGAGAACAGACTGGAAGCAGGGAGACAGGTCCGGAAAGTTGCTTTTCTGTCTACCTTATGGCAGACCTTGCAGCTTCCATCACTCATCATCAGAGCGTGTCAGGGACATAGAGAGATGCAAAGATTCTGTGTCTGTTTGCATTGGTGGTCAACTTCTCCTCATGTACCATGGTATGAAAACATCTTCTTCCATGGACCAAGTGGAGAGGAAAGGGAGTCAACATTTAATTTTTATATAATCTACATGTGTATTGTTAATAATGTGTTTTATATAATCTACATGTGTCTTTTTTCATGCCTTTAATTATTCTTTTATTTCCCTTCTTTTCCGTTTTATTTGCTCTTAATGTTTCAACCACAGCAGGGGAACTCAGGATTTGAAATGCAACGGGTCACTTTTTTTTCTTTCTTTGTGGTTTTGGAAAAGGACAAAATACTTGTAATGGCAGTGACCAAAAAGAAACGTTCAGAGTTTTATAAAACATAAACATCTGCTTCCTAAACCATTTTTAAAAACCCAAATTCAACAAAATTCACAATCCATGGCAATACTCCTAGGTCTACTTTGAAAGATTATTAACATGATTTAAATCAACTGAAAATTAGAAGTGCAGGATTTGTTCAAAGAGACCTTAAGAGAACCATTTGTAGAAGAAGAAACTGAGGCCCAAAGAGCCTGAGAGAGTTTGCTCCATCCTCTCACGAGCCCGGAGACCCCACTCCTGTTTCTGCAATAAGACCACATGTTTCCCCAGAACAAGAAGGAACAGATCTGTGTTTTTTTACAATTGGAAAAATTGCCTTAGGCTTTTTATACACTTAAAAATAAAAATAGTCATGATAGGAATAAACTTGAATTTCAAAGAGAGGAGCAGTATTAGCAGCTATTAAATAGGAAGGTGTGTGAAAAGAAATTTTATGGGACAAAGTAATTTCTCTTGGTAATGAGTGCTTTGAGATTTTTAATATTCTCTTTTTCGTGATGATACTGAAATATGTTGACACTGAGTACAGTATGGCTATTTAACAAACATATTTTAATGTTAACTATATATTGTGGATGTCCTAAGCTGCCAATAGTTGTTTTTTTTTTTTCCCCTGTAAATAAACCTCATGTTAACTTTAACAATGGAACATGGGAGATGTGCTTGGGAAAAGTGCTGGTGCCGGCAGTAAACCCCCCTGCTCAGGTGCTCACCAGGCTTTCCTGGTCCTGCTGTCGTCCTGCTGACAGACACTTCTGCAAAACCAAAGCGAGCAATTGAGAGACATAAGTCAGTGCTGGGTGACACGGCACTAACTTCCACCATTTATAAATCCCCGTCTCAGCCAAATGTCGATTCATTTCCCATGTCCTCAGCACGTATGCTAACATATCATGGCATGTCGTTGAATGTGCCTACTAGTCACTATTTTTTCAGTCTCTGCTTTAGACATATTTTTCAACAATAGGGGGCCTTGGGGCTTGGGGGGAGGAGAAGAGAAAGGTGGAATAAATAAAAGAGAATACCAATTTTTTAAAATATATAGGGAATGATATATGTACCACATCTTCTTTATCATTCCTCTGTCAATGGACATTTAGGTTGCTTCCATGTCCTGGCAATTGTAAATAGTGCTGCAATGAACATTGGGGTGCATCTTTTCAAATTATGGTTTTCTCCAGGTATATGCCTAGGAGTTATATACAATGGAATATTACTCAGCCATAAAAAAGAACAAAATAATTCCATTTGCAGCAAATGGATGGAACTAGAGATTGTCATACTGAGTGAAGCAAGTCAGACACAGAAAGACAAATATCATATGATATCACTTATATGTGGAATCTAAAAATAGGGTACAAATGAACTTATTTACAAAATAGAAGTAGAGTCACAGATGTAGAAAACAAACTTATGGTTACCAAGGGGGGAGAGGTGAAGGGATAAATTGGGAGATTGGGATTGACACGTACACACTGCTATATATAAAATAGATAACTAATAAGAACCTACTGTTTGGCCCAGGGAACTCTACTCAATACTCTGTAATGGCCTATATGGGAAAAGAATCTAAAAAAAGACTGGATATATGTATATGTATAACCAATTCACTTTGCTCTACACCTGAAACTAACACAACATTGTAAATCAACTCTACTGCAATAAACATTAAAACTATATTATATGCAAGGAATGAAATGAAAAAAGTGATCAAAGTGTCAGCTTTATTACTGATAAAAGTCGAATTGAAGAATGGGACTTAAATGAGCAGGAATAATAGGTTTCATAATCTTGAACCCCAGAAGTGGACATACCCGCCCACTCCAGGCTGTGGAGAGCAGCCCGAGTTCCGCCAGGTGGGTGGGGACCCCTCCCTGCCGGATGTGACATCCGCTCAGCGCATTAGTGGTACACGTCCTGGGGGAAGGGAAGGGGTGGGACTGAGCTACACAAGCTTGTTGCTTCCCCCTAACTCACTGATCAGATAAGTCACACCACCTCCCCTGTGGGGAGAGGCAGGAGGCTAAGATTCTTAGGAAACTTCCCTCTTTTTGGAAACCATTCAGGTGGGAAATGTAGATGGGAGAGGGGAGGTGTCGGAGGACGGACGGAACAAAAAGTGCCCACTGAACTGAGAAGGCATCTTGAGACCGAACAACGAGGCAGGAAGCCCCGTGTAATCAGTGGATCAATTTATTACAGGGTAACTTACAGGGTGGGATTGGGCAGAAAATGATCTGGAAGCATTCGCAGAGGCTATGGCCACTGGGACAACTTGATAGTTAACCTGGGGTATGGGGTGCTTGGAAATACGGCATGTATTCCTAAGTCAAGATTTATGAGTGGGTAACTAGTCTTGTGGGCGCCTGGCATATGCCAGCAAAGGTCTTCATCATTGTTTGGAGACTAACAGAGCATAGAGGCCACCTGGTCCTAATGATGATGAAACAATATCTATTAACTCTAAAGCCCCTGACAACAGAGAAGTGATTCACTGCACAGTACGGTCCTGGGTAGTGTCAATGGAAGGACGGGAGGAGCTGTCAGGGCCCAAGATGGCATCATTCATGCTGACAGCCATACGGGAGGTGTCAAGGGACTGACCCCTTTGAAACCTCAGTGGCCACACCTGTGAAGTTAAGTTCCCCATGTCCAGGAGGTTGAGAATAAAAGATGTGGCCTGGAGACCGGCACACAGTGAGTGCTAAAAAAAATAGTAGCGATTACTTTCAGTCTTTGGATAATTCCTCAAGTTCCTTCTTCTTTGCCCTGGTCACAAACTGACCAGGTTCGTGATTTGGAAACAGACGAATACAGCGCCATCCTCTGAAATAGGGCAAATCCGAGACAGAACAGATTTGTGAGCAGTAGCGAATTTCACTTTGGATCTGAGCTTGAAGCCTCTGTGTCCATAGGCACTTGGATTTATGATTTTTGTATTTCAGGAGAAAATTAACTAGTTAATATGTAGCTCAGTTTGGAAATTAAACCGTGGAAGCCCTTTAGAGGCTGAAGACTGACCCTGACGAGCACGACATGCTGGGGAGAGAGGAGGAAAACCAGGAGGGTGGGCAACACGGAAGTCAAGGCGAGGGACCCTTTCAGGAAGGAGGGAGGAGCCCGCCGTGTCCAATGCTGCAGGGGGGCCAGGTTGGACGGGAGAAAAAGGCACAGGGGGGCTTGCAGAGATGGCCGTAAGCATTATTAGCTCTCAGATACGGAGCACTTAACTGTATGTTGGTCACTGTGCTAGTTGCCCACATGCAATGTTATTTAATTCTCAAAAACACTACCCCGTGTTATAGATTAGGGAAGTGAGAGTCGGAAAAGTCTACCACCAGCTTGGCTTAGGTCACAGAGCTGGGACTCAGGCCCCTGCCATCTGACTCTTAACCACTGAGCCTCCTTCCTTCTGGACGGCTCGCTTTTGCCCCTGTGGTGGGTGAGGACAAGAGCATTGTGGGTGGAAAGGGAGCCACGAGGGAGGGGAGGGGGGAGAGGATGGCGAGTAGGAGGGGGAGGCTGAGGTTTGTCCTGGTTCGTTGGTTTGCTGGCTTTAGGATGGTGGAGACTTCAGCACTGTGAAACGTGGATAGGGGCTCAGAGGAAAGCCGGAGGGAGGAGACCTACGGAGGAGGAGATGGAGACAGCAGAGTGTGGGCCTGTGGGGCAGGGCGGGGAGTGACCTTAGGCGGGAGAACCCCTCCTCCTTCACCTGGGGACAGAGCACAGGGAACTGAAAGTGTTGGTTTAATGTCAGAACATTAAGGAAGTTCTCCTCTGACTGTTCTCATTTCTCTGTACCTGGAACATCCGGCTTACCCTTCAAGGTCACACCTGGTCATGCTCTGAGCCCTAAGACAGGATTATCTGCTCTGGGTCCACTCCGCAGGCCCCGCCCCTCCCCTGCTGGTCGTGACTTCAGGCTGAGTCAGCAGGAGGAAATTCAGGTTGCATCAAAGACATGCTGCCACTCTGCAGGGGCTTATGGTTTGAAACGGGACCAAGATAAGTACATAAAAGTCCCATATAATAGGGGGAAGAACCACAAAAAAAAAATAGACATGTGCATGGTGCTGAGGACTTCAGTCGTGTGATAGAGAGAGAAAGCAGAGCACTTCTGTGAGTGATATGTGGACTGAGTGTGGTTTTGAGCTGGTTGTTGAAGGAGGGGCGTATTTTCAACTGACAAGGAATAAGCCATTTTACTTGGAGAAAGTAGCCTCAGAAATGGCAGAAAGCTTATTTGGGGAACGAGGGGTGGTCCCATCTGGCTAAAGTACGGCATATGCTGGAATTTAGGTCCAGGATGCAATGGAAGGGTCTTGAGTCCTAGACTAAGAAATCCTGCCCACTTGAGTCCCTTGAGAGTAATTTCCTACTTTTATCTGATCAAGAAACACTGTGGGTGTGTTCAAAGACAGTGGTAAGCAGTCTTTTGGGCTTAGCCAAGGAGTTGATCCAAAGAGTTTAGAAATCTTACCTACCATTTTCATTCCAGAAATTAGGTCACTATCCTGAGAGTTTCAGGATACCAGGATGCACCCAGTCTCCCAAGAACACCTTCGAGCATTTGAGAAAAAGGGCCCTTGCCGTCTCCCTGTGGTTTGGCAGTTACTGACTGGGTCATCCTGGGGGTTGGGAGAGCCGCGTGGGAAGCAGAGCCAGGACTGTGCTTGGTTCTCCAGTTAGAGGCTCAGGACCAATGCTAGGTTTCTTACTACTTTTGTAAATCACTATTCTCAAGAACTATTTCTAGACAAAAACATAAAATAAAAATTAAAAACCTCTTTTTTTTTTTCAGTGAAGAAAAAGAAGCCTAAACTATTAAATAAATTTGATAAGACTATTAAAACTGAACTCGATGCTGCAGAGAAACTCCGTAAACGGGTAGGTGGTTGTTTTGCTTTTCGCAGGAACTTGCGATGGTTTCTTTGTTAAATAAACTCAGCCATTACTCTTGATTTGTTTTTTAAAAAACTGTAAGAGAAACAACCTTTGAACAGAGTGGATTTTTCCCCAGGCACATCAGCATTCCATGTGAAGTGAATCAAATGAAAAGAAAAACAGCAGCTGTAATGGCCAAATAGAAATAGAACTTTACCGTCAGGCCAGCCGACTTGGGTGGCAGCCCCTCCCATCACAGTCTCCTTGTGTGGCGTTGGGCAGATCACTTAGTCATTCTGAGCCTCCGTTTCCTTATTTTAAAAAATGAGACTAATACGTGCTCTTCCTACTTCCTACTTGGTCTTTTGCAATGAGACAAGAGATTAAAAAAGAAGCATCAGTACTGTCAAGTACCATACAAGTAGGGGTTTTCATTTTAAAGCAACTCGATGCAAGAAGAAAACACAGGTTAGTCCAATACTCTTAGGATAGTTACTGTTAAGGTGAAATGATATTAGATTTAAGATTCTTCTCACTTGGGGTTAACCTCACGCACCTCCAGTTTCCAGGGTGACTGTTTGATGTTTTGCTTTGTCATCAGTTAATTTGAAATATTATTTGCATTTGTTTCTGGATATTACAGTTTTTGAAAAGTCAATTAACACTAGATTGAAGTTATCTGTTCTCTTAACTCCATCACACTCATGTAATTATTGGGCCAAATATTTATTATATGTATTTAATGACATCTTCAGTTAATCATCTACAGGCATACCTCATTTTATTGTGCTTCACTTTATTGTGCTTCATGGGTATTGCGTTTTTTACAAATTGAGGGTTTGTGGCAGCCCTGTATCAAACAAGTCTATTGGTGCCATTTTTCCAACAGCATTTGCTCGCTTCGGGTCTCTCTGTCACATTTTGGTAATTCTCGAAATAATTTCAAACCCTCCACCAGCAAAAAGATTTTGACTCGCTGAAGGCTCAGATGATGATTAACATTTTTTTAGCAATAAAGTATTTTTAAATAAGGTATGTGCATTGTTTTTCTTAACGTAATGCTATTGCACACTTAATAGACTACAATATAATGTAAACATAACTTTTATATGCACTGGAAACCAAAACATTCATGTGACTCACTCTGTTGTGATATTCGCTTTATCGTGGTGGCCTGGACCCAAACCTGCAAGATCTCTGAGGTCTGCCTGTAGTTGTTTCTCATGAAAATTTCTTTCTCTACTCTGTACTTGAATTTATACTTGCATTTTAAACTAATACTCGTTAGTTTTCCTGTAATGTGGTTTTTAATCAGTAGACATTAGCTGAAAAAAAAAAAAAGGAATAAGGGGACTGTTATAGGTAAGCAACAACAATAAAAACACCTGAGTTAGGCACTGAAGTGGGAGGAGAATGTGCTTCCTCCCACATTTATTGAAAAAGTCCCAACAAGCATGGTGCCGTCTGTAACTAGCATTAGGCAAGGTTCCCAAACCAAAGCCTGGCTCACCCTGGTCAGCAGCTGATACAAATACAGTAACTCCAAAGAATATTGCAACAAAGTCTTTGTTCACTAAATTAACATCGAATGATTTCTGTGTCTATCTTGTTTAACTTTATAAAATGAAGCCATCTACTATTTGTTGAAAATTTGCATTTCTTAATAGAAACGAAGCAGGAATCTTCTTTTTCTATCACCTTGTTTGTCATTCTCCACTTTCTCTGTGCTACATGCCCTTGATGAAAATGGATGCCTATTTCACAGGTGACTTTAGGGATAAAGCACAAATGAACAGCTTTAGAGAAGGATTTTTATGTAATTATAATGAATAGTAGAGAAGGGCTCAGTTATCAAGGGGCAGACAAGTTAGTGAAACATAAAAATGCTGGAACAATCCATGGAGTATTCTCCAGTTCTCGCTTATTTGGAGAAATTATGATGCTTTCTTCAAGGAGCACCGTGGATCTATAACAGGGTAAATAAAGGAGGAAGAAGAGCCCACAGAGGCAATTCTTCCTTCTGAAACAGCAGGGAGCCATGTTATTGCCTGAGTCATCAGCATAATTAAGTTTTTTAGGGTTGTTTTTATAGCTGGTAGTTTCAAATAATGCAACCGACTACACTGGGATTGCTACGGCCATAAGGCAGTAATGACCAGAGGAGGCCTGGTCTCAGGCCACACCCATGTTTCAGAAACTATGTGACATGAAAGTACGAGGTCACTTTAGTTTTCCTGCAAAAATGCATGGATCATATTTTAAACATCAATTTTTAAAAATAATATTTATTGCTCAAAACTCCTCCTTATGCCCCAGAAAAAGGATTTGAAATGATACACTGAAATATTTGTTCATTTGTTGGAATCAGTTTTTATTATTGTATTGTAAGTGGAGAAAAAGAGAGAAAGAAGGGAAAACTTAATAAAGTCAGAGTAAGTGCGACACACGAAAGTTCACACAACAGGCTCTAAACAGGGCTGGGAAAGAAGTAAACTGCGGGCAGAGCAAGAAAGGGGTGTAGATCACACTGTCAGATGGATAGTAGTCCTCAGAAGAGCTGTTCTGCACCAAATCCAGAGAGGAACCTTATGCCATAGATCTTCATAAAGGGCCCAGTGATGGATGGCACAGTCTCCTCCCTAATGTCACACCGCGGGTTCTACGTGACCTCTATGGGGTGTGTCTTAATGTCCTTCAGCGCAGCCCGCTGGCCTCATGCCAAAACAGGGGCGGGGGGGGGGGGCGGGGGGGGAGTGAGGCAAGTACATGTCTCTCCAGTGAACTGTCTTGGTCCTAGGATAAAATGTAAGCTATGTTGAAGAACAGATGATTTTCAGGCAATTCTTCGTGAGCAGTCTATCAGGAGCTACATTCTCCAGCAAGAACCTAGGGAAGGGAAATTTTCTTCAGACTAAAAGCAAACACATTAACTTTGCCAGACAGCTGAGGTGAGGGCAGGGCTGATGGTCCCTTAGGAAAGGCACAGAGCATCTGTGTTAAGGGATCCAAAGGATGCCTAAGACAGAGCCAACGTATTCCATTATTTTTATAACCTTGATGGCCAACTAAGGGAGTGTTAAGCTGGAAAAAATACTTTCGCAGATTTGTTATGAATATTGTTAATCCTCTGGTTTAAATCTGGAAATGGTGCATTTAGCATGATTTTCACAAAAATAGCCTCAATATTTGCAATTTAAGTTGTGTAAGTCATGTGATAGGCTAAAAATAGTCCCTCCAAAGATACCTGTGTCCTAATCCCTGGAACCTGTACATGTTACTGTGTTTGGAGGAAGGGTCTTTGCAGATATGATTAAGTTAAGGGTCTTGAGATGGGGGATTATCCTGGGTTATCCAGTTGGACCCAAAATTCAATCACGTTTCCATATAAGAGAGAGGCAGAGGGAAATCTGATACAGACAAAACAGGAGAAGGCACACACAGGAGAAGGCAATGTGAAGACAAAGTGGAGATTGGGGTGATGTCAAGAAATGCTGTAGGATGGCAAGGAGCAGATTCTCCCCTAGAGCCTCTGGAGAAAGAACGGCCCTGCCCGCATCTGGATTTCAGCCCCAGTGAAACTGATTTTGGACTTCTGTTCTCCAGAACTGTGAGCGAATGAATTTCTGTCGTCTTAAGCCACAAACTTTGTGGTCATTTGTTACAGCAGCCTCAGGAAACACATACAAGTTAGAAGAAAGTCACACGGAGAAGGATATTTAACATGAATTCTTCATCCCTTACAATCACTCATGGAAGAAATAAGATGGTGGTTTTAGAAACTGTTATCCAAAATATACAAAAAACTTGTAAAATTCAATGATAAGAAAAACAACCCAATTTAAAAATGGGCCAAAGACCTTAAAAGACAACTCACCCAAGAAGATATTCAGGTGGCAGATAAGCATATGAAAAGATACTCCACCTCATATGTTATGAAATTCAATTTAAAACAAATTGGATATTACTACACACCTATTAGAAAGCCCAAAACCTGGAACACTGACACCACCAAATGCTGATGAGGATGTGGAGCAACAGGAACTCTCAGTCATTGCTGGTGGCGATGCACGATACTACAGCCACTTCGGAAGACAGTTTGGTGGTTTCTTACAAAACTAAGCATACTTGTAGCATACAATCTAGAAATCTTGCTCCTTGGTATTTATCCAAAGGAGTTGAAAACTTAGGTTCTCACAAAAACCTGCACATGGATGTTCATAGCAGCTTTCATAATTGCCAAAACCTGAAAGCAACCGAGATGTCCTTCAGTAAGCGAATGGATGGATAAACTGGGGTACATCTAGACAATGAAATCTGATTCAGCAGTAAACAGAAATGATCTCTCAAGCCATGAAAAGATAGGGAGGAAGCTTAAATTCATATTACTGAGTGAAAGAAGCCAATCTGAATAGGCTACATACTGTATGATTCCAACTGTATGACTTTCTGGAAAATGCAAAACTATGGAGACAGTGGATACGTGTCATTATACATTCGTCCAAACCCATAGAATGTACAACACCAAGAGTGAACCCTAACGTAAAGTATGGACTTTGGGTGATTTCAGTGTGTCATTGTAGGTTCATCAGTCACAACAAATATACCACTGTGCTGAGGGATGTTGATTATGGGGGGAGGCTGTGCACGTGTAGGGGTAGGAGGTATGTGAGAAATCTCTATACTTTCCTCTCAATTTTGCTGCAAACCTAAAACTGCTCTAAAAAAAATAAAGCCTTTAAAAAAGTTAATATCATGAGAGACACAGCATATTTTAAATAGCGATACAATGATTTCTGACCATAAATATAACTTAGAGAATATGTTCCTGACTCGACTTATCTCAGCCTTCAAGTCCTCATTCTCTTCACATTAACCTGTCCATCAGATAAGAGACTTACCTGGGGCACGCTTTATTGTCTCATGTGGGCTCACACATCCTCCCCACACTACGAAAGTAATAATCATAATAGCTACCATTTTTCATTGCTTTCCATGCGCTCTGCAGCGGCTATAAGCATTTTATATGTGTTATCAGATTTGACCTTCACAGTAGCCCGACAGGGTGATCAAGTACCCTCATTGTACCCATGTCACAGATGAGGCATATAAGGCAAAGTCGTAAGCAACTTGCCAGGAGTCACACGCCTCCTAAGTGGTGGAGCCCAGCGTCTAGCCAGTCACTCTGGCTCTGGAACCTGCGCTCATGACCACTCCTCTGCGCATATACTGTCTCCCAGACCCTCAGCGCCACTGATGGGCATGTGACAGGGAATGAGAAATCTCCTTCTTCCATGATTTTAAGGAACTTTAATATGGATATTGCCTGGCTCTATTTAGTCAAGTTGTGGAGAAGCAGGTATCAGTAACCATCAGGTAGTGCTGTATGGTTTGCTGAGCCCAGCCACGTTTGAGGGGTAAACTCTGTTGCTGTGAAAGCTCACTCAGTGAGGGTGACAGCATACAAACCACAGTGAGCTTGCATTTATGCGTGGAATGAATGGATGTATGGATTGATAGGCAGCTGAAGTGGTGGTAAAGTTCAACTCAGAAAATCCATCTCCATCGCATGGTTCCAATATTCTGAGGTGCTGCCTTCCACTAGACACCAGGAGATGTGTGTTTCTCCTTGTGGATGGACTGAGAGGGGGAGAGGGTGCCTCACCCCCGTGCCAAGACCCTCAGCAAGCTTACCTGTTACACACCCCCCATTTCCGCTTGCACAGTGGTGGTCAGAGACCTACCACAGGCGCTTGGACCAGCTTCTTAAGGGCCCGCGTGGGCTTTGGGGGGAGGGGGGGTCACATGACAAGGAAGCAGTGGGGTGCCTCCGCAACCAGGTGAGCCACATCAACCCTGATGTTCAACGGGTGACAGTGTCGGCGGCCAGGTGGCCCTGTCATCCTGCGTGCTTATTCCGTGCCGACCGTGCCCTTCTCATTGCAGACCCCAGGCATTCTAGCTGCTAGCAGTATGCTTCCCCCAACTGAAATCCTAAACTTTTTTAAGAATGCATGTGGGAACTGTACATATAGAGAGAAAATGCAATTTCTTTTTCTTTCTTTTTTAAATTTTTATTGGAGTAGAGTTGATTTACAATGTTGTGTTAGTTTCTGCTGTACAGCAAAGTGAATCAGCTATACATATACATGTATCCACTCTTTTCTTTTTAGATTCTTTTCCCATAGAGGCTATTACGGAGTATTGAGTATAGTTCCCTGTGCTATGCAGCAGGTTCTTATTAGTTATCTACCTTATATATAGTAGTGTGTGCAGTTTCTTTAACAGTGACTCATAGTACATCATTTACCAGGTATCTGCCTTTTAAAAAATAAAGTGTATTTATGTCCATTTCTAGTTTTTTGTTTGTCATAATGCAGTTAATTATTTTAAATCTTAGGATAAAGTTGTCTTAAACTCAGAAAGGAGTCCAGGAAATTTTGACAAAATTACTTGGTGAATATTAAATAACTATATTGAATAACATTATGCATTTGAATTTATTGTATGTATATAATTGCCTCTTCCTAACAGGGAAAAATTGAGGAAGCAATGCATGTGTTTGAAGAACTAGTTCAGAAGTACCCTCAGAGTCCAGGAGCACGATATGGGAAAGCAAAGGTATGCTGAAACCTTGCTACTTAGGACACTGTTTTGATGTCCTTATGCTCTGTATAATTGGATTTTCAAACCCAGTATTTGCATTTTATTTTTCCTTTCTAACTTGTATACAGAATCAATTTCTCATGCATATACATAAATTCAAGCAAGAAATACAGTTTTAAATAAGACAATTAATTATTGCTATTTTGTACTGGTGAATTTAGTAACATTTTTTTGCTCCCCCTCCATCTGGCTTCTCTCTGGTTTTGAAAAGAAAATAAAGAATAACACTTTTGTCACTGATTTCCCATCACCCTTGCGTTTGTTCCATTTAGACCCACCACCTGGTTTTTACTTCAGTCTCCTTAGAGGTTTAAGAACCTCATTTTATCACTAGAGGTTGCAAAGTGTGCTTAGAAAAGACTTTTAAAATATAAAGTGGAATGGGCTTTGTTCTCTATGTAGTTTCTGTCAGCTGACTCATTTCTTGCCCCTTACCTTCTCCCCAGATCCTTCCCCACCTTCTCCTTTCTTTTTTTTAAAATTTATTTATTTACTTTTGGCTGCATTGGGTCTTCATTGGGTTGCGCGGGCTTCTCATTGCAGTGGCTTCTCTTGTTGTGGAGCACGGGCTCTAGGCTCGAGGGCTTTAGTAGTTGTGGCTCTCAGGCCCTAGAGCTCAGGCTCAGTAGTTGTGGCCCACAGGCTTAGTTGCTCCCCGGCATGTGGGATCTTCCCAGACCAGGGCTCCAACCCATGTCCCCCGCATTGGCAGGCGGATTCTTAACCACTACCTTCTCCTTTCTTATTGGACTTTCTCCATCTTCCAGCTCCTCAATTCATGAAGCTTTTCCACGTCCTTCTGTAGCTGGGAAACCCTCTGTGGGCCACATTCTGTTTTAGGTCCTGGGATTTATCATGAAGAACACTCTCGAGGTCTGTGTCCTTGTGGAGCTTATATTCCAGTGGAAGATATTTTAAAAGTTTCTTACTCAGGTTTTTTGGAGTGAAAGGCCGCTCTGTGGCAGGCCCTATTCTAGGCAGTGCAGCACAGCCATCAACAAAGCACATGGTGTTTTCATTGTAATGGAGAAGACGGTGCATGAGACATAGAAGAAAGTCTCTTGCTTGCTACTGGATACTTTGTCAGGAGACAAAAATAAAGAAGAGCACAGCCATAGGATGTGTGAGGGGGTTGAAATTTTGGATAAGGTGGAAGCAGAACCAGGGCTTTGAGCAAAACCCTGAAAGTCTTTATAAATAAATATACATTTAAAGAATATTAGAAGGGTTAAAAACAAATGTATTAGAACACCTTACATGATAATACATGCCCTAGAGAAAAGAAGGTCATGGAATAAAGAACATGTTATTATGAATTTTTGTTTGTAGGTGGTGTGATTGAGAGTGACACAGCAACACTTACAATAATGAGGTGATCAGCAAAGGCCTCCCTAGGGAGGTGACAAGTGGCTGAAACATGTCAAGGTCGAGGAAGGAGCTGTCCAGGCAGAGGGAAGAGCGGGGGCAAAGGCCATGATGCAGGGAGTCAGCCTTGGCTTGATTGGAAGGACAGGAGCAGGGGCGTGCTGAAGGAGGTGACACAGGCAGGCGGGACCAGGGCCTCTCAGGTTGTATCCTCTGTGCGCTGGGGGCCCTTGGAGGGTTTGTGCGTGGGTGTGCCCATCTGGTTGCTTTTTTTAATAACGATCGCTTTGGTTGCTTGGTGGAGAATGGATTCTGGTGGCACAAGTAGAAGCCAGAAGAATAGGAGACCATTGCAGGTGTCCTTGAGATGCGTTGGCTCAGACTGTGGTCATGGCCGTGGAGACGGAGCAGTGGACAAGGGCAGAGCTGAGAGGTCTTGATGATGGATTAGATGTAAGGGTCAGAGAGCAGACTCGAGGGTGACTTCGGGTTTTCCGCGCCATGCAGCTTGCTGGGTTCCAGACCAAGGATGGAAACCAGGCCCCCTGCAGCGGAAGTGCGGAGTCCTGACCGCTGGACCGCCAGGGAATTCCCGACTTCAGGGTTTTTGGTTAAGCCATCTAAGGAAAGGATAGTGCCAGGTACTGACCAGGAAGACTGGTGGAAGAACAGGTTTGGGGAGGTACAAAATCAAGCATTCGCATTTGGTCCTGTGAAGTCTGTGATGCCTATTAGAGACGCAAGTACGCGTGTCAGATAGACCGTCGGAGATATGTAGTCTGGAACTCTGGGTAAAAGCCAGGGCTGATGTACAAATGTCAGGCAGTAAAGCTCCTCCAGCCCCGCCTCGGGGGATGAGACTGTCAGCCCTGCTGGGAAACGGCAGATGCAGAGCTGCAGAAATTTTCCAGACCCAGGAGAAGCTGACAAACACCCCTTTGGAGGCGGCGATGCTGTCACTTGTGGGTGACACTCACATGGAAACTAACACATCTGGAGATAAAACGAGTGTGCTTTGCTCTGAACTAAAGGTGGCAGCCACTCGAAATCCAGATGCTCAAATTCTTCCTATCTCCCCCTTAAAAACTTAATTAAATTTGTATTAATTCAGTTTTAATAAATTAAATTTGTGAAAATTTAATGCAAAGAAGTTCCTTTTATCCATGGTGCAATACATACTAGGTTTAGCAGACAGCAACTGTATTATTTCTATAAATTCATTTGGTCAGTAATCCTCCAAAATTGCTAAATTGTATTGCTATTAAGCAAGAGAGAATATGTTTATTACCAAAAGATCATGCCTATTCAAATAAGTGATGTGCTTTGCCACTAGTCCTGGCAGTCATTTGATTAAGGAAAAGCATATTAACTCGAAAGAATAATGATTGGGCCAAATGCTCATCATGGCAAAAATGTTTCATGCTTTAGAATTTTTCTTTATGTGTGATGTTAATTGCGGGTACCAAAGTCTAAATAAATGCAATACTTTTTGCACGTGGCACTTGCTGTATTTATACCCTTATTTACAGTTAGAATTTGAGATTTATGCCTCAGCAATATTTTTTACCTCTAAACTATTATGCTACAAGGTGTTATCAATATTAACATTAATGCAAAATTTAAGCATGGTAAATTAAATTTTAATAGAATAATTTAAAAGAAAGCTTAAATTTATAGGAGTTTTAAAAATAAAAGTTCAACAGAAGACGGATTTTGTAAGGAGGAGTAGGTGATGACTTTTCTGTTCTTTGTTAGCAGATTAAACAATTACTTTGGAATATCCCAACAAATTTTTCAAATTCAGCAACATTAAGTTAAATAGAAATTACAGTATCTATCATTTCTAAAGTAGCACTGGGGCTTCCCTGGTGGCACAGTGGTTGAGAATCCGCCTGCCAGTGCAGGGCACATGGGTTCGAGCCCTGGTCCGGGAAGATCCCACATGCCACAGAGCAGCTAGGCCCGTGCGCCACAACTACTGAGCCTGCACTCTAGAGCCCGTGAGCCACAACTACTGAAGCCCGCGTGCCACAAATACTGAAGCCCGCATACCCTAGAGCCCGTGCTCCGCAACAAGAGAAGCCACCGCAATGAGAAGCCCGCGCACCGCAACGAAGAGTAGCCCCCGCTCGCCGCAACTAGAGAAAGCCTGCGTGCAGCAACGAAGACCCAACACAGCCAATAAATAAATAAATAATAAAATACATGAAAAAAAAAGTAGCACTGATAGTGTCTTATTCTTTGGATTACTGTGAAAATCAATTTTGACCAAGTTCCTTGAACATCAGACACAAAATTATGAGCTCAATTCACTTTATTATCTTACACAAACCATTAATGCCTCTCAGGCAGAAAATGCCACATCTCAGGCATCCTCAGGCATCTTCCTGCCACAAATAGGAAGGTTGGATGGGGAATTCGTTTGAATCAACAAAAGGCTTTCTGATGTTAATGTCCTGTAGCAAATGCTCAGTTTCAGGGCAAATCCTTTATCTACAGATGCTAAAGTAATCAATATCAATCAATTTTGATATTCAAAGCAAAGCCTATCAGTTTTATTTAAGAGACTTTGAAGAATTATGTACAATTTTAACACTGATATTAAAATTCCATTTCCGGAAGTTCTAAAATGTTTATACTTCATTAAAATGAAGGACCTTGAGGATGGAGGAGGGAAAGGAACAAGGCAAGTAGTTGTATCATCTGTCTCTCATTTCATATAGAGTTTAGTTAAGATATTTATTCCCCTCTATATAGAGAATGATGTCTCAGTTGACATTTGCCCTTGAACTAACCTTGAAGAGACCCTCCAGTTCCGGGACCTGTTTGGTAGCTTGAAGAGGCTACCAAATGAAGAAGGTGAACAAGATGGTCTCAAAAGGGCTCTCAGCTCTAGGACTCTGGCATTCTGTGACGTCATCTATGAACGACCATGTTTGGGGGAGTTAACTCACCATAGCCAAACTCACAAGAAACTGATGCTTAGACAGAAAAGCCAGCATATGGATATACGGAAGGCCATGCAGGCAGGATGACCAATACAGGATATTGACATTGGACTTTCTCTCCTGGTAGATAAGTCTATTCTGGAGACCATTTGCAGATATGAACAGATTGTTGTATATTCTGAAGCTTTTTTTTTTCTGTCAAGCACAGGTGAATTGCCCTTTTCTAATCTAGAGATTTTCATCCTATCAATTTTCCTTTATTATAAATCCGTCCACTGTCCGTCACCACTGATTCAATTCCAGCCCTTATCATCTTGGGAAACTTACCCTTATCGGTACATATTAACAAGTTCTTTCTTTGATGTGGTATTCTCTGAAAAGCTTCCCACAGGTATCTTACTTTATCAATTTGTGCTGATTCTTGTTAGTTTTTCATTTTAGGGTGGAGGAGGGTTGGATCATTTCCTTACTGTGTCCTCAAGTTGTGGAGTTAGACTATTTTGGTTCTGCAGGCATCTACATACTGCCTACAGCACACACTTTGTTTTAACAAGGTAAACATGTTAAATAGGATATTCTGAGAAAAAATTATACATGCTACTTTTAGCATCTATATCTTTTTTTTTTCTCAAATGGTAAGCTTCAAATTGTAGTCTACTAAATCTGATGAGATTTTGATGACCATTTTCCAGTTCGCCCCTCTCTTCCTACCTCTAGTATTTCAGTCCCTGTTCTCGTGGATGTTAGCATGGATGAACTGCTCTGGTCCCTCTCCCATCCCCTCTCACCTGCTGAAGGACATCATTCTAATTTTTGGGTCCCCTGCATCATCAGATTTTCCCCCTCTACTGGGTCTTTTGCATCAGCTTAGAAACATGCTGTAATATTTCCCATTGTTAAAAAACACTCCCTTGTCTCCACATTACCCTCCAATTACTGGCCCATTTTTCTGCTCCCCTTTACAACGAAACTCCTGGAAGGAGGTGTGTTCACCTCCTTCCCTCCTGTTTTCTCTTGAGCCGCTCAGCTACGGGTCCCCAGCAGCCCCACGGAAATGCTCTTGCTGGGACCCTCAGATGCATCACATTGTCCCCAGTCCAGAGTGATCTAGTTTCAGTTCTCATCTTGTTCAACCTGACAGCCACTTCTGATACAATTGACCACTCCCTCTTGATACCTTTTGTCGCTTGGCCTCCAGAATACCACTTTTTAAATTGTTATTTTTTTCTCTCTTCCTTCCGTCCTTTTCGCCGGTCCTATCCTGGTCCTTTCTGACCTCTGATGACCTTGAAATCTTGCAGCTCTTTAGAGTTCTGTTCTTGGACCTCTTTTCTCCGTCTACACTCACAGCTGCATCTAGCTTCTTAGCTCTAAATACCCTCTCTGTCCTCGAGGCTTCCCCAGTGTTTCTCTCACTCTGACCTCTCTCCTGAACCCCAGACACATATAGGCACCTTTCTATCCATATCTCCACTTCGATACCTGATAGACATTGGGGCTTAATTGGTCCAAAACTGAACTCCTGATCCCATATCCCTACAAACCTGCTTCTTTCTGCTCTAGCTTCCCATTCTCAGGAATGACAGTTCCAACTGGTCACTGCTCAAGCCAAAAATGTTGAATTCATCCTTGACTTCTCTCTCCCTTTCTCTTATACTCTACATTCAGACCATCTGTAAGTCTGTTGGCTCTGACTTTCAAGATGTACCTGTAATCTGACCACCTCTTACCACCTCATTACTGCTACCCTGGTCAAAGTTGCCATCACCCCTTGTCTTGATTCCTGCCAGAATGTCCTCACTGGGATCTCCACTATTCCCTTTACCCACCTCTGTATATTCTTCACATCACTGCCAGTGTCCTTTCGACTCATACAGGAGATCACGTCAAAACCCCTCAGTGTCTTTCCTTCTCATGTAGAGCTAGTGTATTAGGATTGGCAGTGGCTTACCAGGCTTTTCATTACCTGGTGCCCCACCCCCCCATCAGTCTCCTCCTAGCTCCCCTTCAATGTACCAGCCTTTCCTCTATTCCTCACTTCTGCCTCAGGCCCCTTGCTCTTGCTGTTCTCTCTGCCTGGAATGTTCTTCTCCCAGGTATTTTCATGCCTCACTACTTTCAGGTCGTCTCTGATCATCCCAATTAAACTAGAATCCTCCCTGCCACCCCACTGTCAGTACACAGAAGCCTACTTTATTTTTATCCACAACACTTACGGCCACAAGACACATGATACTTTTATTTGTATATTGACTTTCCCTTCTAGAACGAAGCAACGTGAGAAAAGGGCTTTGTCTGTTTTGTGCAATTTGTCTGCCACCTGTCTAGAACAGAATATAGTTGTTGAAGGAATGAATGAACACAGGAATAACCTAGTGAAAGAACAGGAACTGTGGAGTTGTGTCTATTAATGATGTATAACAGGATGTAAATTCCATCAGCCCTCACATGTATTAGTCTTGCTTTTATGATAGTCTTTCTCATCTGTAGCTTAGTAGCTAATTTTTCTTCATATTATTAAAATAACATGCTATGTTGTTTTCCTTTATTTTTTTAATCCTTGACAAAAAGAAAATTTGAATTTGTCTTGAATTACTTTTAAAGCATGTCCCAAAGTCAACTTTTCATAAATATTTTGAGCAACTGCAAATACAGCTTGTCCTGGGACATTTCTCCCTTCCTCTAGTGCGAAGATGATTTGGCTGAGAAGAAGAGGAGCAATGAGATTCTGCGCAGGGCCATCAAAACCTACCAAGAGGCGGCCAGCCTGCCTGACGTCCCCGCAGACCTGGTGAAGCTGAGCTTGAAGCGGCGGTCAGACAGACAGCAATTTCTAGGTGAAATGGCGTAAGAATCAGTTCAGTGGCAATCAATGGCGTGCTTTTATCTGGAAAAACCTGCAGGCTGTGTATACTTTTAGAAGAGTTTAGTTACATGGAAGGAAACCTGAGTTTGATAACTAATTTCAGGCAACTTCTCTGATTGTGTCAGACTGAAAGAGTAATCCTTCATGATTACAAAGATGCACATGGTACTTTGCCACTTACCCGCCCCCCACACACACTTTAAGGAGGAGGCAAATGGAATTCTGAGAGGTTGGATACGTTGCCTAAGGAATCATAGCCAATAAATTAATAGGTCTGCAATCAAAAACTTCCTATCAGGCCAAATTCTTCTTTTCTCTCTTAACGATAACCAGCTGATTCATGGTGGCTGAAGTCATCAGTGCAACAGTTTTTATAGAGGAAAGTTAGGAGTTCTAAGCACTCTAAAAATTTTACCTGTAAGTTTTGACTCTATACTAAAGAAAATGATAGAAAAAAAAAATTTTTAATCACTGAGTAAATTTGCAAATGCTTTGAAAAGAGCAGCATAAAGCATCCTTTCTAAGTGACCCAGGATCCCAGTGCCAAAGGCAAGGGAGACTCCCTGTACCCTAACTTCATTATAACCAGGCCAGTGATTGGTTCTCTCTCACCTAAAACGCCATCGGTAAGCCAGGAGGGAAGAATCTAAGCCATGTGTAACCCCTAAGGTGGGTTCTCTGCTGGCTGGATAAGTTATGTAGACAAATTATCTCGATTACACTAGGAAATGCTCCTAAAAGTAATATTCAAAGTCAACTGAACTTTATATCAAGGATAAGAATTAAAGGTAGTTGTGTTGCTTTGGTAGATGACTAAAATCTGTGACAGGAGTAGAACCTAAGCGATGATTGGAAACTAGAAGAAATGGTCTTATTCTAGAAGAATGGACTTATATTCATAAGGGCCAGTCCTGGGGAAGGAAAACATAACAGCACACGTACAGGATGGAAAAGGCAAGGCTGGGGCTCCGTGGAGGCGCTCGCCATGGGCGCAAAATCAGTGTCACTGAGTTGTCCCCTCTCCTAGGGCTCTGACATGGCCTGCTTAGCACTGTGGGTTTTTTACATTCATTTTGATTTTTTAAAAAATGTATAAAATATGCATCTTGATGACTGAATTTTTGATGCCCTCTTAAACTTTGCCTCTCTTGCCTCACCCTATTCCCGGCCCAGAGGAAAGACAGCCCACCAGTAGATTTAACCTTCTTTGGGAACAGTCCTTCGGTATTTGAATACAGCCTTTCCTCCGAATGAGAATGAGGCAAGTTCACTAGAGGAGGGACTCGTGTGCAGACTAGGTGGTGAAGTCCCTTGCGATTCAAAGTGGAAGGAGCGGGGAGGACATGGCAGCTGGACGGACTCTCACCTGGGCCTTTGTCCTTTGTTGTTTATCTATTTTATATATAGTGGTGTGTATATGTTAACCCCAAACTCCTAGTTTATCTCCTGCCCCTTCCCCTTTGGTAACCATAAATTTGTGGTTCAACAAGGGAAGTTTAAAAGCAGCAGAAAAGTGAGCCCAAGTGGGGCAGGTGGAGGAGGAGGGGTACAGAGAGGTAGAGTCAGATTTCTTAGTGAAGGAATGAAAGGCTGAGCAAACCATCCCAGACTGGCGGGGAATGGGGAGCGGCCCGTGGGGTGAGTTGGTGGTGCTTTATGCCAAACAGTTTTTCTGTTACTGGAGCACCCAACTGCATTAGCTTATTGACGGTCCTACCATGTCTTGGCTGATTTTCAGTTTGTGGTCAACAAAGCCCTTTAGGTAATTAATTTTGTCATGTGGACTCTCATTTTGCACATTTTCCCGTGTACAATTTGTCTTTCCAACTGTGGTGAGGAGTGATGACAGTTGGCTCCTGAAATCTTAAATGTCCGTCCAACAGCCTTAAAAACGACTTGAAGCTGGGTTTTCATGACTCGTGTGTGCACAGTCCCCTGTCGTCCACCAGAGGGTCCCCTAATACTGGATGATGTCTCCTTTGCTCCAGGACTCGGTCATCACTGACAGAAGAGGACAGCGTAGTACCTCAGTGCCTCTTCAAGTTTCCTCCAGGATGCTAGACCTTGAAATCTATTAGACTTCTTATTTGCCTGTTCTGTATTCGTAATTTTAATTATAATAAATCAAAAATATCCCAGTAAACATTTTTTAATAAGGAACCGGTAATTAAAACTTTCTTAAGAAGGAGTTTGACATAAAAGGGTAAATGTTGACAAATTTAGAAAATAGGAGTGTCTTTAAAGTATTTATAATCAGCATTATATTCAGTATCTATTTATGGGAGTAACTGATGCCTTTGCAGCTGCAGGATGAAATTCTAATGGGTACTTAGCCATCAGTATACAGAATCAGATTTAAGCTGGTCCTCAGGCTCTGTTGAGTAGTCTCTTATGATTTGTAGTCTCAATACAGAGGTGTACAGAATCTGTTTTTATTTCTTTTTTTTTTTCTTTCCACCAATCAGGTCACATGAGAGGTTCCCTGCTTACTCTGCAGAAATTAGTTGAACTATTTCCTGATGATACTTCCTTAAAGAATGACCTTGGAGTAGGGTACCTCTTGATAGGAGATAATGATAGTGCCAAGAAGGTTTATGAAGAGGTAAGCAAGCAGCAATTTGCTACTAACAATTAATCAAATTATTT
Source organism: Balaenoptera ricei (assembly GCF_028023285.1). Lineage (NCBI taxonomy): Eukaryota > Metazoa > Chordata > Mammalia > Artiodactyla > Balaenopteridae > Balaenoptera > Balaenoptera ricei. Next base: position 74,311,892 of record NC_082655.1, read on the forward strand.
TGAACATGAAGTTCTAATGTTATTTGTAAATTGCATTTAATACACCTCATCGCTCATTCTCCTTAAGTTAAATCAAATTTGTCTCATTATAGTTGACATATCCTAAATTTTGTTTCATCTCCCTTTTTTTTTTCCCACTTCATCAGAAGATTTTCAATTTTAGTTAACACTTGATACATCAAAACCTTCAACCTATAATTGTGATCTTTTTAAAATTATATATTGATATTTATCAGTCCACAAGCAGCCTTTCTAAAAGTGTTCTTTATGATAGGAAAAGGAACTGAAAAAGTTATGAGCTTAAACTCATGAACTTAAAAACACATAATCTTGTACGTTTTTCACTAAAAGACCAAACTAGAGAGAGACTAGAGAACGCAAGCCTTTTGAGCACACGGAATAAATGAGTCACCTTTCAGAGGACATTGGCTACCTGATCTTCTAGCAAGGATACCTTTAAAAGGATGTCTGCCTTGTAATGGATGCTCTAATGAATAACTGCTAAGTCACAAGTAACTATGTCATCTAGAAAACTATGACTCCTTCAAGCAATGAGGGACGTCATTTGGTACAAGTTAAACAGGATACCAAATGAACTTTGAAGCTGGAGCAAGTTAATGCCTCTGTAAAAGAAAGAGGAACACATTTACTTGTTATTCTTTAGTTTAGACCTCGGGATCAAGGGTTTTCAAGCTGGTGCACTTTGCATCAAAATGCTCCTACTCAGTAGAGACAATATGATTCCTTCTATTTTTAAAATGCTGTCAGCTATAGTGATTTCATACTCAGTCTTGAGACTGGGTCCACCCACAAAGTGGTGCTTTCCTCCTTTTACTGCCGTCGGTCCCATAATTGGGAATCACTGGATTTAGGAGCAATTGTCTTTTGACCTTTGTCCTAATTTGTACATTTTCTGAGAGAGCAGAAGTAAGACCTTTGCTGTTTATAGCATCTCTAATATCTATTCAGAGTGGGTTGAGCTTACAGTGTTGAAAATTTGTGCCACGTGCTAAAGTACCTGTTACAGGTCATAAAATAAGTCCCTATGGGGCACTGTACTTGCTAATGGCTGAGTGCCCTGCCTTGTAAAGTTTGGCTAAAGGAAACATCATGTATCTCAGTGATCCAGGAACATATGAATATAAGAACTGTCAAACTATATCAGACATACCCATTATTCTGCCACGGTCACAAGGCACAAAGATGGAATTATAGAATTTTTCACTTCCTCCCTACCTCCCTCCCTTCCTTCCTTCCTAAAAACCATGATCAAGTGTCTACAGGGTGTCAAGCACATTTGAGGTTAGGGCAGGATCTGAAAGCATCCTGGTTTCTTTCACCCACTATGGATTTGTCCTTCTCCAGCTTTTCAAAACCTTCCTTAAATATATTCATTCTTTTCACCTGGTACTACATCTCAACTATATGAAACATTTTACTTCATTTTGAACAATAAAACTTACCTGCTGTTGTTTATACATTTGAAATCATAATCTCATCAGAATAAACATAACAGGATGCAGAAAATCTAAAATACAGCCTTATTATACAACCGAGTGAGTTTCTTTTTGAAGAAGCATTGCTAAACTGAAAATAAGTGTGGGGTTTGCCTTTTGTTCCCTCCTCTGACTGCTAAGTTAATAAGCTGAATCTGATAGATTCTCTTTCCTTTACTGAAGTTTATCCTGATATGTTTATGTCTCAGTCAGAGATGATTTTCAGCAAACGGATATTGTAATTTTATATTTTTCTTCATGTTGATTTTTATCTTGGAGTAAATTTATAAAAATCATTGATCGTTCCCTTTCTGGGTTTTGTTTGTTTGTTTGTTTGTTTGTTTTGCTGCTTTTAGTTTCAACAAAGACTGACCCACACACACTTGTTTGGGAAATGGTGGTTAAGGAAACAAACACAGAGTATGCCATCATGGAGTTACAATCTGGTACCAAGTCACTAATCTTGGTTAATTTTAACTTCCTCAATATCTTTCAAATCCCCTCCCTTTTTAACCCAGGCCCCATCATCTCTTGCCTAAAGTAGGATAGATCCACTCCAACCAGGCTTGTTCTCCTATGATCTTCATCAACACAAAATGCCAATCTTACCTCCCACCCTTGGCTTCAGCTCTTTAGTGGTTCCCACTGCCCACAGCAGTGATCTTCAAACATGTTCCATTGCATCCGCTTGCAGTAAAAACTGTTCAAGCAAAAACTTGGGATATGTATGTTTATGTGTTTATATATTATGTCTATGTATGTATGTACTAATCTGTGATGTACATTGTAAAAGGTCCACATTCTAAAATAGGTCTTAAGATGAAATGAAATATTTCGAATACTTTAAAAATTTCATTTAACTGCCAAAATTTTTTTAACTCACACTGAAAAATTGATATTTTAGTAATATCCATGTGCAACATGATTTATGATTATATGATTTTTTTTTTAGTCCTGGTAGTGTGTCCTGCAGAGTTTGTGCTGAAACTAGAAATGTCAGCTCTGCCAGTTTGTTGTTGTCTGTGCCTTGTGTGTGTGTGTGTGTGTGTGTGTGTGTTTGTATGTGTGTGTGTATGTGTAAAGAGAGAGAGAGAGAATCTGTGTAACATTTTTAGTATTAACCTCAATTTGGTTTTCTTAGAAATCTTCATTTTCTGAGGGTTTGTTGATTACAACTAGATAATACAGCCTGTGCATCCATTATGCACCGCATGTAAACTGCAGTAAGCACAGTAGGTGATCATAAAGAATCAAGCCTGGAGGGCAGCCCTGTCGGTCACTCTGGGTCCTGACCGCCCACCCTCCCCTCACAGTAGCAGGTGTGTGAGTGGGACGTGGGACTGTCCACCATGCAGATGAGAGAAGAGCCCTGGAGTCCATATTATATTTCAGAGACAGATATAGGTAGAGCATTTGTCATTTCTTTCCACTCCCCCCGAGGATTATCTTGTACGTGATACTGAACAGGACCTTCCGTGGTTTGCCTCCTGTCCTTTTCTCCAGTCTCATTGCCTTTGCTGTTCCTGGCCCACTATTCCTTTTTATTCACTTTCTCCTGTGCCTTGAATGCCTACCCCCAAAGTCCCCCACCTTCCTTTTCCCTGGTGAGCTCCTATTCATCCACAAATACCTTTTAGCACTTGCCCCTGCCACACCCACCCTAGAGCGAGCTAGATGCCCGTCCTCTGTACCCCCGCGTGCCTCACGCCCGTCGCTGTGCTTACACTTACCACGGTGCGTTGCTGTCGTCTGCTTGTGAGTCTGTCGCCTTCTCTTGACTGAGAGGTTCCTGAGAAAAGAGAGTATATCTCATTTACGTTGATATGTCCAGAGCCTAGAAAAGTTCTGTGTGTTCTAAAATAGCTAGTAAATTAATACATTTGCTAATTACTTGAGATGATGGCTGTGTCTACAGGAAACAGAAATGTCATCTGCGTAGCTGCAATAATTGTAATAATTCCTTCATAGTTGTGCTACCAGAAATGTGATCGGCCTCAGTACAGTTCAGTTCCAGAAGTGTTTATTGAGCTCTTGCTTGGCACCTGACTCAGTAACAGCGCTGTGGAAGGTGCAGAAGAGGCAGAGTCTGGGCTCTCAGAGATCTAGCTGGGGAGTCGAGCCCGGCAGGCAGCCATCTGTTCAGTTAGTACAGAGTTCTCCACGACCTGCCATGTGCCCAGCTCTGCTCCAAGCACTGGGGGCCAGCAGTGAGTGCAACAGACAAAAGCCCTGCAGAGTCTCCATCTTTGTGGAGGAAATCCAAATAAAATAAGTCAGATGGTGACGAGTGCTCTGAAGAAAAGGGAATCTCACCATAAACAAGTTAGAAAGTGATAGTGATGCAGCTGGAGGGTCTGTTTTATATCAGGTGATTCGGCTTAGGCTTCACTGAGATGCTAACCTTTGAGCAAGGATTTCATCGCAGTAAGGGAGTGGGCCGTCTGGATGTCTGGGAGAAGACGGTTTGAGGCAAAGGAGTACTGTGTGTGCAAAGGTCCTGAGGCAGGGGTGCCTTTGGCTTTCTTTGCAGCAGCAAGGAGTCCAGAGTGTCTCAGAGTGGCTGATGGGGGTGGATAGGAGAGGAGGCCAGAGAAGTAGAGAGGCCCAGCCCAAGGGAGGTCTTAGAGACTGTTCCTAGAACTTGGTCTTACTCTGAGTGAAATGGAACCCCTTTGGGTTTTGCATAGAGGAGGGATAAAATCTGACTTAGGATTTAGTGCTTCCTTTCAGGACCCACGTGGAGAATGGGTTACAGGAGAATGGGGCAGGGGTTCAGAGGGTCGGCAGTTAGGAGGCTCCTGTAAGAAGGTAGCAGAGAGATGATAGACTTGGACCAGGATGGCAGCGGTGGAGGAAGTGACAAGGAGTTTGATTCTGAATATATTGTGATGGTGTCATTGGCTGTATTTGCTAATGGATGAGGTACAGGCGCAGATGCAAGATGGAAAACACTAAAATATTGGCAGGGTGCACTGTGGACTCACCAAGAGTATGGGGTCCCTGCCCAGCACAGTTACTCCTTCTGTGTGAAAGATCCCATGACTCCCTTTTCCTGCTCAGGCTCCAGGACGAAGAGAAGCTGTAGGATATTCATCTTTTCTCTACATGCATTCAACTCAAACCTTCTTCACCCTTCACTTTTGGTCTGTAAATTAGTTTGTCTAAGCAGCTTCACAAGTTGAATGTTGTTTTGGTTTCTCACTGCTAATATTTAATTTAGAGGCCTTTTGCATAATTTATCTTTAATCATAGTAAATGCAGATGATAATAAACAATGATCTGATTTATATTAAATATTTACCTGGGTTTTATCACAGAATATTGGATTTGGTCACCACTTTATCCTCAGTCCTTAAAATAGTCCGGGTGTTCAAGAAATTTATGATGGATCGTGATATATTTTGAATGCAAATGTAAATTTTCTCTTAATTAAGGCAATGTATAGAGTATGTACATAAAGAAATGTATAATACCCATTTGGAGTTGACTTCAAGTAAAGCTAATTTAAAGCAGTTTTTCCTGATCACTAAAAAAATACTGAAGTCATGAAATTGACAGAGATTTTGCTGATTTGCATTGTTAAAGCAATGCTTTAACAGTCATTGCCTTTTCATTCATTTCTTCATTCTTGGAGAACATTTTGAGTTGAGGGGAAATGGGGCCATTTAAGCCTAATGTATTGCAATGAGACAAAACACTATAGCATTTTAAGCTATAACATCATAATCCAGTCCAAGTACTGTACAGCAAAGCTAATTAAAATTTGTTTTGATGGTCATTTGTAGAATTCATAGTCCATCACAATAGCTTTTTGTTTTCTTTGTGTTTAGGTTCTGAATGCGACGCCTAATGACGGTTTTGCTAAAGTGCATTACGGCTTTATTCTGAAGGCACAGAACAAGATCGCTGAGAGCATCCCCTATCTAAAGGTAACTCCCTCCTTTCCTCTGTTTTCCTCTTCTGATCCCTTTGAGTCATTTGGACACCCTTGATTATCTATTGTAGATTGATTGGCATGCACTGCTGACTCTTTTCAATGCCAAAATGTACACCCTTGGACCATGACATTCACAGACAGTGTGGTCCTTCAGCATAATCAAGAGTATCAGAGGTAGAAGTACCAACTATGTGAGCAGAGACTATTTGGAAAAAATTTTATGAAGAAATTCCTAAAACTGCAGTTGTTATTAGTTGATAAAATATTTTAAAATATGGACAACGTGTTAACTGTTACTTTTACAATTTAATTATACATGGAAATGACTTTGAACAGGGCTCATGGAAACCTTTACAAAGTGAGGTAACAAATGCAGACTGAATAGGTCAAATCCCCAAGAGCCTGATAGCCTTAAAGACTCAGATTAAAATATGCTATCATTTTTTTCTCACATAAAAATTGAAGTTCACCAGAATCATATTTGGTCTGGCTCAGGGCTCTCCAACAGAACTTACTGCCACAAAGGAAATGGTCTTTATTTGTATCCTCTATATGGTAGCCACTAGCCACATGTACTGTTGAGCATCTAAAATGTGGCTGGTGTGACTGAGGAACTGAATTTTTTATTTTAATTGTAATTTAAATAGTAACACTAGCTAGAAGCTACCATATCAGCCAGGTAGCTGATCGACTACTTGTAAACTTTAAGTAGCGCTTTTGTGATCCACCTTTATGATCTCTTTCTTTCACATGACTTTGATCCGAGATCCCAAATAGTGACCCACTGATTGCAAGTAGCTTGCATGTTCTGTTTGGCCAGCATAATTCTCTTAAAAACAATTTTAATTGCTTGCCTTGGTTGAAAATCTGAACATTTTATATGAGCATGCAGATTTCTGGTGTCTCTGGAAAGGTCACATGTGGCCCACATCTCAGCACAGGAGCTGAGCAATGGTGTCCCCTTGAGGTGGGCATGCACCCCTCAGTCTGTCTTGGCTGTCACTGGGCCTCTGCAACCTGCCTATTCCCTACCATGACCCTGTGGGCATGTGGGTTTTTCTGATTTAAAGTGTTCCTCTTAGATTTCCTTTCCTATAATAAGGACCTAACAGTACTCTCCTGGCTCAGAGATGAGGAAGTGGAGGGCAGGGTTGGTTAGTTAATGAGCAATGACGTTTATTTGAGTGTCAGTCAGTCAAGAGCCCAGATCACAACTCTCCTCTCATGAGTGATGCTTCTGTTTCATGCTGCTATTTTCCAACATTATGCAAATAAAATTTCTTCCGAGTAAAAGATAACGGGCTTCTTGTGAAGAGGCCTCAAAGATGCAGTTTTTTAGACATTTAAATATGTTGTATCTTCATCCTTCTTTTACTTTTCTAAATTCATTCTCTTGCTTTAATATTTTCTCTCTTTCTTGTTTTTACATAAATTTAAATTTCAGTTCTTTTGTGGACAGTGGGGATGGAAATCAGCTGAGTGTTTTAGGATAGGAGGTGTTTAATAAAATTAAAGATTCCAACCGGCTTTAATCCTGTTGTATGTTCTGTCAAAGATTTCATTGAAAAGTGAGGACACATTTGTTTTGAGTGGAAAAAAAATATTATTTGCAGTTGGGTCTCTATCATTTCAAACATCTATGAGCAACTAAACATTTTGGTTCAGGGATAAAAAAGCCTCTAGATGACATATGGTCAGATTTGGAGAGCAAAATAAATGTGATAGAAACTCAGACAAAGAAATTCTTTGAGATATTGAAATACGATTGCTCCTGCAGAGACAGTTCACAAAGAGTCATACTGATTTTGTGGCGTATTCCACTGTTAATTGATGATGAATATGTCGTTAAGTTGAACTTTATCACCTCCTTTTGGCTTTGCATTGTAAATGTTGACCAGTAACCTAACTGCCAAACTTCAATATTGAGGTGATTTTCTGATTCTTAGAAAACATTAAGTAAATCAATGAATTAAATCTGGTATTTAATTCTTTCATAAATACTGACACTGTCCTTTCTACAGGAAGGAATAGAATCTGGGGATCCTGGCACTGATGATGGGCGATTTTATTTCCACCTGGGGGATGCCATGCAAAGAGTTGGAAACAAAGAGGTAATGCATTCGTGAACTTTTTGTTCTCTTTAACGGAAGATAGAGGAGGGGGAAAGTATTTCTATGAGAGAGTTACAATTGAAAAAAATGTGTTAAGCATAAACTTTTGAAGGTGGTGATTTAAACTTTTTGTAACAACCTAACAATTCTTACTAAATCCTATAAAGAATTTTTGGGATTTGACTTTTATAATTTCTTTCAAGAGAGTATCTGAATAATCATGAGTAGCCTCTAAATTAGTGTGCCTGCGTGTATGTCTGTGTGTGTATCTATAGAGATAGATATTGCCTTGAAAAAATATTTTTAAAATTATGAAATGAAGAGATGTGTTTGAAATTTTTAAAATATTTTTGAGATAATTTTACAGTTTGCCTAGATTTATTTTTATTTTATTTTGGAATTTAAAAAGTAGTTATTTTTAGAATAAAGTCTTTATTCAACTGATTCCTAAGCACACTGAACCCAGTAGTTAATTGTGTAATTTACCTTCCAAAATATTTAATGCCAAGTTGAAGATGAATACCTATAGCTATAATAATGACTGGTATTGACACAGAAAATATAGTAGCTAAAGCAAATCACATGTTTTCTTTGTGATTATCCCTTTTTTTCTGAGTACAGTGTCAGCTTCTTTAAACGTAACATTTGGTCATTAATCATGACATCATACAATGTAAATTCCCAAACTCTCACCATCCACTGTGGTTCACACAACATTGCTGGGCTGTCCTTCACCATCGCATGGCTCTAGGCTGGGCTGTCCTTAGAGTCAGGGATCAAAGGCTGTAGTGAGACCTTGGCTCTTTGTAGCCATGCATTCCATATATGTAATAAAGTGACATCTAAGGATAACATAGCTTCGGGTTTCTAAAATTAATAAGAACATGGGACCATTTGGACAATTGAGGGTTCATTGGAGCAAGGGGTTTTGTGATGGGGTAATTGCCAGCTAGTGACAGGAACCAATTTCGGGTAACAGAAATTTGGATGATTGACACTGTTTTCTTTATACATTTCTATGTGTCTATACCTTTCCCCTTCTGACCTAACAGTCAATCAACTGGAATAGAATGAGAAATGAGAGACAAAGAGAAAGAAGGGAGAAGAAATTGTTGATTAGTAGTCACTTTTGTGTTCCTTCATTCTTTTAAGATGTAAATGCCTGGTACCTCCTTTGAATGAGAGGGATAAGAAAGATTTTGCTACAGTATCTAACACTTGATAAGTATTCGTATGTGATTGCTATAAATGTAATTGTCACTAATTAATTTACCTTTCAACATCTCATGGTCCAGGACAAAGGCAGATAAAAGAAGTCTGTGATTTAGTCTCACATCTTAGATGAAAACAGCCCTTACTTCAAGGGCAAAGAATTCACTACTACACATTGTTAAGGGCTTGGGATTTGAACCTATGGGATTGTTCTATCAGCTTAATTATCATTAAGACACAAAGAACAGCACAGTTCTTGAATTTAAAAGCTCACAAAGATTCATCCTTATAGGAGAAACAAGCCTATAGAAATGCCACGTTAGCATATTCTCCATATTAGATGTTGAATCTGAGTTGACTCTCGTGCTCTGAGTTTTCATACCAGGAAGCAACCCTCCTTCATGCTCTTAAGCTCTGCTCCAGGCACGAAAAGAGAAGCAGACCCACAGCCTCTGTGCTGCAGGGGCTGACAATAAAGTAGTTTTGACTTTTCTAATGGGATCATTTTGTACGGGCAGGAAGCGGGAGAAAGACCAATCATGATCCTCTCGTAGCAATTCAGCCTCAGCTTGTCCCAGAATTTCTGTGACTCCCAAATCCACATTCGATCTCTCGTCTCCTACTCAAAGTCCACGATCTACTGCCTGCCTAGTTTCTCCGCACGTTGCCGCAGTGACAACTCACTTGTTCTCCTCTAAACCACGTTTCTTCCTGGGTTCCGGCTCTCACTGGATGGTATTGCCAACTCCCAGGATCCAGACTTGAATCAGCTTAGCTCCTCCCTCTCCTGTGACAAGGCCGGTCAGGTCAGTCAGCCTCTTCGATGTCTGGCGTCCATCTCATCTTCCCTCTTGCTTGGTCGGTGCTCTAATTCCAGCCTTTGTTGCCGTCCACCTCTGTGACGGCTGCAAGAACCTGGCTGTCGGTTCCTGCTTTAGTCTTACTTTCTTCCAGGCATCTTGGGCTCAAGAACCCCATGGTGCAAAATAGAAATAAAGCCCTCTTCCCAAACGATGGCATTCCTGGTTCTCCCAGGCCAGTTGAACCACCTGTTCTCATCACAAGTGTGTGTCCCATGTCCCACTGTGCACCATGCTCCAGGCAGAACAGGCTCTGGCTGGGGTCACGTACCACGGGCCCCAAACGTGGCCTGGGCTTTCCTGAGTTAGACTCTCTTGACGTACTCTGTCTATGTAGTTCTGTAGTGAGTGTGTGTGTGTGTGTGTGTGTGTGTGTGTGTGTAAACTATACCTGGCATTAATTTGAAGTATAGTAGACATTGATACAGACCACATTTAACAAGGTGCCCAGGTATGCTTTCTGTGTATTTTAGTATTCCTGTAAAGAGGACATTTTCAGAGGATTCTAACAGCTTGATCATGGATTTTCTAGCAACTTTTATTGGGAGGCAGTCTAGATGTTTAAAAAAAAAAAAAAAAGAGTCTGGCTGAATTCATTGGGTCCCCTATACAATTGAAGGTATCATTGAAGATGATTTTTTAAAATTTCGAATAGATCACTTCACAGTTTTGTTTCTCTAAAAGTTAAATGGCAGAGGGTATAAAACCAAGGGCCCTGTTTGATGCACTTTGAGTGTCAGAAAAGCTCTTATGGGCAGCTAAACATGCCCCCGTAATCAAAGTCTCTTGCCCAGACATTCAGCCTGTTGACTGTTAAGGCCAAGACTGAAATCTAAGACTTCTAACTCCTGAACTAGAGTTATAAGTTTTGCTATAATATGTATATTAATATAATATGATAATAATATAATATATTTTCCTATAATAATTTCTTTCTCACTACTCTAACAATATGCCTAGTCCTTAAAATGAATTGCTGATGATTAAAAATCTAATGGACTGTAAGGGTTTCCAAAAATCATCCGTTGTAATTAATAATGTTGTTTAACACTGAAAATTATAGGAAACAAAATCCTAAATTTAAATTGGACAAAAATAACTGAAATAGTCAATTTAATTTCAAAGGTAAAATGCTATATTTTTTGAAATCAGACAACCATGAGCAGTTTTTAAAGAAATTACTTTATGGTTACCACTTACATGTATTTCAAGGAAAACATATAAGTGATTAGTGTATACATTCTTAATTTGAGATATTGAGAAAGATAATTAAATAAGAAGATCCCTTGTGATAGTTTTTTTTTTTTTAATGATACAAAGATAGAAGGAAAGAGGAATAAATTGCCAATAAATTGCCCTGGGTGATAATTCAACATATTTAGTCTTTTAAAATCTCAGATTGAGCATTTGTAAAATGGAGCTATTTGGGGTTATTGGGAAGATCAAACGAAATTACGCATGCACAAGCTAGTAGTAAGCTGAAAAGTGTTACTGAAAATAGGAGTGGTTCTGCTATCACACTTGATTTTCCTAAGGAAGGAAATTTTGACTTATGAATTTTAAGAGACTTAAAAGTTATTATTTCTTACATCTAAAGTAAGATGGGATTTTATGAAGATATTCTTCTATCTTCTCACTCTGCTTGATATTAACTGCCTGTTTTCATTGATCAAAATGTGTATTTGAAATCACTCTTCAAAAGTAATCATTAGATCAGAATTAAAATAATGGAGGGGATACCATTAGGCACACTCCTAGAACCGTCTTCCAGTCTAAAGACGATGGGGTGAGCACGGTGCAGGACGCATGTGGGGAGGGCCGCTGGGAGAGGTTATGGTTCGGGCGTCCTTTGAAGGGTACGCGTGGAAGCCAGCTGTCCCTGAAAAGGCTCGTTAGTCTTCTTGGAGGCAAATTGTATCGTGTTACAGCTAGCCTACAACCGCAAATGTTATCCCTTATGGCAGGAAAAAAAAAATACTAGGAACAAAAATTCCCTTCTAAAAAAATCTAATGCGGGCTATCACTCTATTTACTGCTAACTCAGAATAATATTTTCTTGCGGTCTGCTTCTTTAATGGAGGATTTATACTTCGTTACCTTGGGGCAGCCTTCTTCATGTGGACGTGAGAAGATTGTTCATGTTGCTGTCCGGGACTTCCCTGGCGGTCCAGTGGTTAGGACTCCCCGCTTCCACTGCAGGGGGCACGGGTTCAATCCCTGGTCAGGGAACTAAGATCCAGCATGCCGCCGGGCGTGGCCCAAAAAAAAAACACAAAGAAGAAGTTGCTGTCCTTCTTAACATCCCAATTCAGTAAATGCAGATATCTGTGAAGAAATGATGAAAGTCATACTCCTTTCCTTTGAAAGGAAATACAGACTTTAAGAAATGAAAGCTAAAATATAAACATAGTCCCCTTTTGTGTCTTAAATGATTTACCCACTCAACAAAGTCCTAGGGTCTGCTGGACAGTCCGGGGAGACCAGAGTGAGTGCAGTTCAGTCCTGTGTTCAGAGAGCTTACAGCCTAGGAGTGAAAATAAAAAACACATTTATTTAAAATAATAGGTCATAATCAGAGACCCAATCAAATAACAGTATTTTTGCCAGTGTAACAGATTTGGGCACCTGACTAGCAAGCTCTTTATTTAAAAGTCAGACCTTGTTGTTAGGGACTTTAATTGTAAAAGTAGTAAAACTGCTTCGTTTGAAGTTCAGTCTTTCTGAACTCTTCCAGGCATATAAGTGGTACGAGCTTGGGCACCAGAGGGGCCACTTTGCATCTGTGTGGCAGCGCTCACTCTACAACGTTCATGGACTGAAAGCCCAGCCGTGGTGGACCCCCAAGGAAACGGGCTACATGGAATTAGTGAAGGTGAGTGTTAACTTTGTCGAGTCCTTGTCTGTCTCGCCCTCTAAATTCAAAGACGGCTTCTCATGGAAAGGAATGTCAGGGAGGAGATAGATTTTCTTTCCAGTGGCATTTGCAGAAAATATGGCAAAAAGGATCTTCATCCCATCAGCCAAGAGTTTAGGTGAGATGGTGAAGAAAGAAATTTGTTGAAGAACAGATCTCAAATATTTTGGCTTTAGGACCCCTTTGCACTCTTAAAACTTATTGAGCACCCCAAGGAGTTTTGTGTGTGTGTGTTGGGGGATTATATGTATCAATATAATTTTTAGAAATTAAAACTAAAAGGAAATTTAATCTTTTAAATGACTTCTATGAAAATAAAATAATAACTCCATTACATGTTAACATCAATAACTTTAAAAAATACATTTTCAAAGCAAAAGAAGTAAAGTGAGAAGATGGGAATTGTCGTGTATTTTTACAAATCTCTTTTGGTGTCTGGCCTAATGGAAGACAGGAGGGTTTTCACCACTCTTTCACCCATACACCCACCGGAGCAGTGATGTCATATGTCAGGTAGCCTCTGGAACACTCCACTGTGTGCTCATGAAAGAATGAGCATGAAAAGAGCAAATGACATCCTGGTATTATTAAGAAAATAGTTTTGATCTCGAAGACCCCCTCAGTGGGTCTAGGGAACTCCCTAGGTGTCCCAGGACAACACTTTGAGAACCACTGGTCCTGTTTATTAAAAAAATTAGATGTAAATAGTTTTAGAAAATGTTGTGGCGGATATCTAGGATATAGAAATGTAAGTAATTCTAACAACTTAGTAGCTTAAAAAAAGAAACAAAATATTGGAGGCTTTTATATTGGTAGATTAAATCTAAACTATAAGAATGTCTACTTTATTATTTTGGTACAGGCTGGTCAGAAGTTTAACTCTTGCCTTGATAAGCTCCTTCTTCTTAGAAACATTAATCAAATGGAAAGTAAATTAACTCGTACTTTCAATCATTGTTTTCTACTCAAAATGTAAAAGGTAATCATGTATCTTATGAGCTAGAGGGGCTTCAGTGGTCTGGCCTGAGAATCTAACTGCCATATGTACATTGTTCATATAAGAAAATACATTCTGATTTTCAAACAACTGATTATCCATATCCAATGTGTATTTTTCAACACCACCAGGGAATTCTCCAGTTCTCAGGGGACACTGTCTGGGTGTCCTACAAAATGAATTCAGTTCTGATTCTATCTACCTGGAGATAGATCAGAGCCCATAATTTAAGGGCTCAGTCCCAGAACACCGACCCCACTTCAGATGCCAATAGCAAGTTTAGGTTGTCACCTGAGGTTCTGACCAACGGACTGTAAAACCAGAGGTTCCCCTATGACCGTCTCCTGGGGTTTAGTTTGTTAAGAGTGGCTCACAGAACTCAGGACATTTAGTTATGTTTGCAAGTTTATTGTAAAGGATATTATAAAGGAAACAGATAAACAGCCAGATGAAGAGGTACAAAGGGTGAAGTCCAGAAGGGTCCTGAGTGCAGGAGCTTCTGTCCTCATGGAACTGGGGTGCACAGCCTCCCGGCCTGTGGACAAGCTCACCCACCCAGAAGCACATCAAATCTTGGGGTTCAGGAGTTTTATAGAGTGTAATCTGCAGCACGCACGTCCATTCCCAGTGGTGGGTGGGCTGGAAGTTCCAGCCTTCTAATCACCTGGTCTTTCTGGTGACCAGCCCCATCCTGAGGCTATCTGGGGCCCCACGCTAAGTCGTTTTATTAGCATAAATTCAAGTGTGCTCAAAAGGGACTCCTTATGAATGACAAAAGTCACTCCAATTATTCAGGAAATTTCATGGGTTTTGGGAGGTTTATGCCGGGAACTGGAAACAAAGACCAGATATATTTCTTATATTATCCGAAGCCACTCCCTGGGTTTTGAGTGCAGATCCCTTCTAACAAAAGAATCCTAACAGTTAACAGACATGGGCACATTACTAGATCTCATTCAGTCATTAATAATAATGAGTCCAGTCCAGTCTCACGTTATATGAAAGTACCTCCCAGGGCGAGGCCACTCAGGTTGGCAGGCCTCCGTTAGATCTCATAAGCTCCAAAAGTAGGAGTGGTCTTGGCAACATATGGCTTTACCCTTTCAGACATCTGGTGTACCTGAGCTAAGAGACAATATCTTGCCCTGAGCCTCTTCGAGGTGTTAATGTAATATTGGATTTCCCTCATTACATACCCTATTTATTCATCCTCTTACCTTCAGCAATTACTTCTCCTTTTCTTCATTTATACCCTAACTTTTCCACCCTTGGAAAGGACATTAAGTTTGGCCACTGTGCTGGTCTGGATTGCAGGCGGCAGTACTAGCCTAGCAAATACCTCCTCTCAGTTCACTACCATTCAGGTGGGGTAGGTTTACCCAGGGGCAAAACTCGTGGGCTGTTTGTCCCACCAGGCAGTATAGCTACATTCACTCATCTGAGAGAGGTGAGAAGGGAAAAGCAAGAGTGACAAAATATTGATAATTTTGGAATCTAGGTGATGGATATATAGAGGTTTCTTATACTCTTTTCTCTACCTTTAAGTATATGTTTTACATTTTTCGTAATTTTTTTGTTAAAGAACATCTTGTTCTCTAAGACCTATAAGACTTCACTGATCAATTTGGTTTACTTGGGGAAAAGAAATTTTCAATGAGGTTTCAATAAACTTATATTAAATGAGTCTTTCTAGACCATGTTTATTCTGTATTTTATTATAAGATCAGAATACAAAAATCAATTGTATTTTTTTACACTAGCAAAAACAAACAAAAAAACCCACTCCCAAAATGAAATTAAGAAAACAATTCCATTTGCAATAGCTTCAAAAAAGAACATAAGATACTGTATTAGTTTGATACACCTTCAGTAGCAAAGTATCACAAACTAATTGTCTCACAGTTCTGGAGGCTATAATTCCAAGATCAAGGTGTCAGCTGGGTTGCTTCCTTCCAGGGGCTGTAAGAGAATCTGTTCCATCCCTCTCTCCTAGCTTCTGGTGGTTTTCTGGCAACCTTTGGAGTTCTGTGACCTATAAATTTCTGCCATCGTCTTCACATGGCATTGTCCCTGTTTGTGTATCTGTCTCTGAATTTTCCCTTTTTATAAAGGACACCCTTTGTAAAAGACACCAGTCATATTGGATTAAGGCCCACCCTGATGTCTTAATTTTAACTTTATTACCTCTGTGAAGACCCTATCTCCAAAAAGGGTCACATCCTGAGGTACTGGGGGAGTAAGAGTCAACATGTAAATTTGGGGATCATCATCGAACTCTTAAAAGATACTTAAGAATAAATCTTACAAAGAAGTGCAAGACGTACACTGAAAACTACGAAATTGTATTGGAGGAAATTTCAAACCTCTAAAGAAATGGAAACACATTCTATGTTTATGGACCAGAAAACTTAATATTAAGATAGCAATATTTCCCAAGTTGATCTAAACTTTCAACACAATCTCTATCAAAATTCCACATGGCTTTTTTTTTTTTTTAATGGAAATTGACAAACTGATCCTAAAATTCATATGGAAACACAAGGGACCAAGAATAGCCAAAACAATTTTGAGAAAGAACAAAGTTAAGAGAACTTAGACTTGCCAGTTTCAAAACTTACTACATACAAATTAATCAAGACAGTGTGATAGTTCCGTAAGGATAGACATATAGATCAGTGGAATAAGAATTGAAAGTACAGAAATAAACCCTTACATTTATGATTAATTGATTTTTGACAAAGGTGCCAAGACAATGCAAAGGGGAAAGAACTGTCTTTTTCACAGGTGGTCCTGGGACAATTGGATATCCAAATGCAAAAAAATAAAGCTACCTCATACTATACGTAAAAACAAACTCAAAATGGATATAGACCTAAATGTAAGAGATAAAACTATAAAACTTGTAGAAGAAAACATAGAAGTGTTCATAACATTATTGAGTTAGGCAGTGGTTTTCTTGGGTATGACACTGAAAGTACATGTGACAAAAGACAAAATAAATTAGATTTCATCGAAACTTAAACTTTTGTGCTTCAAAGGACATGATCGATAAAGTGAAAGTAAAATCCATAGAATGAGAGGTAATATTTGCAAGTCATATATCTAACATATATATATATATGATATAATGAGAACTCTGATAACTCAATATAGAGACAGATAACTCGGTTAAAAAATGGGGAAAGATTTGAACAGACACTTATTCAAAGAAGATAATGAACGGCCGAGAAGCCTATGAAAAGGTGATCAATGACATTTGTCATTAGGGAAATGCAAATCAAAACCACAATATGATACCATTAACCCTCACTGGGATGGCTGCAGCAAAAAAGATGAACATTAACAAGTGGTAGCAAGTATGTGGAGAGATTGGAACCCTGGAACTTTGCTGGTGGGGACGCAGAGGGGTGCAGCCACTTTGGAAAACGATTTGGCATTTCCTCAAAATGTTAAACACAGAGTTAAGGCCCAGCAATTCTACTCCTAGGCGTATACCCAAGAGAAATGCACACATATGTTCATACAAAAATGTGTCCCTGAATGTTCTTAGTAGCATTATTCACTATAGAAAAAAAGTGACCAATAACCCAAAGGTCCATCTAAATGATGAATGAAGGAATAAACAAAATGTAGTATATTACACAATGGCAATAAAAAAGGAAGAAGCGCCAAGATCCATGGTACAGCATGGTGAACCACGTGTTACATGATTCTATCCATATGAACTGTCCAGAAGGCAAATCAACAGAGAGAGGAAGGGGTGAGAAGCCAGGGACTGAGGAGAGGGCCTGAGGGTGAGCAACTGCTCATGAGTAAGGAGTTACTTTTTGGTGTGATGAAAATGTTCTAAAATTAGATAGTGTTGATGGCTCACAAGCCTGTGAATACACTAAAAACCACTGGATTGTAAAAAGTTAATTGAGTGAATTTTATGGTATGTGAGTTATGGCTCAATAAATCTGTTAAAAATTGGGAAACTGTGATATGTACGTTGTGGTTCAAGTATGTTAAAAACTAAACAGGTTTCTGGGGGTTGATGAAGAACACCTAACTTAACCATCAGTGAGGCAGTACAGTGAGGCAGGTTAGAGCATCTTCTCCATAGCCATATTGCCTGGTTTTGTTGGTTTGTCTATTTCGTTTGGTTTTTCACTAAAGTATAATTGATTTACAATATTATGTTAGTTTCAGGAATATAACATCATGATTCAGTATTTTTACAGTTTGTACTCCTTTAGAAGTTATTACAAGATAATGGCTATAATTCCCTGTGCTATAGAGTATATCCTTGTTACTTATCCGTTTTATACATAGTGGTTTGTATCTCTTAATCCCATACCCTTATCTTGCCCCTCCTCCTTCCCCTCTCCCCACTGGTAGTGGTAACCACTAGTTTGTTTTCTGTATCTGTGAGTCTGTTTCTGTTTTGTTATATTCATTTGTTTGCTTTATTTTTTATATTCCACATGTAAGTGATAACATAGAGTATTTATCTTTCTCTGTCTGACTTATTTCACTATGCATAATACTCTCTAGGTCCATGCATGTTGCTGCAAATGGCAGAATTTCATTCTTTTTTATGGCTGAGTAATATTCCATTCTATATATATATATATATATATATATATATACCACATCCTCTTTATCCATTCGTCTGTGGATGGCAATACAGTGAAGCAGTTTAGAATATTGGCTCTGTAGCCACATTGCCTGGTTTTGAATTTTTGGTCTCATTCCTTACTAGCTATGTGACATTGAGCAACACTTCTTCACGCTTCTGTTTCATTATCTGCAAAGTGCCTATGGAAATAGTGCTTGTTCCATGGCTGTTTATTTAATAAGTAGGAAGTGCTCAATAAACATTAGTTATTGTTATTATTTATAATTTTAATTTATGTGTTACCTTGTTTCCATAGGAAAATATTTTCTAGTTTCTAAAAAATTAGAAAGCAAATTTTGAAATTTTATGTATTATTGAAATAATAACATAACAGCTATCATGTATTAAATGCCTATTTCTAATCATTGTGCTGAGCACTTTTGTATACAATACTTCTCATCTTTACAACAACTCTTCAAGATAGGTGTCATTGGACCCACTTATGTTTGAGTAAGTAAGGATTAGAGAAACTAAGAAATTTGCCCAAGGCCCTATATTTAATAGGTCAGGGCTGGGATTGGAACTGAGGCCTCCTTATCCTCAAGTCCATGCCTTCACTGGTACCTCACTGCGCCCTCAAAGTTACTGAGGTCTGCTCATATGTCTCATGTTATTCTCCTTCTAGGCAATTAAATCTTTATTTAGAATTATTTCAGAATTCTATCTCTCTGGGCTTGATTTCAGCCCTGCCTGTTTTAAGCTCTGCTTCATCTAAGAAGAAAAACAGCAAGTCCTAGGCGTTAATCACAGGGTCCCCAGCAGCACAGAATCTCAGAGTGTGTGACAGCTGTGGGTTGTGATTGTAAAGTTAGCTTTACTTTACTAACTACCTTGATTTGCAGAAATGTTAATATTATATATGTTATGACTTAAAAAAAAGTAATTTCGGGTGACCACTCACCAGTAGTGAGTGTGACGAGGCAGAACTTTCTGTGTGAGGAACCCAGGGCCCAGAACCACTCAGTTGGCACACACTTGCACATCAAGATTTTTTTCCATTTTCAAATTACAGATTTGACTGTTATGGATCATGGATCATCACCCAGGCGTTCGTACTGGAAGGTGGAACCTTCTAGATGGGGTAGCTGCTGTGTTTGGCCAAAATCCTTTTAGAATAACTACCCAGATCTGGCCCTTATGTAATGATTCACTGCCACGCATAGCACATTTTCATTTAAATTACTTTCATTGTATGTTCCAGTGAGCTGTAGAGTGCAATTTTCTTGAAGGCACGGGACAATGTTCAGTAAAATGTTATCATCTGTGTTGTTCCATTTTGTTGAATTGTCATTGTTTCCCCTTATTGTGTAGCTTGCAATTTGGCGATTCTGTGCACCGGGGGTGTTAAGAGGCTGTGCAACTCGATGAAAGAAATTTAGAGAAAAATATCCCAGCGGAGTTTTCTCTTTTAGGCGTATGTTCATTAAAATTGAGTACTTTTTTTGCCCAAATAACAAATATGAAAACCCCAAGTGTTTTGGGGGTATTTAACATAGAAATTGAAACAAAAATAGATTAATGTCTTTGCTAGGTTATAAATAGAAAAGGGAAAAGAAATCTCTTCCAGTGAGAGGAAAGCCATCATACTTAAGAATTTTGCTGTTCTTCTTTTTGAGATTAGCTTTTTGATCCAAATTATTCCATGGCTAATTTAGATGTAAACATGCATGCATTGAAACCGCTGTAGTAACATGGAGAACACAACAGCCAATAGCAACTGAAAACCATAGTTCAAAATAACCGTTTTCTATTTTTTTCCCTGCTACCTAAGTCTGCATTCATCACTGGGAAAAAGGGAAACTCTTGCATGCTTTTTCTGAGTTTTTCACAGCACTTGCTCTGATAGAAACATATAGCATCACAGATAAGTTTTCCTTCCTCATACGGTAGTTTTATTACAGTTGGAGAAGTGCCCAGTAAAACTTGCCAGTGTTGTGACACAGTGCGTAAGAATGATTGATTGAATGATACTCTTCCTGGCATTTTCTCTCAGACTCTGGCTTTTATTAATTAAGAAACCCGTTGTGTATGAATAATGCCACCTGGACAAAAATAGGACTTATACAGGAGTGAATTCGTGGTTCAACATTTGTATCTGTGTGATTAAATATTTGAATATTTTCACTGAACTGCTTTTGAAATGAATTGGATTGAGACAGAAGCAAAAATGTCAGACTTACAGTGGAATTAAGCTATAAAGTAAGAGGATTATCAATTTTATAGAAAAGTAAGTATCATACTATAAAGAAGTGCTGAAAGCAGTTTCTTAAGATTAACGTAATAGTTTAATCCTATTTTTCTAAATCAGACTTACGACTTTTGGATTCCAATGATACTTTCACTAAAAATGACAACAGGAGTCCAGAGAATTTACAGAATTCGATGGTTATGTGATTTAAAAGTGAACTTTAGAAGCAGGTTAGTTTTGCTCTCTGCTCTGACACCTTGGGGAAGTCATTTCATCCATCTGGGCCTCAGTTTCTTTCTCTCCAAATGCAAAATAATTGCCTCAGTTCCTCCTCTCCTACGAGGTGCAAAAACAAAACAAAACGCCACCATCATGGATGTTCCCGTGTGTGTTGAAGTGTGAGCCCTTAATAAGAGCTGACACTCTGCTACGATTATAGGAGGGTCTAAGATGCCCGTTATGGCAACATATCAAAAGGGTGAAATATTAGAAATTCTTTGAATTATTTCGAACTAAAAGGTCATTTTCTTTCTCAAAGCAAAATTGATGAGTTTTCAATATTTGTCAGTTTTTTAAAAATGCCTAAAAATTGGCTTTATCTCTGGTCCACCTCGGGAGCTTGCGGTACAGTGTTTGACTTACAGACCCGGCACTACACTGCAAGCTGCATCTGTAGGTTAGTACACCATTTGCAGTTCCAAAACTTTTGATCAAGTAGTGTTACCAAAAGCGGGATCCGGCTGCTCACCGCTCAAGAGCTGGCATCCGGGGATGGGGGTGAGAGTGGGCCAGGTGTGTGGAGGCGGACTCATGTCCAAAGGACAACCAGGGGCGAGAGCTTTTACAGGTGCAGGGAGGGGCTACGTGCAGAAACGTCACGGGCAGCTCTGACGGTCGTCTTGAAATTGGTCATCGGTGGTCTGACCAGCGTCATCTTGATTGTTTTAACTACAGTTAATTTTCAGTTCCAGGGTCGGTTTGTTCCCATTTCCTTGAGGCTAATTCTCGGAATTGTGGCAGCTTGTGTCATGGCTACAGTCTGCTCGTCATGTAGTTAACTTCTCCCACGTGATGGGGGTTTCAGTACCTATAAGACAGCCCACAGGATATGGCTCAGAATATTATCTGTAGCCCTTGAGAAGGAACTAAAGGTCCTTGACTTTGCTTACTGACTAAACTGTTATTGTTTTGTCCTGTTTGACTGCTTTTCTTTGCTTCTGCATTTTCTCACTTCTCTGATTAAACGTACTCTTTGGCTAAAGTTTTTCCACAGACAAAAGGCAGGCGGAGGACATGGGGGGCAAGGACCCTATATAGGATCCTGCTCTGTTTCAGTAGGTCATGATCTATATCTTAATATACATACACACCGATCGATGCATGTGCACATACACATTATAGATAACTTGCTTATCTGTTTATCAAGTGGTTTATTTTATATATAAACGAAAAGTCTCTGTCAGACCTGCAGCCCCTTGAGATTAGGGGCTTTGGGGTTTTTACTCCCTCCTGACCTAGCCAGGTGCACCGTTCCCTGTGGGTAGAGCAGGGAAGGGACGACAGAACTTTATTTCCCCTTTTACCTTCCTCTGACTGAGAATGTTGGCTGGCATCCCTGCCAGTCTGGGCTAGAGTACAGGAATGTGGGTCTCCTTTGCACTCTTTTTTTTTTTTTTTTTTTTTTTTTTTTTTTTTTTTTTTTTTTTTTTATTTGTTTATTTATGGCTGTGTTGGGTCTTCGTTTCTGTGTGAGAGCTTTCTCTAGTTGCGGCGAGTGGGGGCCACTCCTCATCGCGGTGCGCGGGCCTCTCACTATCGCGGCCTCTCTTGTTGCGGAGCACGGGCTCCAGACGCGCAGGCTCAGTACCTGTGGCTCACGGGCCTAGTTGCTCCGCGGCATGTGGGATCTTCCCAGACCAGGGCTCGAACCTGTGTCCCCTGCATTGGCAGGCAGACTCTCAACCACTGCGCCACCAGGGAAGCCCTCCTTTGCACTCTTGTGTCCTTGAAGCCCTCAGGCTGGCTGCTTCTCCTGGCGATCTGGGCTATCTTTTTGCCTTTCTCCTAGGAGAAGAAACCCCTTTTCTCCCACTCTTTAGAAAGCACAAAATTCAGTCCTCCAAGACTCTTCTCTTTCCCTGTGCTAGGTACTTTACGCTATCCTTTCCCTTCAGTAAGGATACGAGAGACTGTATATACAAAGCGGCAATGGCCAGACCATTTATAAAAATAGAACCTTGACCTACAATCTGCAACAGCCTGCCAGGGAAACGAACCCCTTTTCTACAACAAATAAACCAGGAAGCCAGCCTACTGTAAATCAGACTGACAGGAAGCCAGATTACTATCTCCAGTGGCAATGCAGAAAGCTAAACAATAACTTCTATAACATTCTGCCCCAGATGGCCAGGACTTGATTAATAACTGACAGCTTTCCTAATTTTTGTCCCCGCTTCCGACTCAGGACCAACCAGAGAAAGTCAAATGTGCTCCGCTAACCAGTCACTGGAACACCCAGCTTCTAGGTAGCCTGTCTACAGCTTCCCCAGGCCAACAGCCTCCAATCAGGGCACCCCTGAAGCCTTCTCTTTTTTCACTAGAAAGTTTTCCCACGTCTCTGCCAAAACACTGGTGATGGTGGCAGACTCCCTTGCTTGTCTGAATTAATAGCCTTTGCTTTTCTCATTTGGTTGGTCCTTGTTTATTTCCACGATAAGAAAGGTCAGATGTTTTCCTTTATTTTTATATTCAAACTTGGAAAACAGGAGGTCCGATTAAGATGCACTAGGACCAGCAAGAGACTGCTCCTTCAATGCAACTAATTTCCCTAGAGATTTTATTAAAATCAGTTTGCTGTGAGAGCATTGCGCGCGCTATGGTGTTTGCTTGGATTTCATAACTTCAGCTCAGCGCTCAGGAGGATGTCCCTCTACCCTGGTATATTCCTTCTAAGGCGGGGGACGCTGCTACCCATGTCTTCTCATCACAGTGTAAAGTACAGGCATGTTTTGGCGAAGATTTAAGTAAACTGACTTTAAAAAATCAGATCTATAATTCCTAAAATAATTAACTATAGCCAGCATGTTCTTAGACAATTAGGTAAAAATGGTATACATTTTAGTAATGCACCACTATTATCAATTCATTCTGACTCCAATTTAATGCGTAAACTTGGCCTGGAATAGTCTTCGACCACATGCCTTCTCTTAATTTAGCGTCAGAACCTTTCAAAGTACATACACATCTCTGGGACTTCTCAGTTGCCAATGTCTATATTTTCTCAATTCCCTTTTTTCTTAACAGCTAATCATACACAGTTACTTACCTAATCTTGCTTATGTTAACCTGAGCTCTGTGAATTCTTGTATTATGGTTTGTTCACATGTTAAAAGCATAACTCTTCCTGACTTTTTCCATGACTATGCTTTATTTTGCTGCTATAGACTTACTTGATTCCTGATCCCTTCCCATCTACTATTTGCTTTCTTAGCTGGATCTAGTTCTAACCTGAACCTGCATTAGTGTTACGAGTTACTTGTGTCCCCTCAAGAATTATATATTGAATTCCTAATCCCGTTAGTACCTCTGAATATGACTGTACTTGGAGACAGGGCCTTTAAAGAGGTAAAGTTAAAATGAGGGCATTAGGGTGGGCCCTAATCTAATATGACTAATGTCCTTATAAGAAAAGGAAATTTGGACACACGGGGGTGTATGCACACACAGAGGAAAGACCATGTAAGAACATAGAAGATGGCCATCTACAAGCCAGGGGGAGAGGATTCAAAAGACACCAAACCTGCTGACACCTTGATCTTGAACTTCCAGCCTCCAGAATTGTGAGGCAATGCATTTCCGTTGTTTAAGTCACTCAGTCTCTGGGATTTTGTTATGGCAGCCCTAGCAAAGTAATGCATTAGTGACTTTCCTTACTTAGCAATCTGCAACATTTCCTAACTGCCTAAGCAAAAATGTTTCTCTGAATGGGCCTATTTTCCTCCATAGAAGAAGATATTTAAAGCTCAGTTGGATGACTTCTGTTTGATTTAGGACAAAATTAAAGTGATTTTATATCAAGCTTCAAGCATCATAATCAATTTTATCATCATCAGAGCACATCATGGAATTGGGGGGATACCAACTGTGATGCAAGGAAAGTGTATAGGCCAAGAGGCGAAGAGAAATTTGTTGACAATAAATCAATATATGGATTACCAGAGTTTCGTTTCTATCACATGAAACATCATTGCTTTGGTGGTCTTTTGCAGACACATTTGAGGGACTAGTAAAGGCTTTTGCAGGCCAATAGGATTTTGTTTCAAAACTTCGCTAGAAGGTTGAATTATATATTACAAGATCCTTCTAGTTTAAGTGAAAAGAAGGTAAGCGGTCGAAAATAATCAGCTGTTAGAGCTGTCTAGAAAATATGAATGAGGAAGGGTTAAGCAAAACTGTACACACTCATTTACCACCTCCCCCATGAAACCTCACGTAAATGGCAGTAAAATAATAAAAATGGTATAAACCCACAAGTTAAAAAACAAAAAGAAAAACAGGAGGGAGACAATAACAGATGAACAACGTCAGCATGTTTTTTGGAAATGGAAAAGAGAAGTAGCTAACTTAACAGATCCAAGAAAGCTGAGATGGAAGTAAGTAATTACAGAGGGACTTCCCAAAAGAAGAAACTTGCTACTACAGCAGTTAAAGAAAGTGTATGGCCTCCAAAAATAGGGTTGTCTATCCTGACATTTTAGGGTGCCCCGTGAAAACACTGGTTTGACGATACACCCATCAGTGAGGCCTGTCAGTCATAGGTCCTGCCCTTTCCCATAGCATTTCCAATCAGTAACTCAATTCCATAGGACTCGCACCCAAGGATCACCACACATTGGAGAGACCCCTCAACATGAAAGAAAATAAAACAAAAATGGAAAGAATGCTGTAGTTCAGGGGAAACAAAATTGGGGGAGCAAATGCCAACTTAATATCTCTAATATACTCGAAGCAATAAGAGAAGAGAGTGTAGCCATGAAAAAAGAATAGGATGCTATAAAAAGGAACAGTCAAAGACACGGGACTCTCAGAAATTTAAAAGTGTGACTTGGAGAAATAAGAATTTAATAGCACTATTGGAAGCTAAGTCAAGGGAATCTCCCAAAAGAAAAAACAAAAAGACAAAAATGGAAATAGAAAAGTTTTGAAAATTAGAGGCTCAATTTAACATGTCTAATGTACAAACAAAAAAATTTCCAGGAAGAATAGGAAAAAAAGATGGAGAAGAAATTATGAAAGAAATAATACTATATAGTCTAGAATTGAAAAATGTGAGTTTCCGTATTGAGGGGACCACTAAGTGTTCAGCACTTACACTAACACACATTTCCACAAAATTTTAGGAAACCAGAAATAAAGAGAAGATCTTAAAATTCTCATCATTATCATCATAGCTCTATCCGTATATAGCACCGTTACTTTTAGCACATTTAATCTTAGAAACTCCTGAGGGAAGTAGTAGTATTTTATGCTCTTTATAAGTGAGGACTCTAAGGCCCAGGGTGGTTATGTAATTTGCCCGACAGCGCACAGCTAATAAGTGGTACAGTCAGATTTTCAAACCAGGCAGCCTGGCTCTCATGCTTTACACCCCTAACCACTACACTGTGTTGACTTTTATAAAGCTTCTAGAGGGGAAAAGAAAGAAAAGAATCCAAAAGGCACCAGATTTCCCAACAGCAGCACTACATGTTATATAACGCAATGGATGAATGCTTTCAAAAGTCTATGTAGAAATTATTTACTACCTAGAATTCTGTACATAGTCAGGCCTTCAATCAAGTGTCAGAATAGCTTCAGATAAGTCAGAAAGACAAAGACCAATACCATATGATATCACTTATATGCGGAATCTATAAAACAACACAAATGAACATATATACGAAACAGAAGGAGACTCAAAGGCACAGAAAACAGACTTGTGGTTGCCAAGGGGGAGGGGATATAGGGGAGGGATGGATCGGGAGTTTGGGATTAGCAGATGTAAACTATTATATATAGGATGGATAAACAACAAGGTCCTACTGTAGAGCACGGGGAACTGTATTCAATATCTTGCGATAAACCACAAAGGAAAAGAATATATATATATATATACACACGTATAACTGAATCACTTTGCTGTACAGAAGAAATTAATACAACATTGTAAATACTTCAATAAAATTTTTTTGAAAAGAATAGCTTCAGACATTTTTAGAAATTCAGTTTTACCTGTGGTGTGTCCTTTCTCAAGAACACAGATAGTTCTTTATCCAGATTAGAATCCAATAATTAGGGAGCCTCATACTGGGCAGAGGTCAAGAGAAGTTCCCTGATGACAGTTGTCCGGCAAGCCCAGACACCGACCAGTTCAGAGCAGAGCAGGGCAGACGGCTACTGGAGGGTTATCTTCAGAGAAAGAGAGAAAGAAAGTAATAGCTTATACGATGTTTTTGGCAAAGCGTAGAATAGTATAAGAGATTTTACAGCACTCTTTCAGGGCTATAAAGAAGAAACAGTGATAAGGGCATTAAAAAAATTAAGCCAAAGAAAAGGAGGCAGAATTTATAAATGCTGCATGTGAAATGAAGTGTAATTGTTACAACTCAGGAAAACCCAAATGTGAGTTTACCCAGATGTATGAAAGGTTTGTGACATGAGCTGAACTGCTAGATGGAGAAGAGGGAAAAGGAGACATCACATTGTTTACTTGTTCCCTTCCCTGACAGAAAATGAGGGATCAAGTCTAGAATTAATAAATCAGGAGATAGCAATATAAACATATTATTCAGATAGAAGCAGGCAAATATGAGAAAAAAAAATTTAAAGGAATTAGTTAGGGGTTGGACTCTGGACTGGGAAAAACTTGAGTAAGATACTGCTGCTTTCATTATAAGACTTGTAGTAATATTTGACTTTTGAAAAAATGTGTATGTCTTAATTGAATGAAGGGAAACAGTACGGGAAATAGTTAAGAATGTCTGCGCCTCTAAAGGCTTTCTGCAAGAAATCAGTTTTAGGAGAAGCCTTTAAAAGGAGGACTTAATCTGATGTGGAAGAGAAAAGTGTGCCATCCAAGCGGGGTGAGCAGAATATCTGGGAAAGGAGGAAATGGCCCTGAACTGGGGGGAGGGTGTGGGTTAGGGAGAGCTGGCGCACAGTTTGGGATTGATGAGGCTTGAAACTGGGAAGTCCATCTGTAGATGACTGGAATGCCAAATACAGCTGAGGTTTAACTGAAAGGCGAGTGCTGATGACGGGTTTATGAGGCCATGAGGCACTGTGAAAACAAGCAAATCTCTGTTTTCTAAAGCCTGTGTAGCCAGAAGAAGAAACGTGAATCAGAAGCTGTTGTCTTCTGGGCAACCAACTCAAATACCAACCCTATGAGTTTCTCTTTTCAGTTTCATGAAATGAATGAATTTAGGGTCAAGGAAGTAATATGTCAAATGAAACCTTTAAAAATGTAGGCATGGCCCGCTCTGTGTGAGCCTTCAAGTTCCTGTTGGAATTTCTTAAAAAGCGGAATTATTTGCCAAGTCAGACAACTCATAATATTACTGTAGAGAAAATACATTTCTTCTTTCCTTCTCCTTCTTCTTCCTCCTACTCCTCCACCTCACCCCCCTTTCTCCCCTCCCTTTCTCTCTCTCTCACGAGCACACACGTCATTAGATTTGGTCTTTAATCCCCTGTAATCATGTGAATTTTTTACAGTGCAGTTCATTGGTTTGTGCTTGAAAATGCCATTCCCAGGTCCCATTCCAGATTTCTCCCCGATGCCCGTAAAAGAGACCCTGCCATGTCTTTCCAAAGCTGAACCACCCCCCCCAAGCAGAGTCCTTACTTTAGTAGAAGAAATGTTTCTGTTCAACATGTAGGGGATCGTGATGGGTGTGATCTCTGTGTTTTTCATCACGTCACCAGGTAGAACTGGTGTGATCTGGTTAGCCCAGTTTTCCCCAGTTGTCAGTGTGCGCCCCCTTTGAGACGCACCCAGTTCCCAGGCAGGGACACCCTGTTCCACCAGTATGTGCCCAGTGTGTGCCCTGTAAGTCACAGGAGACGGGGACCCACGGCCGCTCTGCTGCCCCAGAGGGACTCAGGGCGCGGAGCCCCCCACAGCCTGACACCCCCCTCCCACAGGTGCCCCGGGGATAATCAGGGGGCACCGCAGAGCCGGTTCTGGTGCTAGATTGTGAGACCTTAGGCTCAGTCACCGACCCAAGTCCTCTGTCATCCCTAAAGTGGCAAAGTCTCCACTGCACTCACAGCCCAGACACTTCCAGTTGTCAAATTCCGCGACAAAGTACTGAACTCTAAAGAGGACATGCTGAGTGGCTGCTTCATGATGAAAATAATCGTCGGTGCAGTGTCTGGTCAGCACCGAGCGCACTGAGCAGCTCAGCGGCACTGCCGCAAGAGTGTTTCCAGTTTGGGACCGGCTGGGAGACCCTGCATCTGTTTGCTCCTTTCTGCCAGAGTCTGTCCTCCAGCACCCCTGCGGCACGTATAACAAGGGCAAACAAGAAGGTTTTTTTAAAAAGTCATCACTATTCCAGGAAAAGTCCCTCTGCAGCAACATTTCCCTGGGGGGACCTTGGGGAGAGGGGGGCGGAAGGGGACAGGAACGACGTTTCACATGTAAGAGACAGCCTGCCCTTAAAGAAAATTTAAACATTTTATTTAGTGATGCAGCCACTTGAGCATTTTCCCTAGGCCTTTGTGCCCTATTTTAGGAACAAAAGATCAGCTCTTTCCAAAGATGCCCCTAAAATCAGCTTTCAAAAGAAATGAAAGAAGCCACTAAAATACTGGGAGGGCAGAGGGTGAGAGCCTGCCTGCCATATCAGGCACTGATAACCTCATTTGAAAAGTAATTTCAAGTGTTAGAGAGGTAATTCTCGCCTGTCTTTATGGCAGTTTAACAAGAATTAGACAGATTTATCTAACAACTTGAATAAGTTACAGTAGCTGTGGGGAGTGTTGGCAATTTAGGTACATTTGGGGAGATGTATCTGGGGTGCATTCTCTTTCCTTTCCATGATCTTGGGATTCTTGAGAAAACCATGGTCTTCTCTCACTCTGGGGACCTGCCTAAGTGAGGGTTTTTTAGTATCTCTTAATTGCAATGCAGTCTTTGACTTGCTATTTATGAATTACCTTCTTGGGATGAAATAATATTGAAATTGTTACCAAACCAGGTTCGTTTACCAGGTGCGCAGCAGCAAAGAAAGGACTTATTCATAGGCAGCCAAGGGAGGAGACGGGAGAACCAGTCTCAGATCTGCCTCCCTGATGGCAAGGAGCTTGAGATATTTATGGGATAAAGAAGTAGGGTGGTCTTAGGGGTGGGGAAAGGTGATTGGATGTAGGGAAAAGGTGAGGTAATCAGTGGTCTGCCCAAGGTGTTTCTAAGTTACATGCTTCTTCATGGAATGTATATGTAAAAACGGAGGGACTTCCTTGGTGGTCCAGTGGTTGAGACTCCATGCTCCCGATGCAGGGGGCACAGGTTCAATCCCTGGTCGGGGAACTAAGATCCCACATGCCGCATGGCATGGCCTAAAAAAAAAAAATTTTTAATAAAACAAAATAAATAGATAAAATAAAATAAAAATGGAGGCACTTAGCATGATCTGAGTGTGCAGGTTTTGGTCCTCAACATCAAACGGTCATTTATCAGACACCTATACAGGCCCAGTTTTAGGGTCACTGGTCCCAACCAGGCTTAGCCAGCTGGAGCTTGAACTAGACACAGCTGACTCCAAGTGCCTGGAAAACAACTCAGGCAAACGTCTTATTGTTTAGGCTACATGAAGCTTGGAGGGTATGCAATTTGCAAGAAAATAATTAAGGCGAGCGTGGATAGTAAAGTAGGCTGCAAGCAGATATATAGCGAACTATAAGACAAACTCAAGAATTTCTGTTAGTCACCAAGTTTCTGTTAACCCAATGGGGCACAGCTTCAGGATGGGTTTTTTAACTCTGTGGGGCATGGTTTCAAGATTATTTGTGGACAAATGATCCACACCAGCAGAGAGCAGCGTGATGGTATGAGCAGCTCTAGATTTTGACACAAATCAGTGGGTGGGTTTCATAGAAATATAAAATCAATTGGTGCAACTACTGTGGAAAACAATATGGAGGGTCCTCAAAAAATGAAAAATAGAACTACCAAATGACCCAGTAATCCCATTACTGGGTCTATATCCAAAGAAATGCAAATATAATTCAAAATAAAATATTTTGAGATATCTGCACTTTTGCATTCATTGTACCCTTATTCACAATAACCAAGATATAGAAACAACCTAAGTGTCCATCAATGGATGAGTGGATAAGGAAGATGTAAGACACACACACACACACACACATACACACACACACACACACACACATGCACAGTGGAACACTATTCGGCCATGAGAAAAGAAATCCTGCCACTTGTGACTTGGACGGACCTTGAGGGCACCAAGTGAGATAAGCCAGACACAGAAAGACAAATACTGTATGGTATTACTTACAATGTGGAATCTCAATTTAAAAAAAAAAAAAAAAAAAAGTAAAACTCATAGAAACAGAGAGTGGAAAAGTGGTTGGCAGGGGCTGGGGGCGAAGGAAGTAGGGAGAGGTTTGGGTAAAGGGTACAAACTTCCAGCTATACGATGGATAAGGTCTAAGGATCTGATGTATAACATTGTGACCGTAGTTGATAACACTGTATTGTATAATTGAAATTTGCTAAGAGAATAGAATTAAAATGTTCTCACTCCCCAAAAATCAAATAAATAAATATGTGAGGTGATAAATGTGTTAATTAACCAGGTGGAGGGATTCCTTTCACAATGTATATGTATATCAAATTACCACGATCTACATTTTAAATATCTTACAATTTTATATGTTAATTAAGCCTCAAAGCTGAATTTTTTTAAAAAAAGAAATGTCAATAGACTCAAAGTAACAAGGGGGAAAAAAGCGGTATAAAATCAGTATCTAATCTTAAAATCTACCGCTTGCCCTAGAATATTGTAATATACCTAATGTGGTCACACAATGTCACAAGTGTTCCCTGGGTTTGGCTGAAGTTGGTACCGTGTCTTCACACAAATCTCTGAGGGTGTCTGCCTTTGGTGGAGTCCTGTGCTCGTGCCGGCTTCCTGGCTCCTTCTCGGTTTTCCTACATTGAATCGTTAATTCATAAAGCACGGGTCGGTAAAAACACTTGACACCTTCTCTTGTGCTTTGCTCCACCCAGTAACTGGTCATCCAGCCTTCTCTTGAATACTTCAAAAGATAGAGACCCCTGTTTCATGAGGCAACTCGGTCCATTTTCAGAGCGCGCTGATTGTTGCTTCCATTTTTTGTATGTGTTTGTAACTCATCAGCTTTACTTCCTTGCTCTTGAGCCCTGATTCTCGTTGAAATCATCTATTGTGTTCTTCCCTATCCGGGTACCCGTAGACTCCACGACTCCATCCACTTCCCATGCAACGTAGAAATGTTTGAAATTATTAATTAAATGTTTGAAATTATTAATTTCAAACTAGCCTCTTTCATGCCGTTTTTATTCTTTTCTCCTGATAGTGGTTCCTCCTAGGCTGCCACTCCAGATGCTTGCCCTGGCCTGCTGTCCCCCATGGCACCCACCCCACTGCCATCCCCACTGCTCGTCAGTATCGCTGTGTGGTGAGGGTTCCCAGGAGGAGAGCCTGGCCTTCTCCTCCCATGGGATCTACCCGCACCAGCCAGGCACTTACTGACAGAGCCTAAGGCACCCTCAAAGTGAGAAGTCAAAGAAATGTTTTTGTCTGGCTGAATTCTAAACACGAGGACATTTATTGGCTTTATTTTGCTACTAATTTTATAACACATCACATGCTCCAATGGACATTTTCCCAATGTTCTTGAAAGTTTAATTAATATTTACCATGTTGAATGGCATCTTTATGAGGACCTCTGTTGGGAGGTGGAATTAAGTCTGTGATTTGAATTCCAGTTTGGATGCTGGAGTGCCACATGGACTGTAGGGCAGGGTCCTGATGTAATAATGATCAACAAGATGAGTCCTCTTGGTTGGTTAGGGTCTGTGTAAAAAACGACCTTTAGGCAAACTTGAAAACAAATTATAGACGGAATTGCTCTCAGCGGTTCCTAGGAATTATTGAAATGTTTATTCTGCAAAGGCACTTGGTTCTGAAAAATAATTATTAGGTGGGTTTTTTTACACCCTTGACAAGAGGTCCTAGAGGAAATTGAAGTAAGTAATCTAGATGAGAGGGAACATTTCATTCCTTATTAATCAGACAAACAAAAAGCTGAACGTCACTATAAGGTGTTTATCAGGCATATTTTCAGTCCAGTAAATCCAGAATCTTCCCTCTAGTCCTTAGAAAGAAACTGGAAGTTAATCCGAGATGAAGGCCTTGCAGTGATGGATAGAGCCCAGGGCCTGTTTCTGCCTGAAGATGAGAACCTGAGGGAAAAGGGTGACTGGAGCCAGTTTACACTGTGGCAGCAAGGTGAGCGTGCTACTTCCAAATCATTCTCTGCAACCTGATGGGAAGGGGTCACTTCTGGCGATACCTCCCAGAGCTAGGGTTCCCTGACTTAAAGGAAACTACCTGGGAAACCCAGATTATGAAAATCTATTTGTTGCTTCTTGACACTACGTAGGAACACTCATCTGTGTGTATGTGTGTGCATGGAAATATATGGATGTGTATATGCATGTGTGTATTTGGATAAATATATGTTGTATTTTGATTTTCCTGGTCTTTCCTGTTAAATGATATGTTACAAAGAGTAACCCTACCGTACAGACGTAACTGAAGAGCCCACCATGTGCTCATCGATGCCTTAGAAAGGAGCTTTCCTGAGCCTCTTTTGCTCCTGTACCTTGGAGACGATGTTGTGTGCCAAAAGGATGTCACCGCGGTGAGAGCCGTTAGGGGTGATGACAAAGCAGAGTGACAGGTCAATAATAACTAGTGTCTGAGCTCATCAAGAATAGGAAGAGGTTCACAGTCAACCTAATATTCCTTGAGCTGAACCCAGGTCCAGGTACACAGACAGGGCCCCAATCTGTGTGTGTCCAATGAGTTAATATATCAATCTGTCCTCAAAATGAGGAGCACTGAATTTTATCTTTAAAGCTCTCTCCAACTCCTTTCTGGAAAATTCAAGTTAACCTGGGTTAACGGTAGCTGAACAAAAGTGAATCCATTTTGAAGACTAAACAGCATGTGTCACACATCTTTAGCTGCAGAAAATAAATTGAGAGGATGGTAAGCAGTTGGTTTATATTATGGGACAAATCGCACTGTTGTTTATGCCGGTATGCTTTCAGAATACTAAGATTTACACGTCAGAGAAAGAAGAACGACTTCAGTAATATTTTCAGGGAAATGTCCAACGGAAGAGACATCACATGATTTCAAGTGACTGTGTCAGCTTTTTGCCAACAAGATTTTTTTAAATAGAGCTATAATAAGGTCCATATGTGAACAACATGCTAATTTTGTCTATTGGCATCTCACTAAATGAGTCAATTCTGCTGGCCTTGAGCATTCACCAGTTCATCTGATGGCTCCGTTCCTTTAACATCCTCATGCTTCATAGAAGTTACTGGGCTTCCTACACTAAGTCTTCAGAATAGTATGCATCCTGGCAGTAATTTCCGGAAACCATAGTCTCTGCTAAAAGCACATGCTTTAATAAGGTTGAAATATGCAAAGCATTATAGGGCATATCAAAGTGTTAAACAAGAAAGGAAATAAATAATGGAGACAATTTCATTGGGGGCAACATTTTGACTTTTAAGGTTTTTGTGTATTTAAAAAAATTTGTTAATGGTAGCACAGTACATATAACTTAAAATTTACCACCTCAACTGTTTTCAAGTGTACATTCAGTGGGGTCACGTATATTCATGTTTTCACACAACCAATCTCCAGAACTGAGTTTCATCTTGCAAAACTCAAACTCTGTACCCATTAACAACACTCCCCATTGCCCTCCCCCAGCCCTTGGCAACCACCGTTGCACTTTTTGTTTCTATGAATTTACTACTTCAGACACCTCATAGAAGTGGAATCATACAATATTTGTTAACTTACAAATTTTCATATATTTTGATTATACCTGATTTTCCATGAATTAGAGTAATTTCTTAAAATATTTTTTACTTCCTTGATCTTTGTTAAATTCTTTTTCCCACTGAATGGAATTTGCTTGTTCTTTTTTTTTCTCTCTCCTTAAGTTTGACAGAGTGATCTAGTATGTTCTTTAAAAACCTCAAATTATATCTCACCTTATTTTGATTTTTTTCTAATTCCTGCTTTTATATTTTTCTTCCTCCTCATGTTCTTTGTGTTGTTTATTTTATCTGTTTTTTTTAAACTTTTCAATCAGAACTTCTTAGTAAATTTATTTTCATTCTTCCGTCTTCATTAATAAAAGCATTTAAGGCTATGGACTGATCTCTGGATTCAGCTTTGGATACTTTCCTTAAGCCATAGTTTATATTTTCACTTGTATTATTCCCCCCAGAAAAGACTTCATTTTCATCTCAATTTCCATTTCGATTCAAAATAATTTAGAAGTGTGTGTATATGTTTTATAAGTATCTGTTTTCCAATCAGTTGCAGTCAATTAAATAGAAATTAATTTCTAGTTTTATTTTATGATCATAAAATAATACAACTCCCATAGTTGCTCTTTTAAGAAGTTTTATTAAGGTTCTTTGTGGTCTTTTGTTTGTGGTTCCAGGCTTCTGGGAGGAACCCAGTAACTGTTTTCTGGCAACAAATTTCACAGTTTAAAGAATTTTGAAGGCAGCTAGTGTTGTAGCTTGCATAGAAGCAGGGTGGCACCCCTGAAGGCAGATGCCCTGTTGGCCTGGAGACAGAGGGGAGGGAATCCTGCGGCAGGAGGGGTCAGGAAGGTGAGGGGAGGGAGGTGGCAGGGTCGTTTCTTAGCCACGCTGAGAGCTCAGGTTCAGACAAGAGGCCCATGAGGATCTGACTTGTGAAGACTTAGAGGTTGTCTAGCCTAGTTAGGAAAGGATGCTGCTGGATTCTTGAAGGCCTTGAAGCCGTGGCTGCAAGCTTCATTTCTATCCATACGTAAGTGGGAATCATGGAAGTTCTCTAAGTAACCCAATCGTTTCTGAAGTATATTTATTCCTTTTTAAATGATCAACGTTTCTGAGTTGGAGAAAAAAAAAAAAGACCGAATCAACAAATATACATAACTAATTTTTCCCCACAGATGTTTTCAAA
Organism: Balaenoptera ricei; assembly: GCF_028023285.1. NCBI lineage: Eukaryota > Metazoa > Chordata > Mammalia > Artiodactyla > Balaenopteridae > Balaenoptera > Balaenoptera ricei. The sequence continues at coordinate 74,347,590 of NC_082655.1, forward strand.
CTGCTGTGTGAATGTTACAGAACATCTGTTTTGCTCGTTTATTGTTATAACAATGAACGCTAAAACATAGTGTTAACAAATACGCCACACATGCACAGTCGTTCTTTCTTCCAGAGCCCATGGGAGATGGTGCTAACCCATCCCTGTAGCCCTTCTGGATGAGCTCAAGCTGAACCTCTGAATCCTGCTCAACACAGTGTTCTAGGTTAGCCACTGTCAGCTGATCAGAGCTGTCATGCAAGATGAACCTACTGTCATCCCAGCAGTAAAGCCTTGAAACTTCAGAGAGATACAACCCAGAACCTTTAAAAATCTCACCTCCGTGAATATCCCTCATAAAGTGTATTCTTCACATGTAGATGAAATATTCAGTTGATTCTTTCAGATTTGCATTGGCAGTTAGATCTCTTTCTGGGGCTATTTTTCCCAAAGAAACAAAGTTTATCACTTCTTGAACGTTACTTTAAACTGTGTGAGAATTAATAAATTAAAAACAAAGCCACACTGAGTTCAGCTGCTGGGCAGTTTTCTCCTCTGCGGAACGGTTTGTTCTGCACAGTTATGGTCAAATCCAAGACGCAACAAGGTGAAAATCATGCTTTAAAGCATAGCCTTTGGAGACTGAGGATCCCGAGCTGGGGTCCTGGCTGCACCACTTGTTAGCGTGTGATGTGGGCTTGTTCCTGACTCTCCGAGCCTCAGATTCCTCAGCTGAAAAATGACGATGAAAGTAGTGCCTCGAGTATGAGGTTGTTACCAGGATCAGTGAGCAAAGGTCTGACATACAGGTAAATGATAGCGATACCAGTTTTTATTACATAATAAGCATACATTATGTAACAGTAATGGAGACATCCTTTGGTCGCCGTTAAGAACATGGACTCTGGGTCCAGCTGGACTGGAATTCCCGCTCTGCCACTTACCGTGTGACCTCTCCGTGCCTCGCTTCCTCTTCTATAAAATACGATTCTAATAGCGTCTCCCTCCCTGGTGCTGAAGGCATCGGGTGAGTGGTCCCTGGCGCGTGCTGAGCACCATGGAAGTGGGTTGCGTTCCTAAACCCTCCCGATCACATGTGAATAGTTGAAACCACCAACGGCAGTCCACGAACGACAAGATTCCCCTACAGAGAATCTGTGTTCACAGACTAGAAAAGATTTATGTGTCTAAATGGCTAGAGGTGTTCTCTAATTCACTCTTCACCAAGTGGCAATCCTAGTGACCCAATCTGTTAGGTTCCCCATTTATTAGCTATCATTCGGGTGAGGCACACGTGTTCTCCAAGTGACACGTGCTCAGCCCTCACCACTGTGCCCGTGGGAAATCCAGACACCTCTGGTTGCTCCTCAAGGGCCCAGGATTCACTTAGCTGCTGCCTGAACGCACAGAACCCACAACTGGTGCTCCTGCTAAGTCATCCCCAGATCCTGCGTTTAGGACGGCATGGGAAGCTAGGGCTTGAACATTCTTTATGATGTCGGATACAAGAATCTGTTGGTTCACACTGACATTATCATTAAACTCATATTCAATTCGTAACTAAAAACAGCAACTAACATTTTACTCAAGAGACAGATTACTCAGGAAAAACAAATATAGAATTTGTTTTCTAAAATATCGAGGTCCATTTGATTGAGGAGACTGCCGTTAAGATACATTCCTTGTTAACTCTCATGTTATTCTCAGTATATGATTATCTTCGGACACAACTAACGTTAATTAAATAAAGTTGAACTCAGCTTTAGGTGTATCAGTACCTTGTAGGAATCCTGAACAGAGAATTACAATGTCTCTACCTTTTAAAAAAAAAACATTGTTTTCCTCCTCCTTGAGAGCAAATGATTCTGTACCTTCCTGAGCACATCTTTCTTCAGAAGCAGTGATTTTGTCAATGGTGAAGGAATTTGCATAGTCCAGGGTGCTTTAGACTATGTCCCAAAATCTGTGTTCTTGACGAGTCCCTCAGAGAAGCCCCCATCTCTCAGAGACCTCCCCCCCTCTCCCCTGAAATCCTATTCTTATCAGCATGTAAAGGATGAGATGTACATTGGAAAATACATGAAATCTCAATGAAAACTAATGTGTAGGTTATTAGAATATAGTCCTAGAAAACGCACGTTTAGGTCAGAACTGTAACATAAGCTATTTTCCTTCCTTGAGGGCCGGGGGTTGGATTAGTTTACTGTGGCTGCTATAACAATGACCATAAATGTCGTGGCTTAAGATAACTCAGATGTTTTACCTTTACAGTTCTGGGTCTCACTGAGCTCAAGTCAAAGTGTCATCAAGGCTGCATTCATTTTAGAGGCTGCCCACATTCCTTGGGTTGTGGTCCCCTTCCGTCTTTGGAGCCCACAATAGCCAGTCAAGTCTTTCTCATTCTGTATCACTCTGGCACTGACTCCCTCTTCTACATTTAGACCCTGTGATTACACTGGGCCCAGCCAGTTCATCCACGATAATCTCCTTCTTTAAAGGCCAGCTGATGAGTAATCTCCATGTCACCTGCAGCCTTAATTTCCCCTTGCCACGTCACATAGCATATTCACGAGTTCCTGGGCTTAGGATGTGGTCGTCTTTGGGAGGAACCATTATTCTGCCTGCCACAGGGGGAAAAATAAGTATTCAGCACATGCCTTGTCCATTAGACATCCTTAGTCAAATACGGAAGTCCAAGGCTGAGTGGAGAGCTCTGGGCCTTTCTGTGCCAGTCACGGTTTATTGGAACAGGACACTATGTCTTCTTGTGTTTACTCGGCCTTCTCATTCTTACAGTGAGGAGGACAATATAGATTGTATGTGGTCAAAACGGGATGAGTTAAAGCTTTACTGTGATTTGTTTCTAACAGTGGTTTTATCATTTATTGTTCTAGGAAGGAAAAATGAAAATGCCTGTAAAGGAGCTCCTAAAACCTGTTCTTTACTAGATAAATTCCCCGAGACGACGGGATGCAGAAGAGGACAGGTACCAAGAGTGTTTTCTGTGCTGGGAAGAACACAGTCAGTTATTAGGGGAATAAATGGGAATGCTGATGTTTACAGAGAAACGCTTATTTCCTTTGACCCACTGAATGCCTCTTTTTTCACTTGCTTTTTAATAAAACATAGTTTCATGCCCTCGACGGCAGCATTGAAGGTGGAAAATGTTCAGTGTTTATAGCTTTGTGGAAAATGGGAGTCCTTATTTGTAGTTCCTTCACAAAGAAATAAGACGAGAATATAAATTATGAGTACTGCAAAGGCACTAATCTAAATTGACAGTAATTTTGTACTTTTAGCAGTTCTCCCACACCTTGGTAAATGGATGAGCAGGGTGGTACATTTTCTGTGCAGATCAAATATTCCGTCATGCAGCCGGGAACCCACGTGTGGCCACACACGGGACCCACGAACTGCAGGCTCCGAATGCACCTGGGCTTGGTGATTCCCAAGGAAGGCTGCAAGATCCGATGTGCCAACGAGACCAGGTATGTTTCCTCCCATCACTTTCTCTCTTACTCATCACCTCTGAGGATGGATGTTCGTTATGACAAAGCTATGCTCAGTTGGATTATTTCTCTTTCTTTGTAACTGAAGTAGACTGGAGTGGGCGGTATTTATCCAACTTCTTAGTCCGTGTCCCATCTCTGTGCTTTCCGTTGGTCTGGAGATACTCCCCAATTCTAGGACTGCCCTCCTTAATCATTTCTCCCCAGAGCATTCTTGTCTGCTTGATGAGCCTTCTTGCTTCTCTTTCTAGATGGACAGACTTGCATTCAGTCAGCTAACTTGTACTAAACCCTACACGTATTACACATTGTGTTTATTGCTTTACACCTTGAACTATGCATCAATACAAAGAGTCTCCTTCCTGAAGAAAACACCCTGTGATATTTGTATGTCTTGCTCTAGAGGACACAGCATGGTGCGATGGACGTGGCTGCCTTTTCAAATCCCAGCTGTGCCGACTAATCCTGTGTAACCTTGGCCAGTCCCTTAATCCCCTGCAGCCTCAGCCTGCTTACTTATAAAATCGGCGATGTTGCTGTCTGCTTTGCAGGATTGTTGTCCAGATTAAACGAAATAATGCCTACAAGGCACTTAGCCCGGGTACCGGCCTGAGAAGGGACATGGTGAATGTTAGGGCAACTTCTTTTGATGCCTTTGCCTGTCCTGATCCTATTACTCTCTTCCCCTGGAATGCCCGCCTTTTCACCCATCCAAAATAAACCTATTACTAAGATGCAATTTTGTTCCTGAAAAGGAACCTCTCCTTTGCCTTCTTAGAGTGTTTACAGGGTATATTCTCAGTGATCCCGCTCTTCATTTCCATTGCTTTTTATTAATTGGTATAGATTAGTCTAATCTCTGGGACTGAGCTGTAAGTGCCTGGAGGGCAGAAACCGAGTTGCCTTCTCACACATTTATCACGGCCCGTGGTGGAGGTCTGCTGGAGGGGTGTTCGGGAGTGTACTGCTCGTTTGTTTGGTTACTGGCAGACACCTGCCTGCCCCGGGCCTTGGGCAGCAGCCCACCGAGCCGTGAGGGATTCTGAGATGACTCACACGGGGGTCTTCCCCCACCAGAGGTGTCCAGTCAGGGAGAAAACACAGCTCGTAAGTCGTGAGTCATAAGAGAGGCTCAGGCAAGGATGCTGCAGGTGGTCAGTGGGCAGGCAGCTCATTTGCCGCTGGGAATTGGGAACCTTGACAGTGGTGGCTTTTAAAGACAGGAAGGATTTGGACATTAAAAGCTGGAAGAGAGGGGCACTCGAGGCTGAGAGAACAGCAACAGCATAGGCACGGAAGCCAAAAATTACAAGCCACGTGTGAGGAATATTGAGTGCTTTCAGCAACCAAGAGCGTGGGATACTGTTACGAGGTAAACTGACCTTTAAATTCTGGTAAATTTTTGCAGAATGTATTTGAACATATATGATTCGAATCAGGCAGCGCCAAACCAAAGGTGGTTAGGAGTGCTCCGCCAGCAGGAGCTGGGGGCCAGGTTTTTATAGAGGAGATGCTGAAGCAAAGCAAGGAAATTGTTTGACTGGTTATAGTGTAAGTGGTTGCCTTATTTGGGAAAGGATGCTGGCTATTTGTGATTGGTTGTTCTTAAGTTTCACTTTCTCAGGTTCCAGTGAATTGACTCTGGTGTAGGTTTTGCTTTGCTACGAGGCTACCAAGGCATTAGAACACCTCCGTCTAATGGCCTCCTTGTTTCGCTACTTTAACATACGGAATAAGGTTGGAAAGGGAGAAAGTGAATTAGAAGCTAAATCATGGAAGGCTTTGAATACAAACTAGTGGGATCAGATCTCTTTTAGGAAGGCGTCCTGGAAACCCTGGGTGTGTCCAATGGGGCGTTTGGGAATAACAGTTAACAGACTGCCACAGTGGCCCACCCCAGAAGAGCAGGGATTGGGATCCTGGAAAGAAAGGGAGAGTAAAGAACAGAGGCAGGAGATGTGATGAAGATTGACTCAAGTGGATCTCGAGTGTGTGGGGAGGGGTGTCCGTGATGTTGCGGCAGTTTCCATTTTGGTCGGTAGCGGGGTGTTGATGCTTTAGCACATGCTGAGAGCTTGGGAGGCATGAGGCAGGTCAGGGGAACAGATCATGAGTCCGGTCTTCATATTATTTGTTTAAGTTGCTGTTGGAACACAGGAGTGGAAATATCCAGGAGTCCGCTGGATAGTGAGGTCTGGAGCTCAGGGGAGAAGTCAAGTCTAGACATAAAGGTTTTAGAAGCAGACTTATCGGGAGGCGCTAGAGGAAACTTGAGAGTCCATGGCCACATGGACATTTTGGAGGCAGAAAAAGAAAAGAGAGCCAAGAAGGAGCTGGGGCAGCAGAGGGCGGAGTTGGAAGAACCAGGAGGAGGAATCAGAGATGGCCAGACAGGGCGAAGTTTCTTCCAAGATGGAAGGGATCTCACCAAGCCTTGGTGAGCTCCGTTCGGGTCTACAGGGTCTCTCCGCCAAAGGGGAGGGGGCAGGGGACCCAGGGAAAACAGAGAGGAGGTGGGAGTGTGCTGGGGAAGGCAGAGTTTGACGAGGTCAACTCCTTGGAGATCAAATAAGAATCACAGGGGCCGTGAAGGTGGAGAAGAGCTTCAGACCTAATTTAAGTATCCTAACTTAGGGTCTTAAGCTGAAGCTGGGAATGTGGTGAGGGTAACTGTCTGCACCCACCGCAAGTAGGGAAGGGTTATAAGCCCAGTTCTGAGACTCGCTTGGAGGGCGATCTTGAGTGAGAACATTGACTGGGCAGCCCCTCCATTCCCACTGGGCTAAAAGCCAGCCTCCTTCAGGTGGCAGTAAGTAGCTGCTGATAACAGTACTTTGCAGATGCTATAGTTTACAAATTCACAGTGACGGTTAAACAGCACTTGCCAACACCCCGCCTCTCGCAGGGCCAGGGCGGCGGTTTTGCGGAGGATGGATTGTTTCACGCTGTCTCGTCCCCGGGGAGCTTCGAGGCGTCAGTGCCCTTCCTCCCCCTCCTCCTTGCTGGTCAGCATCCTTCTCCGTGTCCCTTCTATGGTACTTGTTTTATGTTGCATTACATTCTCATCCTGCATAATCCTTAACTCCAGGGTGGCTGGGTCAGGCTAAGTACATTACAAGAAGAGTGTTTTTCATGAGAGAAATGGCTCAATGAAATTAAAGCACTGTGCAATGCTTCTAGTGAAAATAGCTAGAGAGCTGAATAGTAGAGTCAGTTTACAAACTCTGAGGACAGAATATGAAATCTGTATGTAATATGAAATCATATGTAATATGAAATCTGGGAAGTTTCACGCTGTTATTATGGAAGCACTATTAGTGTGGAAACAGAAGCACACGTACCAGGAAATCAGGCTTCCTTGTTATAGGCAAGGGGAAGCAATTTTTCAGAGCTTCTCGACTTTTGAAGGAGTAGCAATTTGTGCCTTGTAGTTCTCAGGTATTAATCATCACACTGCGATTCCTGCTAGCGGGTGTGCGTGTTGGTTAAAGATTCCATCACTGCAAAACATAGCGTGGCTCTTTTTATCTGAAGATGAGCTTGAAGGTATGCAACTGTCTATCTCAATAAGTAAAGTGATCATTTAAAATGAATAAATGCTTTCCGATGACAAAACTGATGCATGCCCCTGCTACATAATTTGTGAAACACAGAGAAGCACGATAAAGAAAGTAAGTATTATTTTTGATTTCGGTACTCAGAGGTATTGCTCAGACGCTTCTCAGGGCCTATATGATGTATATTCATGATGAGGAAGCGTGTAGTGAGAATATACATTGTGTCAAGCACGGTTCTAAGCACTCTGCATACCTTCACAACAACCCCACGTAACTGGGATTATTAAACTCTCTACTTTTCAGCTGAGGAGACTGATGTATAAATAGGCTGAGTAACTTCCCCAAGGTCACTCAGCAAGTGTTGATATTTGTACCAGGGTCTTAGGGCTGCCGTAACGAATTAACACAACCTGGATGACTTAAAGCAACAGAAATGTATTCTCTCACCATTTTGGAGGCCAGAAGTCTGAAATCAAGGTATGGTCAGGGTTGGTTCCTTCTGGAGGCTCTGAGGGGGAATTCCTGTCCCCTGGCTCTCTCCTGGCTTCCGGTGGCCGCGGGCTCTCCTTGCTGCGTCCTGGCTCGTAGGCGCAGCACTGCAATCTCTGCCCCTCTCATCATGTCACCTGCTCCCTTCGTCTTCTATCCTTGTCTTCTTTTCCAAAGGCGCTTACTGAGGACCTCCCTGGCGGTCCAGTGGTTGAGACTCCGCACTTCCAATGCTGGGGGCACGGGTTCCATCGCTGGTCGGGGAACTAAGATCCTACATGCTGGGGGCATGGCCAAAAAAATAAGCAAATAAATAATTAAAAGCGCTTACTGGATTTAGGGCCCAACCTAACCCGGAATGATCTCACCGCAAGCCCTTTAATTTAATTACAACTGCAAAGACCCTTTTTTCCAAATCAGGTTATATCCACAGCTTCCAGGGGGACATACTTCTGGGGGTGAGGGCCACCATTCAGCCCACTACAGTGTTGGAACCAAGGTTCCATGCCAGACAGTTTGGCTTGAAAGTTTGTGCTTCTAGCCTCAATGCCATAGACCCACTTATATACAGGTCTGGGGGCTTTTTGAGTTTTGTTGTTGTTCACAAGATTAGGATCGTGCTATACTTGTAAGGTGAGCACTTTGAATGCTGGTTTTTGTCTCCAGACGTCAGGGTAACAAGTAGAGAAGGCTGTTGGGGAGTCTCCATCTCTGGGGGTTTGTTTGTGTCCCCCTCGACAGGCCATGCTTTGCAGTCAGTAAAATGAGCTCATTAGCGATCTTGAGTCAGAGCTGAATGAACTTGAGTCAGTGGATAAACAGGCCACCGCTGGCAAGTGGGAATAATTGTTATCCTCACAGAGTGGCCAAGGTGTGTGAGCTTTGGGTGATCCCAGAGACAAATTCTTTCTTCTGAGTCTCCAAGAGGGCTTCTGGTACATGCTGGAACCATACCAAGGGAAAGAAGGGTGACCGTGCAGCTCTGCTGGAGACCCAGCCTCATTGCCTGTGAATCGCTGACCTGAAACGTTGCACAGGACCTATATGCAGCCAGAAAAGCATGTGTTGGCATGAGTGTCAGCAACAGACTGAAGAAATGAATTGGCAAGAAGTCATTTAATTCCTCTTTATATGGTTGTAGAAATAATGACCTTTTCCCACATACCTCAAGTATTTTATAATATATTTTTTCATTACTCTTTAAGGTTTCCTATTAGGAAGATTGTGTGGAAGGCATGCTAAAATATTAACAGTCAAAGAGAGACCGTTTTTTTTAATCCACCGTGAATTGTTCATAGACAGTATTTGTTATGTTTTCATTAAGTGTCCAAGAAGATAGTCAGTTTAAATTTTTTCTCATCACGTTATAGAAGCTGTGAATTACCAAATCATTTGGAACCAAATATTTTTGCCTCTTCTACCTTTTTAGTGGGGGGATTGTTTTTTGGTTTTTTTAGTCGTTTCTCTGAAGTCATAGATCTTCTGTTTCACAAAATATACCCATCTTCTATGCAAATTGTAATGTGACCTTTCCACATTACCTTATCCACCATTCAAGCCTGCCCATCTGGGACTGTGGGACCAAAAATGTCACTTTTAACTGGATGGGATACTTCCCTTAAGGTTTGTTGTTAAATAGTAGCGTTTCACGCTCTTTCTTCTTTTACTTAAGCAATTTGGAGAATTAAAAACACCAATAAAGTTTCTTTACCCCTGTCCTGGTTAGCACGGGCTGTCTATGGCTGTTCATACACCCAGATGAATATCTATGTCTCAACAGGGAACGGCACTTCCCACATTGAAAACAGATTGTGTCCACACATTTGTTTGCTGAACTGACGGTTGAGAATTTGGAAAGTTGAGATCCATTTTGCTATGGCAATAATAAATGATGTGGAGGTTTCTGGGCCAGCCCCTAAGAGCCTCCTAACTCATGGACTTTGTTAATAGGGCTCTAGCACCAGTGACTATTGGTTTTTTTAGCTTTTTATTTTATATTGGAGAATAGCTGGTTAACAATGTTGTATTAGTTTCAGGTGTACAGCAAAGTGATTCAGTTATACATATACATGTATCTGTTCTTTGTAATAATGTTTCTATGGGAAAACAGATCCTGAGTTTTCACTTCAGATTTTAACATCCTGTATCTTCATGAAAGCAAATTAAGAGCACCGAAGTCTCCTGACCTGGGTTCAAATCCTGGCTTCCCCTCTTATGAAGTGTAACTTTCGACAACTTGCATGGCCTCACTAAGCCTCAATTTCCTCATCTGTAAAATGGGAAGAATAAAAGTATGTCTTGGTGTAGTTTTGAGAATTAAAGTGATCCGTATAAATACGTTCAGAACTGTATTTACAGAGTATGATGTGGTAAGCATGCCCAGTATTTTCGAGCTTTTATTGTGCTCGTCTCTGATTGCTGCAGAAATGGGGACTTCGGCCCCTTACCTTCCAGGGAGTGAGACCAAGCACTCCTGTACTGTCGGAGGTGGTCCTTGGAACCTGCGGTGCGCACTCTGGCGGGGATGAGGGTGGGTGCTCTAAGGAGACGGGAAGGAGGGGGAAACGGGAAGTCGAGGGTGTGCAGGGCCAGGGCTGGTGAAGGAATGGATCAGATACAGAGGGGGGCTGTGATTTGACAGGCCTGGGGCTGGGAGGGTTGCTGAGGCCGGGGGGGGGGGGGGGCACAGCAGGGCACAGCGGATGGCCACCCCCTCCATTTCCCCTTTTGCTCCCATGCCGCCACCCTGGAGGGGGGCCAGAGGCATCCCAGCTCTGTGGCCTCGGGAGGTTTCCTCTCCCTCTTCCCTTTCTTTGTCCTCCCTTTTTGGCTTTCTTAGCGATGTTACAGAGCCCTCTGCTACTGGGTGACCGAGGACCAAGAGGAGGAAGTCAGAAGCTGTTACAGAGGCAGCACAGGGGCTTCACAGCAGAGCTGAAGCCCCGGGCCCACTTGGAGGGGAGAGAATCCCCACGGCAGCCTGGGTGGAACGAGTCCCCCCAGGAGGGGTGGAGAGAGATACTAGGGTGCATATAGAGAGAACCTGTTGGGAAAAGAGCTTCTTTGTAATTTAGCCATCTTTTATTGAAATTACTATTTTGACATCCAACAAAATAGCAAATATCATGCCCATTTCTCAGATGACAGTTTGTGAAATGTATCCTATAAAATGCAATATGAAGACTAAAGTCCGAGCCAACAGCTTGGCTCAGAGAATTAAGAGAATTTCAGAGCTGAGAGAAGCCTTGGAGGCCCTCTTGTCCTCCGTCATTGCACAAATGGGGAAACTGAGGCCCACAGGTGACATGCTTATCACAGCCACATGGCTAGTTAGCAGTGGTCAGAACAAGAAGACAGGTGTCCTACCTTCCAGAAAAATGCTTTATCCTGATAGATAGATAGATGATAGATAGATAGATAGATAGATAGATAGATAGATGATAGATAGATAGGTAGATAGATAGATGATAGATGATAGATAGACAGACAAAGAAGGTATGTGCATGTGTATTTCTGTATTAGGAGGAGAGAAAAAAGAGGAAGTGGCAATAATGTGGTTTTACGTTTCAATTCCAGGATATGCCAGGATTTCCAGTGCTGTCAGAAACTGAGGGATTTCAATGGATCAGAATTAATAAGAGCTGTGTTAAAGTAGCCTGATTCCTGAGCCCTTTGGCCCTTTTCTGTGCTCCAGTCAGCCTGTTTAAATGCCTTACAGGCCACCTCAGCGTAGCAGCTATAGGCGCTGAGAATGTTTCCTAGAACCATGATCTCCAGCTAGAGGTTTGGCTGTAATGAAGCAAGCCTAGTGCCTTTCTGCTTCCTCCACAGAATCACGGTGTCACTGCAGGCATCCGAACTGGCTTCCATGTGATTCCTTTGCTGAAAAATTAGAACCGTGTCATTTGTCTACCTCAGAACCTTTTAGCAAAGATCACTGAGATACAATCTATAAAGTTTTTAGGTGGAAAACTCTATAAGCACGTAGCATCATTATTTAACATTATTAATGGTGATGGTAATTCTATGACAAAATTATATTTATTAGGCTTGCGCTGCCACCATTATACCATTATCATTAATTATAATAATCTGAGAAATTGAGGAATTACACAGTATTGGTTTATCTTGTGACCAGATATTCTTCTATCTTTTGGCAAACCAGGGAGAGACGTTCTTCTCGTAATGGTAAGAAATGCTAAAATTAAGCTGAGGTAGCCATCTGGGGATGGGGTACAGCTCCCCACCGCCATCCTGCCTTTCTGGGCCCTCGGAGGGAGGCTGGGTGAGCGCCTCCAGGAAGACTTCTTTCCAAGGCTGCTCTGAAAATCTTTTCTCCAGAGGGCCCTTCCCTTGTCATAATTTGAGCATAACTTAAATGTATGTGGTGGAGATTTGCTCTCAAAGCGAGTGGCCTGAAAACTATTTTCCTTGCATTGCAATGAGTGTCTTTGTTTTCCACTCAGAAGAGATGTAAGACCTTTGACATCTTTGAGCTCTGTCTCTTTTTGTTCTGGAAAACCTTCATCCTTTCCCAGACAGGTGACACATCTCTTGTTGAACTCAAGTCACTTTAGTCTGCATGTCACTTGGATGGAGTTTTATTGTCCTTCCCAATTAGGGCTGCACTTTTAGTCATTCTAGCTCTCATAAGTGATTGAAAGACATCATTTTTTACCTATTCAGAAGGTGTCTACACTTAAGAATCTACAATAAGTAATTGAGTATCTTTGCTGTTTTCTGGGAAAATGTCTGAAAGAAAATAGAAAGGCAAGTAAAAATCTAATAGAATTTTATGGCCCTAATGGAATCCAGCCCCTTGGAATACCTCCCAGATTTCATGTTTAAAAAATTGTTTAATCAGTGGTTTACACTGGTCCATATTTGACCCAAAATATCTGCAAAGCCACAACCCAGTGCTAACTTAAGTTCCACCTTTACAGGCACTGGTATGCCATGAATGAACCAGCACTAAAAGCTTTTCCCAATTTACAAGGAATTTAAGTTAATGACTGGAATGTTTAAGATTTTTCTCACATCCAGCATTCCTAAATCTTTGGCTCTCTTATACTTACCGTAATCTAGTAAAAAATGTCATTTTGTGCAAACTTAGAATGTTCAATTTAGTTGTCTTAATTACTTCCAGTACTTGAAGTAGGTTCTAGACTCTCTACCACTCAAAAAACGTTGAGAATCACTTGCCATTGCCTCACCAAGTGTATGTCACAGATTCTCTTAGGGAGTTTTGATATTGCACCCCCTGGGAAGTTTTCAGTCTTTTCAAATAAAGGCAAATGACTCATAGGGAGTGATGCCAAAGTAATTTTGAATTTTCTGTATGAATTTGACTACTCTAGGTGCTGCATATAAGTGGAATCATACAGTATTTGTCCTTACGTGAGTGGCTAATTTCACTTAGCATGATGGCCCAAAGGTTCATCCATGTTGTAGCATTGTCAGAATTTCCTTCTAAGGCTGAGGAATATTCCATTGTATGTATAGACCACATTTGTTTATCCATTCATCTGTCAGTGGACACTGGCGTTGCTTCCACCTTTTGGCTACTGTGAGGAATGCTCCTGTGAACATGGATGTACTGTTTTTTTCTTTTGCATGCCCTTCCCCCCTTGTCTTCTGCCTGTATTGTAGGCTTGTCACTGACATTGCTTAGTCCCACCGATAACAAGACCGAGGATATGACCACCAAACTTTATAAGCTAGGGATCATTTTGCTTCTTTTTTCTTGTCATTTTTTTCTTTTCTTAACTTTGCCTTTCTCTTCAAATTTGGCTTTGCATGGTAATGAATACATAGTCTGTCATTTGCCCCTGAGTCTATATATTTTTGTCCTTCGTTACACTTGGATGGGACTCCACTAGACCCTGACCCTTCAGAGGAATTGGATCAAAGAGCCAAGCAACTCATTTACTGAGTGCAAGACTTTAGGGTAGGTGGGACCTCCCCTGCGGTCCAGCGGCTAGGACCATGTGCTTCCACTGCTGGGGGCGTGGGCCCCATCCCTAGTCAGGGAGCTAAGGTCCCACAGGCTGTGCGGCGCAGCCAAAAAATAAAAATAAACAATAAACTCGCAATTGCACAACATTGTGAATCAACTATACTTCAATTAAAACAGAGACATCAGGGTAGGTGTGTGAGGCAGCACAGGAGGTGAGGCTGGAGGGAGAATGCGTAACAGGATAGAGGATTGGTTCCCAACTTCAAGGAGCTTTTAATTTGCAGATATTTGTTACTTTAAATTATTTGGAAATTTTAGTGTCAGATTCATTAATATGTCTGGGACAAATTTGTCTCCCACTTCACTGCCTTCCAACTCAGGACATTTGGCAATGACTGGAGACTTTTTTTTTTTTTTTTGGCTGCGTTGGGTCTTCGTTGCTGCACGCGGGCTTTCTCTAGTTGTGGTGAGCGGGGGCTACTCTTCGTTGCAGTGCACGGGTTTCTCATTGCAGTGGCTTCTCTTGTTGTGGAGCACGGGCTCTAGGTGCGCAGGCTTCAGTAGTTGTGGCTCGTGGACTCAGTAGTTATGGCTTGCGGGGACTCATTGGTTGTGGCTTGCGGGCTCTAGAGCACAGGCTCAGTAGTTGTGGCACACGGGCTCAGTAGTTGTGGCGCACAGGCTTAGTTGCTCCGCGGCATGTGGGATCTTCCCGAACCAGGGCTGGAACCCGTGTCCCCTGCATTGGCAGGTGGATTCCTAACCACTGCGCCACCAGGGAAGCCCAGGAGACATTTTTGATTGTTACAGTTGGTAAGGGCGTGCTACTAGTATCTAGCGGAGACCAGAGATGCTGCTAAACGTCTCACAAAGCACAGGACAGCCCCCCCCCAAAACAAAGAATTACCTGGCAAAAATGTCAGTATTGCCAAGGTTGAGAAAGCTTGCCGTGTGTAACATTATCTAATTTAATATTGATTAATCACCAGGTAATGAACATAAAAAGACAAATCATTTCCCTAAGGAAAACTTCCTTATGATAATGCAATAACTTGAAATCAAGCTAGCGTTTTCCTCCTGTAATTTTAATTATTTGCTAATCCAGGAAGTAAGATTTTAAATACTTGAGAGGAATTTTGATATCTAGAAAAAATTTCCTAGTAAAAATTTCATTTCAGAAACATAACTTAGCATTTACCATATTGACAATTAATACGTATTTGAAAAAGAAGAAAACATTAGCATAAGTAATAAACTTTCCTTGGGTTTGAAAGGCATTGTATGATTGCCCCCTGCATTTTACTCTCTCGACTGCCTTATTTAGACTAGCACCATATTTAGATCTTAGCTCCTATACAGATATCTTGTGAAGTAGTGCTATCAGCCCTAAAGGATGTTTTGCAGCATTCATTTAAAATATTCCATGGATAACCCACTTGCACAGCGTTTAACATTAGAAGTATAAACAATCTGCCCTTCCATAAAATGGAACTTTAACAAATGGAATGGGTTGAAAAGAGAATCATTTGGAGATGCACAGACACCATGCCTATGGGACATCAAAATGCCTGAGACCCAGTGACTGTCTGTACTTCCGCACCAATCTCTGAAATGCCAGGGAGGACACCACGGAGCCATTGACTGGGAGGTCACCTTGGGAATGAGCCACTGGGGCACACTTTTGAGTGCTCGCCCGACTAAACAAGCCTTGCCTAGGTTTGTACCAAGAATAAGTTTACCCTTATCACCAGTCTCCTGCCTTTTGTATACCTTCAGTGCTGAGCATGAAAGTTGATGTTCATGGTAAGAATCCTGAACTTCTTTCTTAATCACCAAGGAAAGAACACATCCTGTGTTTCACTTACCTGGTCCTATTGCACAGGTTATCATGAGAGAGCCTTCCTGAACACAGACGTGGATTGATCCGCAGGCATCTGAATCACAAGCTTCCATGCTTTTCTGTTCCAGGACATGGGAAGAAGGCAAGGTGCTCATCTTTGACGACTCCTTTGAGCATGAGGTGTGGCAGGATGCCACGTCTTTCCGGCTGATCTTCATCGTGGACGTGTGGCACCCCGAGCTGACACCCCATCAGAGACGCAGCCTTCCTGCGATTTAGCGTTTTGTGCAGGCTCAGGACACGCTGGAGAGAGGCTGCCTTTCTGGTTCAGTCACCTTGGATGTGGGCATAGACGTTCAAACACCACAGCCCTTAATTCCCTTGATTTGCAGCCTGAAAACGTCTAAACCTCCTCCGAGGGTTGGATGACACTAAAGGGAATATATGCCTCGCTGCAATTCTTTTAGGAAATACCTGCGGTATTTCATCCATGACAGCCCCCATCCGATGCCTGTATTCCTGGTGAACCCATGATCGCTTCTACCTTGCCGGCCAAAGATATTTTTTCCACTTAGAATAGGCGAAATCAGTGTAAATGAGAGTATATGTAGAAACTGTGAATGGATTGCTTTAGTTTGTAATTTTTCTATGCAATTATATTTTTCTAGGGTAGCAGGATGATTTTGTCATCACACACCGCTACTTTTTTCTTGAGTTTAATGACAAGCTGTATAAAGGCTATAGTTCTGCTTAATCGTAACTTTCCTGGTGAACTCAGACGTCCCTCTTTTAATTATTTTTAGTAAAAGGCACTCATATGAAAAAAAGATTCTATTTTCCTAATACAAAGGAGAAAGACATAATTATGCCAATGTCTCATGAACCGTACTACTCCCTACCCATTGAGTCTCTTTGCTTTTTTGTCATCATTGAGAGCTGGTATCTTAATTCCTTCCTTGCTATGTGAATGGTGGAGATACTGTCAAAATGGTATTTCTTTCTAAGAGGAACTTTTTACACTGAAGAAGGACTTGGAGTCATTTTATAATGAGTTATAACAATGACTCATGTAAATTTTTTTAATGTCAACCACTAGGCATTAGAAAAAGAAAAAGTAAAATTTCTCCAAGTGAAAATTTTCTCTTGGGATCAGGTAGATAGGGGGCTGCTAGGACACCTGGCTCCTGGGCTCTTTGCATCTATGAAACAGGGCTGGAATCCAGAGTGTTTTCTGTTGTGGATCCTTGTGAGTGATGAGGTCGTTGAAAGGATTCCCATCACAATTTTGTAAAATTATGAAGGATGGCAGAGTGGAAGACCAAGAATGCCAGGATCTCTGTCCTGCGTGTAGGATGTAAAAATTGCTTTCCTCTTTGAAATTGTTTGGAAGACTCTGACATCTCCCTGGCTTGAGCAACTTCTGCCATTTAGGCTTCACTTTGAGATGGCAATTATTATTGATAGTTTAGCTTTAAAATTTCCTACTGCATGGAAAGAACAGTTGCCTACCCGTTCCAAAGATGACCACGTCATTAATTTAGTGGAACATTAATGCATTAAATTTTGCGTTTTTTAAATCCAAGCTAACTAGAAATGTTAGCTATAAGAATGTAATGATATTCATGCACTGAATTTTAAGCCAATATGAACAAAAATGCTGGAGAAATGACACATAGGTTACCAGATTTCATTCGCAGGTAGAAAAAACATTCGTGCTTTCTTTTCCATTGAAGGACAGAGAAGGATGCTTTCTTTATCTTATTTAGAAAACATTCTTTAATATTGAAATGAACCCCCTTTGCTTGTCTTTAAGGACTTCAGCTTCCAGTCAAAGAGTTTGTAAAATATTTGTCCTCTTTCCTTCTGTTTTGCCAATGTTGAAAAATCTCACTAAAGTAGATGAAGAAGCATGTGAGGAAAAATATCAAAATTAATTACCGAAATCCAGAAGAAAAAGCAAACTCTTGAAAAATAAAAAAGCATTTGTGTCCTTCAGTATTTATTGAACAGAAGAAATGACTGACAAAGAACAATACAATCTAGTGTTCATGTGGTAACATTTCATGTCACTTACTGAATTTGGTTCTTGTATGTATATTGCATACACATAAAGAAATTCAAAGTATAAGTTGTCACTGTTGAACCATCATCTTAGATTCATTTAATGAAGTCATGGAATAGAGTAAAAACTAGCTGTTAACTTAGTAATTATAGTATGGTATTTAAAATCGGGTCACTACAGGGGGATTCTAAATATTGCCGATTGGAAAGCCAGAACTATTACTGCTGCAGAATGTTGGCAATAATAGACTCCAGTAGCATTTGAAATACTGGATCCCACAACTATTTTATAAACTCAAGTAATAAAATTTGTTTTCTAATTTGCTTTAATTCTTCATCTTTCTTCCCTATGTTGTGGTATATAAGAAAAGTGTTTCAGTCATTGCATTGGTAGAATTATTTCAGTGTTATTTTTTTGTTATTTGAAATGTCTACACAAAATGAATTGGTTTTATTTATACTGTGATGCAATTGGTTGAGAAATATTTTAAATTCTCTTTCAATTTTATTTCAAGGGTGGAATACAAAAATCACTTCTGTTATTATTTTCTACCAGTACAAAAAAATTAAAACACTAGATCCATTGAGAAAGAGATGTAATAAATGATAAAGATTAGTATCTATCGAGGGTGATTATGGCCAGTTGAATCTCTTCTTTCCTTTGAATTTTTTAGCCAACAAATTAACCTTCCCAAGTACCTAATGTGTAAAATCATATTTTACTGCTCATTATCAACTAAAATATTTTTTATTTGACATTGAGCACCAACTGGTCATACTAATGAAGGCCCATGTCATGCAGATGGCTGGGAGAATAAGAGATAGCTAAAAACATACACCTGGTTTTGGGAAACATGGCACAAGTAAGGATATCATATCTTATGATATCTGCTTATTTTTTATCTAATTTCCTTTGAATGGATAGCTGGGGACTCCATTTCTAAGGATAATAAACAAAGAAATAAAGTGATCTTTGGCATTTCATCCTGCATTCCTGGTCTTCTCTTATTTTCAGTTCTTTCATATTTCACCATCCCTAAGGGTCTTCCTCCATGATTGATACCTACCCTCTCAGCAACAGCCAGGCCCTTTCTCCACACCTTTAACTGGTTGCAAGAGGAGGTGAGGGGACGTGGGGGCAGTGTGATGCTTTTGTAGCACTTTTCTATTCTGTAGTGACCCAAGTGAGGCAACTTGAATGGATTCATTAATCACTGACATGTATTTTCAATGAGAACCGCCCACCCTCTAGAGACACACATACCCTGTGGGAAGTCACACTGCTAAGATGAAATAGTCATCTTTCAGTTTGTGTCTTTGTTTAAAATTAGCTCTTTATAATCAGCTGGTGGCCTGATCAAAGATGTGATATCAAAATCATTTTTGCAGGATATCAAAAAAAAAAAAAACAAGCTCTGCAAATAGCCAGACCTATGAGAACGTGCTCTTAGGCTGAACAATTTGAAATTTGATGCTGGTGATGAGGTCAAAGAAAATATTTCAATATAGGAATGGAAATCACTGGGGATACTATTGTCTTGGGGCTTTGCACTACATTAAACTTGACAATTGTGTCTGCACAGTTTAATTCTTATGTATCTACTTGGAAATGCACTTAATCTTAAATTGCAAAAACTGGAGAGAGTCTCTGCAAAGCCTCAGAAAAATCCTTATCCTAATGAAGTGTGTGCATCAAATTTAGTTTTTCTCTTTTCAATTCACTTAATACTATAAATATGGGATGGGGGGAATCTTGTTTCCATAACTGCCTTGCTGCATCCTCCAATTCCCTCATTGAAAAAAAAAGCATCTGTCAAGTCTTTGTTCAACTTTGGCTGCTTAGACCAATGGCTGGTGACAGTCATTACTGGGTGGCAGGAGAGGAGGCCCTTGTGTCGAGCCGAACGCACGCATTGTGGGGTCAGTTGCACGTGTGCTTCCTGGTGGCTGATACCACTGAGGGCTGGCGATGTCGGGAGCACGGGGTGGCTCAGGGTTCAGTCCAGAGCCAGGAGTGGCTGAGTGTTCTCATTCTCTCCCTTGTCCTCGTGTTTCAGGGTCCCAGCTTCTACCACAGACTGAGATCTAATAACAGGGGAAGGAGAAAGATATGATTACAAATAATTCACGGTGTCAGCCATTTTGGAATCTTGGAGGGCATTCAGACTTTATGTCCCCCTTATTAACCAAGACACTCAAAATAACTATATAACTTCCCCCCCCTTTTGTATCTCTGTTTTCCTTGCTTTTGTGTCTTCTACACCACATTTTTAGGGAGTGAGGCATCTTGGAATCTTCTTTGCAGGAATCTCTTCTTTTGGTAAAATGAACACGTGTTCTAGCCACAACTCTGCCCCCTTGTCTAAACATTCTGTGGATCTTGAGATGTATAAAGTCTCATAAATTTTGTTGGATTTTTAATGTCTCAAAGTATTTTTGAGAGCCTTTGTTTCTCAAGGTCATAGGAAACTATCATGTATGATGTTAAGACCATGAGATTTGGAATCAGATGGTAAATGTATTCTTGACCCCTTACTGACTGAGGAGTCTTGGGGGAGTTCTTAGAGCCCTGGACCTTTATTGTCTCACCTGTAAAGCAGAGCTGTTACCTACCTTCCAGAGTTGTTGAGAAGGACTAATACTAGTACTATACCTAAAGCACTTGACATGTGGTTGTCATCAAAATCTGTGGAGCAGTCTGCTATCACCATTATTGCAATAATGGCAGTGGTCTTAGCTTCTGGTGTGTCCTTTTATACTAGAGTAATAACAGTTTCCTGTGTTTATAACATGGAGTGAAACTGAAATTATTTTCTATCTTTATAGAGAGAAGATTATAAGAGCTATGCACACAGTAGACATTCAATAAACATTCACATACTAAAAACAAAAAGCCATTCAAAACATTAAGAAAATGGTTGAATTGGGTTGTTCAAGTAAGCAAGATTTACATATATGTGCAGTAAATGGTTAACTCAGTAGGCCTGAGTTGCCCAAACCCTCCACATTCCAGAAGTCTTCAGGACTGTCCCTTGACTGGTTCTTCTGAACCCTTGGAGTTTCCTGACTGATAAAGTGTCTTTGTACGCCTGAGACTTTGGGCCATGCCTCAATGGTTTATGCAGACAATGTGA
Organism: Balaenoptera ricei; assembly: GCF_028023285.1. Classification (NCBI taxonomy): domain Eukaryota; kingdom Metazoa; phylum Chordata; class Mammalia; order Artiodactyla; family Balaenopteridae; genus Balaenoptera; species Balaenoptera ricei. Next base: position 74,368,115 of record NC_082655.1, read on the forward strand.
TTTATGGTGAATGCCGATTTTTGTATGCCTGAGCTTTGGGTCACACCCTGTCAGTTGGACCTCTTGTTGGGGAAGGTGGAGGAGTTGAAGACCGAGTGGCTAAGGTCAGTCGCACATGCTCTGCGTGCCTATGTGACGGACCCCACCCCCCATCCCAATAAAACCCAAAACCCTGGGCATCAAGGCATGGGGGAGTTTCCCTGGTTGGTGACACTGGGCGTGTGTTGTCACACGTCATTGCTGAGAGAACTGAGCTCTCTCTGTGTGACTGCACGGGAGGAAAACTGGAAGCTTGCAGCTGGTCCAGTGTGCCTGGACTCCACCCACCAGTGCACCCTTTTCCTTTGCTGGTTTTAATCTGTATCCTTGTGCTGTAAGAAACCTTGACTGTGAGTGTAACTACATTTCCGGGTCCTGTGAGTCGAGTCCCTCTAGCAAATTATCAAATCTGAGGATCCCAAACACAGTATATAATAACACTAATATTTGCTGTCTGTGCACCTGGTATAGTTGTAACTTCTTTACTTGCATTAAGTTACTTCATTTTCATACCCCTAAGGAGTGATGCTATTATTGCTTCCATCTGGGTGGTGGGAAAAACTAAGGGACAAAAAAAATCAAGTAACCTAGGAAAGGCTGCACAAATAGAGAATAGAAAACAGGACAGGTTTATCACCCTCACAGTGTTCCTGGGTCTACCTAACACTGCAGAGATTTTTAGCTACTCTAAATGTCAATCTCATCAAACAGTCCAACTTTAGGTACCAAGTCTAACCTTTGAAAATGAAATGGATTCGTTTGCTCCTGGGACAGGGCAGAGAAGCCCCAGGTAGCCGTGTACTTCAGCCCTTTTACACCTTGCCTACACATTTCTCTCTTTGCTTTTAACTAAGGCCTGGTGTGTGTGTGTGTGTGTGTGTGTGTGTGTGTGTGTGTGTGCACTCACACATGCGTGGGGGGGTAATAGATTTATATAGGAAGAAGAAAAGCTGAAAACCCAGAAGGCATTAAAACAAACTGAAAAACAGGAGTAGAACTGTCCGCACAGGCCACTCCATCCAGCACCTTGGACAGCTGCCTAACTGCTTTGCCCTTCAGGCCCTGGTGAAGATGAAGGATATTCAAGGCCGGTCCTTTATTATTGAACTGTATTCCTCTACTTTCATGCCAGTTGGCTTTGTTTTACAACATGGCAAGAGAATCACAGCCACAGAGTTAGAAGGGACCTTGGCGACCCACTAGATTAACCCACTAGGACATATTCAGTCAGGGGCCACGCAGCCTCTTGTTGAATATATCTGACTTAAGAAATCTACTCCTCCATGCTCCTAAAGGAGGAGCTCTGCTAGAAAGTTCTTTCTTACACTGAACTAAAACCTGTCTTTTTTGCAAGTTCTATATACTGCTTCTGGTTTCATCTGCTGGAGCCACCAGAGTATGTGTAATCCATCTGGTCCACATAACAGCCCTTTAAGTATTTCTCTAGTGCTCTCCAGCCCTCTCTCTGCCCGCACTAAAACTAACCAAATTCCTCTTGAGCCAAGGTTTCTAAAATTACCACTCTCCTGCATCTCTTCATCAACTGGTTGCCCTCAGGATGTCACCTCAAAATGGAATGAAATTATTGCTTCCTTTTTTCTTCTTCTTTTTTTGTATGCTTCTATTGAAGCATAGAAAATGCACCTAGAATTGCGTTAACCTTTCTGGCACTCACGTAATAAAGGCGAGGGAAATCTTAGCTATATTTACACATGCTGCCGTTAAGTCGTTTCTCCCCCATCTTGAAAGTGCGTGGTTGAGTATTTCATCTTTTTTAATTTGGCTCATATTACCACTGTATCTCTATCCTTTTGGATCTAGAAATTTGTTATCCATCCAAATTATTGTCTGTGATTTTCACGAGTATTGGATTTGTTTCCAAACTTTCCCTTCCCCTATTTTGGGAGCCACTATGGGAAAAAAAAAAATCAACAAATTCTCAGATATTGAACTTTCAATCAACAATCACTGATTTCCACGCACTCATGGTAAGAAATGCTTGTGAATGTCTTCTGCTATATGCCAGGGACTGTGGGAAAATGTTCAGAACCCCTCATTCTTCAGTGGAAATATTGCTTCAGTTACCCAGTCATAAGCGCACAGATAGGTACGGGGTTACTGTGATAGTCATAAGCGCACAGATAGGTGTGGGATTACTGTGATAGTCATAAGCGCACAGATAGGTACGGGGTTACTGTGATAGTCATAAGCGCACAGATAGGTGCGGGGTTACTGTGATAGTCATAAGCGCACAGATAGGTGCGGGGTTACTGTGATAGTCATAAGCGCACAGATAGGTGCGGGGTTACTGTGATAGTCATAAGCGCACAGATAGGTGCGGGGTTACTGTGATAGTCATAAGCGCACAGATAGGTGCGGGGTTACTGTGATAGTCATAAGCGCACAGATAGGTGCGGGGTTACTGTGATAGTCATAAGCGCACAGATAGGTGCGGGGTTACTGTGATAGTCATAAGCGCACAGATAGGTGCGGGGTTACTGTGATAGTCATAAGCGCACAGATAGGTGCGGGGTTACTGTGATAGTCATAAGCGCACAGATAGGTGCGGGGTTACTGTGATAGTCATAAGCGCACAGATAGGTGCGGGATTACTGTGATAGTCATAAGCGCACAGATAGGTACGGGATTACTGTGATAGTCATAAGCGCACAGATAGGTGTGGGGTTACTCTGATAGTCATAAGCGCACAGATAGGTGCGGGGTTACTGTGATAGTCATAAGCGCACAGATAGGTGCGGGGTTACTCTGATAGTCATAAGCGCACAGATAGGTGTGGGGTTACTGTGATAGTCACGCTGAGAACAGGGCATTTGGGGGACGGGAGGCATTAGCTGTAGAAGGAAAGGAAGGAAGGAAAAAGTTTCATTCACACAGTGACATCATTCACAGTCCTTATTCAGGTGACTCTTTCCTCCACTTGGCATCAAATTTGGATCTATTTGGAATTTTTTAATACCCACACTGACAGCAGGGACACAGAATGCTAGTTTTGTTATCTCAGCCAATAAACTGTTTGTCTTGGGTGAGTGGTGAGTAGCAATTGAACAGTTCTGAGGCACTGAGCGTGAGGAACCAAACATACCATTTTTTCCCCTTGTTTGCTTTTTCCCTGATGAGAAGGAGACCATAGCCTCTCTACTTTCAGCATGACGTAATTCCATTTACCTGGTCACACAATGAACATTTGATATAAGGAACACACTCATTATGAAGTGTTTGAAATTCACGGGAAAAACAGAAAGCATATGTTGCTGTTTTCAAAATCTAGTATAAATAAAGCAAAGAGAAACACCTTTCTTAAGTCTTGCCCTCAGTCCATATAGCTGAGTCACAGTACTCTCTGGGAAGACCGATCCACTGCTCACTGATAGAAATGTCACCAGCACTTGTAAACAGAGGGCTCAGGAATTGTGCATTAACTGGAGGAGCCACTTGCCTTGTGACTTTGTTGCCCAGACCACGCTCAGTGGTAATCCCTCCATTTGGTGGCTTTGCCTTCTCCCAAGAAGATTAACACTTCTGCTAAAATAAACATTTCAGACTTTTCTCTTGGGTCCTCTTTCCAACACTGAAAGCCAGCTTAACCCCAAGGGCAAGCAGGGGAGTTATTTGAGCTATCTCAGCCATCATTATCTCAGTGGTATAGCAGACTACCCTAACAAAGGCTTCATTCTTGCCTTGATAGCCACATTTTGTTTTCCTGCTATTATTATCTCCTCTCTCTCTCTCTCCCCCCACCCCATTCCCTCTACCTTTCTTCTTTCTACCTTCCCCTTTTCCTCTCCAAAATTTGGAACTTTCTCCACTGCTTGTCTTCAAACATCAATAGCCATGGTTTAATTTTTACTGATTCCAAAGGCAATTAAATTCCAAAAAGAACAAGATAAAGACGGAAAATGTTCACCATGAGCTAGTCCAAAAAGAACAAGATAAAGACGGAAAATGTTCACCATGAGCTAGTCCATTCTGCATAGACTTACAGTTGAACTAAGAGTTCTGTTCTCAGTCAGAGGTTTATTTGCAGAACTTCATTTAACTACCTTATCTCAACAGCTATCACCACATATTCTTCTTACTAATGAACTGCCATTGCCTGGCTTGGGCTTTGTGGACCCCAAATAAGGGCACAGGAACTCCACCCTTCAACCCCAGACATTCACCAAGAGTCACTGAAGGCCAGGGCTGTAAGGAGCCTCAGAGGCAATTTAATCAAACTCTCATTCAACTCAGGTCCTCCCCATTTCTTTTCCAGGGACCAACCTCGTCACTTCATCAGGAAGTATTCCATACTTCTGGTTTTATTTCTTAAAGTTAGTGATGAGCTTGGTTTTGTGGAATAGTGCAGAACTGCCTAATATCTTAGTGAACCTGTATAAGAACTTCTAAACAGAAAGAGTGGTGGGGGGGGGGGGGTTTAAAGATATTTTTAAAGATGCCTTTAAGTAATTCTGTTTAACCTCTATTTCTCCCTGTAAGCTCAATTATCAAGGCAGTTCCCTCAGGAGCTCCTTCCTGGGCTTGAATGATGGCTCCACTGCTGGCTTTGTGATCTTGGGCAAATTCGACCCCCTCATGTGTAAAATGGAAATAGGATAGTGCCCACATCATGGGACATGGGGGTATTGAGAATTAGATGAATTACAGCAAGTAAGGTGTCTAGCCCAGTGTCAGCTTGGTGTATGTGCTCCTACATTTTTAGCTCTTGTTATTCTTCCGCATTTACCGATAAGAAAATTAAGGCCTGGAATATTTAGTTCACTTACACATTGAGTCACAAAGCATGAATTCAACTCCAAGTTCCCATAGCCTCATGATTAAACTTACAAGAGAAAATTGTGTGTCCTGCTTGATGTGTCAGGTAACCTGACACTAAATGCAGACTAAGATTTGAGAATGGATCCAGACTAATATTTTAAAATTTCAAAATAAGTGATGCGACAGTTCCACATGAAAGCTAACATTATTATTTTACTTTATATCCTATAATTTTCAGAAGTAACACAGAAGTTCCCATCTGATTAACAATTATTTATGTAGCTTTCAGCACATCTATTTGTAATTGTTTTCCACTATGTTAAGCAATACGGGGTTTCCTTCTACTATAATGCCTTTGATAATGTCCTTGATAAGGAGTCTTAAGTTATAGTTGTAAGACATGTATTCTTCTGTCCAGCTACCAAACTCTTCAGTATTAGAATCATACTTTCAGGCAACATGAAACAATTAATATTTACTGAACTAGTAAATAAATCATGAATCATAAATCAACAAAGCACTTTAACAAAAGGTAAACCTAAGTATTTTTCATGTCAGCAAAGCTTTTCTCTATCAAAGTAAAGAAATAAAAAATAAACCTCCCTCTACTTTGACAATATAGTTAGCCACGACTTACTGAAATATAAAGATACCAATCCAAGAAAAATAAATATTCTATTGCTTTTTAAGCGAACTATTTTTAGAGTGAGCCAGACATTCAATTCAGGTCTTGCCTATTGCACTATAACTCAAATTTAAATGTATAACACATTTCTATTTAACCATGATGGGTACCGATCTTATAGCAAGGAGGAGAGAGCCAAGAGAAAATGCATGCACCTTCAGAAAGCATGAAATTGGGCTCACATGTACCTAGGACTAGAGCAGCTCTGTCCAACACAGAGCCCTAACCACATGTGGCCATTGAGGACTTGAAACTGGGCCGGTCTGAGTTGAGATGGGCTATAAAGATAATGTATACATGGGATTTCAAAGACAGTATGGAAAAAAAAAGAATGTAAACTATCTCACTAATACTTTTAAAAGTATATTGAAATTATAATTTTGTATACATGGGGTTAAAACATATTAAAATTAATTTCACTTGTTTCTCTTTACTTTTGTCACGTGGCTCCAAGACAACTTAAAATTCCATGTATGGCTCACATTATATTTCCATTGGACAGCAATGTTATTTAAGACGTCATTCCCTCCATCACACTTGTGGCTAAGCCAGAGTAATATACTAATCCTCATTTAGAAATTCACAGTCATCCCAAAGGACCACAGCAACAACATTATGATCTGTCATTGCGAGTATTCACTGTGCTGAGTTATTTTCCATGTGTTAACTCATTTAATCCTCACATTGACACACACAAAGCCCCAGGTGACATGAGAGCTGCTTTCTGAGTATCACCGTCGTTGCTTGAATTCTAAATAGAAAGAAACTTCATCAGCCTAGATTCCATTAATTTGTTATCCCTTAGATGAGGGTGAACACATACCATTATTTTATCTCTAAATGAATAAATAATAGGAAAAGACTTTAGGAAGAAATTTAACCTACTTGAAGTGAAAGAAGTTCTTTCTGAACATATAGCAAAATTAATTTTTTTTTTTTTTTTTTAAAGAATGAACATTTTTTTTTTTAACGTGATAATCCATTTATTTATTTATTTATTTATTTATTTATGGCTGTGTTGGGTCTTCATTTCTGTGCGAGGGCTCTCTCCAGTTATGGCAAGTGGGGACCACTCTTCATCGCGGTGCGCCGGCCTCTCACTATCGCGGCCTCTCTTGTTGTGGAGCACGGGCTCCAGACGCGCAGGCTCAGTAGTTGTGGCTCACGGGCCCAGTTGCTCCGTGGCATGTGGGATCTTCCCAGACCAGGGCTCGAACCCGTGTCCCCTGCATTGGCAGGCAGATTCTCAACCACTGCGCCACCAGGGAAGCCCAGCAAAATTAATATTAACTTTGTGTTACCACTACAGATGTTTTTTGCTGTTCATTGTAAAGGTCCTTGGAGAGCTGAGCTGATGGAAGAGAACTAGGCTGGGAGTTCCGTGCCTCTTCTCATCACCCCTGTCACTAACTTGCTGTCACTAACTAGGGCTCTACGGAGCACCTCACTTGGCTTCTGTGATCCCACATTTTTCAACTGTAAAATGATCTCAGACAAAGTGCTATTTTTAACCCCAAGATTTCGTGAAGTCTACGAGACTGGGTTAAATCACCCATTAGTTCTTGAAAGTAATTAGACTTCAGTTTTCAAAGTTCTACAATTCAGACTTTAAGCTAATTTGCTCAGATAGTCCAAGTTCCTCTCTATCTCAGCATTTGTCTTTACCTCCTTCTAGAAAAGCATAACAATACTAAAAATGACAAAATTTAGCAGGACCTGGAAAGCCTTTCCTGAAGTTTGTGTATGCCCAATACATTTAGATTTCATGAGTCAAAAAGATTTACCTTTTAAAAATATTTTTATTTCCGTAAGCTTCTAAATTTTGAATTCAGAGCTGCCAGGTGCTACTTAATAACTATTTTCCTGTGTCATTGTAAAGCATTTTAGTTTATTTAAAGTAACTTATTGCTACATGTCTGCAGGTCACAGTTTCCTGCTGCAGAGTAGCTCCCATCTGATCTGGAGCCACCAAGGGTTTTCCAGTGTGCAGAAAAATTCCAGTTGGCACTCAGCAAATCTTGCTTGTCACATCTGAAATCAGTTTCAGAATGTTTTGGAAAGGAAGATTTCAACACACACTTTAATTGGATATTTTTAGAGTTATCACCTACAGGAGAGTTTCCCATCCCCAAGGCTGGTTATTATAATTATTGTCATCATCTCATCATGGCCATCAACAATAACAACCACACCATTTATTGAGTACTTATTTCATGCCAGGTTCTGCACTAATTATTTAGCCTGCATTATCTTTATTTAAACCTCACAATAATTTTCTGAGGTGAGTATTGGTTTGTTTTTGAAATATAGTTGATTTACAATGTTGTGTTAGTTTCAGGTGTACAGCACAGTGATTCAGTATATATATATATATATATATATATATATATATATATATATATATATATATTCTTTTTCAGATTCTTTTCCCTTATAGGTTACTACAAAATATTGAGCATAGCTTCCTGTGCTATACAGTAGGTCCTTGTTGGTTATCTATTTTATATATAGTAGTGTGTATGTGTTAATCCCAGCCTCCTAATTTATCCCAACCCCCAGTCCTTTCCCCTTTGGTAACCATAAGTTTGTTTTCTATGTCTGTGAGTCTGTTTCTGTTTTGTAAATAAATCCATTTTTGTCATATTTTACATTCCACATATAAGTGATACCATATGATATTTGTCTGTCTCTGTCTGACTTACTTCACTTAGTATCATAATCTCTAGGTCCATTCATGTTGCTGCAAATTACGTTATTTCATTCTTTTTTATGGCTGAGTAGTATTCCATTGTGTATATATACTACATCTTCTTTATCCATTCATCTGTTGATGGACATTTAGGTTGCTTCAGGTCTTAGCTATTGTAAATAGTGCTTCTTTGAACATTGGGGTGCATGTATCTTTTCAAATTAGAGTTTTCTCCAGATATATGCACACAAGTGGGACTGCTGGATCATATGGTAACTTTATTTTTAGTTTTTTAAGGAACCTCCGGTATAGCCATAGTGGCTCCACCAACTTACATTCCCACCAACAGTGTAGGAAGGTTCCCTTTTCTCCACTGAGGTGAGTATTGTTAATTCTGCTTTGCAGATCAGGAAACTGAGCCTTGGAAAAGTTAATTAATTTGCTCAAGTTCCCACAGTTAGTTGTGGAACTAGAATCTGAACCCAAATATGACTCTATAACCCACATTCTTAAACACTTTGCTATACTGTACAAGAAATACCTACAACTTGATAAGAAACCAAAGGATATTAACATATATCCAGAACTGTTAATATTCAAGTTCTCAGAGAAGCATTTATTCTGTTGGCATCGATGAAGCCAGTGGTTAACAAAATCATCTATTATGTATTAAAACTTTATTTTGGGCACAGTGATGAAATCAGAAAAGAAAATAGCAGAACTTCATTCAGGAAAAAAAAAGTGTTCTAATAATTACATGTTGTACAATCGTATCTTCATCTGTAATGAGCAGCAAAGAATTTAATAACACTTCCAAGATCCTTTCTTTTAAATGTACAGCATTCACCCAAATACCTGGGAACAGCTCTACAGAACTGGAATCAGCCAACATGGAAAGTCGATTAGGATGGAGAAAGGGAGCAGATAAGATTATCTGAGAACAGAGCTCAGCTGCCAGAAGACAAATCAGGCCAGGAACTTGGAGATGAGGAGGAAGGAATGAAAGAAAAGACCAAGAAAGGCCATGGTGGAAACTGGCAGCTCCAATTGGACGTTCCGCTTAATTTATTTGCAAACCGGTTTATTGCTCTTTGTGAAACAATGCATTCCTGTCATATTAACTCACAGTTTTTCACCGGTACAATGAGGACAGGATATTACCACATTCTCTAGAGGGCTATGAGAGATAAAAGATACAATAAAGTGCTTGGAGCTCTTTCAAGGAGAAATTATTTCAATTGGAAAGACATCATTTTACCAACACTTCTCTGAATATGATCTTCTGAGTATGAACAGCTGATAGTCTTTCTGATAACAGAGGCAGCCCTTGCCTGCCCTCTTGAAGAAAACCAAGGAAAAGAATGCAATTTAGAAAATAGATATAGAGAAGAGGATTATTTAGTTATAAATATATTCTTAATTTTACCGAGCAATTTCCCAAAGCATTCCTTTAGGCAGAGTCACCCTAGTGCTCCTGAGGATGAGAGCATTCAAGGTCACAATTAGCGTGTGTTATGTTCAAACCCTTCCGAGGAACCCCAGGCAGCAGAGTGAGGTCTGCAGATGTCCTAGGGCCAGTCTGTAGCTGAACCAGATGACTGTCCTTGCCATGAGCTCACATTCTGTGTGTGTGCAGGTTTCCAAAATTTTGAGACACAGAATGCATTGCTATAGATACTCCGATGTGGATTCAGGTGTCCTGAGATGGTCAGAGGATGGTTCAAATAATACATTTTCAACATGCAGATATTTCTGGAGAGTTTTTTTATACTACCAATCATATCTTAAAATAGCAACACAGGGGGCTTCCCTGGTGGCGCAGTGGTTGAGAGTCTGCCTGCCAGTGCAGGGGACACAGGTTCGAGCCCTGGTCTAGGAAGATCCCACATGCCGCAGAGCAGCTGGGCCCGTGAGCCACAATTACTGAGCCTGCGCGTCTGGAGCCTGTGCTCCTCAACAAGAGAGGCCGCGATAGTGAGAGGCCCGCGCACCGCGATGAAGAGTGGCCCCCGCTTGCCGCAACTAGAGAAAGCCCTTCGCACAGAAACGAAGACCCAACACAGCCATAAATAAATAAATAAATAAATAAATAAATAAATAGCAACACAGCAAATGGCTACAGGTGCTGGCGCCACCTGCTTTGAATGCACGCGTCTTTCACTAGAATTAGACGGGCACAAGGAGCCGCCGGGCACTTTCAGAGCATCCCTAGTTTTTCCTAATTATTCCTCTCCCTGTGAAATGGGTGGTGCACAGCCTCAGTGGAGTTCCTTTGCTAGAACTAGAATATGGTGTTCTGAAGCAGGTAGAGAAATGCCAGAAGCTGCCACCAGCTGAGACCATGAGGATGACTCATGCCACCTGAGTTTGAAAAGGATGGCTAGGGTTCTCGATAAAAACTACCTTCTGTAAGTCTGTTTTTGAGTCAGATGACTTAAATGGATCTAAATGACAGGACGTTAACGGATCTTCTTTGATAGCACTACATTAGCCTGAATATCAATTTTCTTCCAGAGTAGCTGTAGCCTCCCCACTCAGAATGGGGTTTGGGGACAGCACAGTACATGAAAGTGTGACAGAGTAAGTTGCTTTTCAACTGTGTCTTAAAGACAGGGTACAATCCGGGCTGGCAGGAACAGGAACAGACATCCAAGACAGCTGCAGTGCTGTGCGCAAAGGCAAATGCCCCGAAAAGGTGCTCTATAAGCCCCAGTGGAAGGAAGGAAAGAGAAGGAAGAAAGGAGGGAGGGAGGAAGGAATATGCAAAAGTGTGAGAACAGATGTGATAAAGGAGACAGAGCATTGGGCTTGGAATGAAGAGAACTGAATTTACAATATTTTGCCACCTACCAGCCCTGTGATCTGGGCTAAATCATTTAACCTCCGTGGGCTTCAGCTACTTGATCTATAGCATGGGGATAATAATCTGTCTATTTTTATTAATTTTAATCTATTAAAATTCTCTATATTTAAACATATCTATTTTTTAAAAATTCTCAAAACCTGAAAGGCTCAATTTTTCAACAACCCTTGGAATAAGTCCAGGAACATCTGTATCCAGTCTGGCATGTGGGGAAATAGTCCAGTCTAGGGCCTTGCCACTTAAAGTGTGGTCCCCAGACTAGCAGCACATGCACCACCTGGGAGCTGATGAGAAATGCAGATTCTCAGGCCCACCCCAGACCCACTGAATCAGAATCTGCATTTTAACAAGATCCCGGTGCTTTGGACGCACATTACAATTTTCAAAGCATTGCTCTGGAGCTGTCACTACCTGGCTAAATAATTGTGGGGCAGTAAGAAACCTTCCCATCCCAGGTTTGCCTAAAAGGAAATCTGCTTTCATCTACCTCAGGAAGAGCTGTAAGGATTTGTCAGGTGTGGCTCATTCAAACCAAATTCCTGCTTCTGTTCACTCATTGATGCAATATCTCAAAGTATCAGAAGAGCTAATGAAATGCCAAATTTATTACTAGGGAAGAGCTCTCGGTTTAGGAAAATCTGCCTTCAAATCTGGAAAATATTTCAAAGGGCAGGAAAACATTTTGGAAATTCAGAGTTGAGCAATCCTGCTTTCCCACGTCACATTTTGTCCGTGTTCATGTCACACAATAAATTTTTTTCAAAAGTTTTGAGCATGTCGGTGCTTTGTGACCACCTAGAGGGGTGGGATAGGGAGGATGGGAGGGAGACGCAAGAGGGAGGAGATATGGGGATATATGTATATGTATAGCTGATTCACTTTGTTATACAGCAGAAACTAACACACCATTGTAAAGCAATTGTACTTCAATAAAGATGTTTTTAAAAAAAAGTTTTGGGGCTTCCCCGGTGGCGCAGTGGTTGAGAATCTGCCTGCCAATGCAAGGGACACGGGTTCGAGGCCTGGTCTGGGAAGATCCCACATGCCGCGGAGCAGCTGGGCCCGTGAGCCACAACTACTGAGCCTGCGCGTCTGGAGCTTGTGCTCCGCAACAAGAGAGGCCGCGATAGTGAGAGGCCCGCGCACCGCGATGAAGAGTGGCCCCCGCTTGCCGCAACTAGAGAAAGCCCTCGCACAGAAACGAAGACCCAACACAAGCCAAAAATAAATAAATAAATAAATAAATAAAAGTTTTGAGCATGTACTATATGCTAAATAAGGAAGGGAAAATACCTCTGCCTTCAAGGTATTCACATGAAAGAGATACAGATTAACATAAAACCGCCTGTCACTCTGGCAGCTCTGTATACTCTCATTCCAGAGAGTTGCCCAGACTCAGTGTCAACAGCTCACACACAGCTTGGAAACACCCTTGGAAAGTCAGGATCGTGCTGTCTCAAAGCTGGGCATCGGTGTAAGTGCTGGACCACAGGACTGATCCAGTCAGAGAAGCCTTGTTCACGTGACTAGTGGGGCTGACACAGACAATGAACATGGAAGATGGAAGCGAACGAGAAACTTCTGGAAAGTGAGAAGTGCTGGGAAGCAAATGAATCAGGGCGATGTGACAGAGAGGGCCTGGGGAAAGGGGGTCTTGTTCCTTTAGTGAGGATGATCCCCCACCAAGATGAACGACTACTGTGGTTCAGTTTGGATCACTGTTTTATAGTTTGGTTCCAACTAAACTTTTCAAAATAGCACAAGAGTCAGATTTTATAGTAATGCATCCAGATCTGTGTTCAGTGGGTAGAACCAACAAGATTGGGGAGAAGGTTGTGTGTTCAGTTTTGGACACGGTTAGTGTGAGGGCTTGTGTGGCATCCAGTGAGAGTAGTCACGTAGGCAGCTGCTTATATGGTTCTAAAGCTCAGAGGAGAATTCTAGAATGAACATAAGTTAGGGGCTCCAAGGCATAAAGGGATGCAAGCCACGGGAACCGAGGAGAGCTCCAGAGTGAACGTCAGAGTGGTAGGAGGTGAACCAGAAGTGGTTTCCTTGAAGCCAAGGGGCTAGAGTGAGAGTTTCAGGAAGGATAGGGTAGTCTGCTCTACTGACCTTCTCCCCACTCAGCTCCTCCTCCAAGTTCCCTATCTTGGGAAACAGAAATGTTCTCCAGCAAGTTACCCAAGCCGGAGACCTCCAGTCATTCCTGAAATCTCTTCCCTCTGTTCCCCATAATGACTTTATCATCAGGTCATGTTGATTCTACCCACTAAATATTGCTGAGTCCACCTTCTCTCTGCTTCCACTCACACAGCCCCGGTCCAACTACCGCCATCTCTTGCCTGTACTATTGCGGGAGCCCCAGACAGTCTCCGTGCATGTTCCATCCCTCATTCCAATTCATACTCCTCACAAAAGGCTGAGTGAGCCTTTTCATAAACTCATATATTCATATCACTCCCCTGCTTAAAACCTTTCCATGACTCTCCTTTGCTCTTGGGATAAAGGTCAACAGCCTTCTCAAGACCTATGTGGTCTTGCATGCCCCCCACACACCTCTTCTCGTCTTACTTTCTGCTCTCCAACCTCTCTGGGCTTTTCTGTTCTTGTTTTCGTTTTAATTCTGTATTTCATTGAATCTAAGATGTCATCAGTTGTAAGACAGGTCCTGATTTCAGAGATTTTTAATTTAAAAAAATACATCTTATAATTGGTAAAACACGGTCATCCCAGGAACCACCCTGCTCCTTCCAAATGCAGGGTGTTTGCTCCCAATTCCACGCTTCTCCTTTCACCTGGGAAACTTTTTCTCAACCCTCAAGTCTCAATTTATGCGTGACTTCCTCAGGGAAGCCCTTTCTGACCAGCACCCCTCCCAGACCAGATTAGGACCCTCAAGATGGACCTCATGGTACATTGTCATTGTCAAAGCGCTTGTCCTGGTGAGAATAAACCAGCTGTTTGTACAGTGATGTGTTTAAAGTCTGTCTCCCCTCGTAGACTGTGGACTCATAGCACAGGAGCAGGGTCTGCCCTCCCAACCACTTTATCCTCAGCAGCTAACACTTCATTTCATCCTCAGAGCACAATAATAAGGCAGGTCTAATAGTCTTTTCCCTTTGGAGAGAGGAAACCAAGGTCACAGAGAGATAGCTACTCAGGTCCCATGGCTCCTAATTTGAACCCACAGAATCTGATGTAGATCCTGGTCTCTTAATGACTCTATCTTGTACTATGTCTTGGTGTCTAGTAGGTCCTCAATACATATTTGCTGAATGAATAAATGAACAAAATTTTCAAAAAGATAAGTATTATAGAAGTTAATTGTTAATGAAAATTCAGAAACTAGGAGAAATAATCAGACTAAGGAGTTAGTTATAGATACCCTTAGAGACAATTTCAAATTCTGATCAAACATTGATTACAAATAAGAAGATGATACTGTCTTATTCCATCATGTGTGGTTGACTGTTAACCTCATCACTCTACAAAGTCCTCTGTTCCTAACAGCATTTACTGTCATACAATTCCTTCCTTCCTTCTTTCCTATTTCCCTTCTCCTTTTTTCTCCCTGCCTCTCTCCTTGCCCTCTTTCTTCCTTCTTCAGAAAATGTGCATTGAGCATCTATTATATACTAGGGTATTTGTGAGGCACGGGGTACATATTGGTGAATAAAACAGCACAGCCCCTGCCCTGAGAGGGTATATAATCTATAGAAGGGAGATTGAATACATAAGCCAACAGATGTGTGATTATGGGATTGTGATCCCTATTAAGAAGAAAACAGGGACTTCCCTTGTGGTCCAGTGGCTAAGGCTCTGTGCTCCCAATGCAGGGGGCCTGGGTTCAATCCCTGGTCAGGGAACTAGATCCCACATGCCACAACGAAGACCCGGCGCAGCCAAATAAATAAATATTAAAAATTTTTTTTTAATGAAAACAGTGCTCAGTGACAGAGAAGAGCAGGGTGGGAAGGGAGGGGTCTTTGGGACGGGGAGGGTGAAGAACTCCCTCCAGGGCTGTGGATGGAGAAGCCAGCCCTGATGAAAGAGTGGGCCATGAGCCAGGGGAGAACATCTCGGAGCAGGGAGGCCCTGGAGAAGGAAGAAGCCTGGCCATGGAGGCGGTGGACAGAAGCCAATGTGGCAGGGGCCTGTGATAAAGGGGAATGCAGGGAACCAGTGGGAAGTCTGTAGAGGATGTTGGGCAAA
This sequence comes from Balaenoptera ricei, assembly GCF_028023285.1. Taxonomy (NCBI): domain Eukaryota; kingdom Metazoa; phylum Chordata; class Mammalia; order Artiodactyla; family Balaenopteridae; genus Balaenoptera; species Balaenoptera ricei. The sequence continues at coordinate 74,383,382 of NC_082655.1, forward strand.
GGGGTGGCATCATTATGGTTTTTAAAGATTACACTTAAGATTCCATGGATAATAAGTTAGATTAGAGGAACAGAGAGGAAGGAATAACACTAATAAAGACCAATAAGGATATAACTGCTCTCCAAGCCCAAGAGGGCAGGCTTACACCAGGACGGGTTGGTGAGTGGAAAATCAGGGCTCATGTGAAGACTAGACCTTCTTGGCAGACAGAGAGGAAGAGAGGCAGGGGGTCTGTGTCGCTAATTCCCCCCACCTTGACTTTGCCGTCTGTGTCCAGCACCCACTGTGCCTGACCGTTCTGGGTGCAGGGCTCCAAGGGTACAAAATTCCTGCCCTCTGCACACATTAAGGCAAAGAAGAGGGAAATGGCCAATGTAAGTCTGACTTCTAACCAGGAATTCAAGGCATCTCCCTTCAAGCCACCACACCTAATCATTGCCTGCTTCTCTCTTAGGGAGTTGGGAATTTCCATCGTTAGTGAGAAACTTCCATCGGGAAAGAAGTTAAAACTCTAAAAAAATGGAAATCCTTATGAACCATGCTGGAGAAGAAGGAAAGCTACGACTTACCATCCTGTTCCTCTGTAGGACGTCCCGGCTACTGTCTCCCCTTGCTGCCATCTGACTCTGACAGCGACCCCTGAGGTTATATCCACTTTAGAGTTGAGGAAGCCAACACTCCACGTGGCTAAGCCAAGACTCCACGTGTGCCTAACATCACATAACTAGAAAAATCTGTGGAAGGAAATGACCAGAACCCACATCTAGTCCCATAAGGGGAGACTGGGGGGAAAAAAAGGCAAGTGAGAAGAAAAGAACTGTAAACACTGCCTCACAGTCTCAAAGCTGAAGCAAGCGGCTGGGATTAGGATGCGGTGACACGTGCCTGGAGCCCCTGAGGCCCGTCTTGAAGAGTGGTGAAGCAAAGCGAAGCCGGGCCAGCGGGGCCAATCACCATCATCACAGGGACACAGGCAGCTGCATCCCAAATGGGGCCCTGAAGGAGTTTCCTATGAGATGCTGAAAGCTCAACAATGCTCATTTATGGCCTTGACATGAAAACTCGAACACTGCAGTTTGGATAATTTAAGCCCAAATAAGATCTACAGCAGGTTTGCCTAAACCTGAAAAGGAGCTGAAATTCTGTATGCAAGCAGCACATTGTTTTTATGAAAGACACTTCAAAGAGATTTTCATCACGTATCATGTCAAATATTTGTTTTCATCCATACGATCACTAAAACTTATACGAGAGACCCACTGCTGGCTAGATGTTGGGTACACACAGCATCAGCATTATTGGAATCAGGCAAAATGTTTGTTTACCAACAGCAATATGTTCAGAAGAAATAAGCTTTCTTTGCTTTTCTTGCCTAGACTACATCTCGCTTTCCAAGTAATTGCATCTGACTGTTAGTCTTCAGCAAACGGCAGTCTTTTTCGGAACAGACACTGTGAGTAGCCAAACACTTTGCACTTGAAACTACACCCAGTCACACCCACGTCTGTTCATTTTCCTCTAATTCAGCCCTACTTCCTGACTTTGCCAGGAGCTTGGAACTCTTTATCTCATAATCTGTCATGTCATTCATTAAAAAAGAGGAGAACATGGCATGCCCCCCCCCATATTTTATCTGGCCTCATTCATGTTCTTAGGGACTGAATTCATCGTAGATTTTCTTCCATTCTAATGTTGCATGGCTCTACAGGATGCATTTACAAGGAGATGCACCACCACCCCATTTCTGCCCCAGCAAAGAAAGTTGTATAAAAGCAGGACATCCATCTCAGCCGGATGCACAAGTAATGATGAGACTAGGCAGTTCTTCTTCTCGGTTCTTTAAGAAATGTTAACCCTTTCCTGTCAGCATCCACGCAACACTTCAGTATCCAATAACCGACAGAAAACACCAGGCATGTGTGGCGTTCCCATGAGGTCTTGGCTTCTAGAAGTGATGATATCACAGGCATTAGCTGCCTGAAGAGGAGTGACACCCCAAAAGTATGAAGTTCAATCCTGTTTGAGTTATAAACCAGTCACAAGACAGCTTACAGGGCAGCAGGGACTGTGGAGCATTCATTAAGAAATGACGCATTTTGTAATTTTACTGAATGTAACCTCCACATGGAACATCTGTTCCCGGGCCACACAGTAAAACAGGCCCTTTTTTGCCCCGACTACTTAGAAGACAAGGGTCCTCCTGTTTCCACACTGCCACCCCTCATTCTTTTCGTATGGGTTGTATTTCACGCTGATGTATTGCTTCTGCCGGAAATGAGTGGTTATCCAGCAAACGCGTACATTCACCCTATAAAACGAGGAGGACATGCTGAAAGGTCACCAAGGTCATGGCCAATTCTATTGACAGCTGAAAATAGTTAAAACGACTTTTTTTTTTTTTTTAACCACCCAGGCAGGACCCAAAAGGGAACAACATGGCCAAAAATTTCCTTCTGGCTCAGAAATCTGAACTCGATCCAAGCGTTCCCTCACCCTCTCCCCACTCCCTCCAAAAAAGCGGATGGCTCACAATGTCTTTTGACATCGTCCTGCTTCTTCCATGTGGGATCTAGGAGAGGACTTTAGGGAACATAGGGGCGAAGGCGTTTTGTCAAAGAGATCAAAAGCAGTTCTTCCACTGCGTAGCTGGGCAAGACCCCAAAGCATTGGTCCCTCTGATCGCCCAGTATACAGGGTGGATGAGGTGGGTCATTTCTCTGAAAGCTGGGGCCACTCCTTACTGGCATGAGTGAAGGTGCAGCTCGGGTCTTTAAGGCCTCTTCCTCTACAAATAATTTTCTGGATTCCTAATAAGTTCTAAAGGTTTAATAAATAAATAAAAACAGGAGTTATTGCATCTACTCAGCCAAACTTTACCTATGATCAGACTGCATCAAAACCCCCCAAATTACTGGAAATGACAAAAATTGCCAGTTTTGACTAATGAATGGTGTTATCTCTAGCTAAAAAAATAATCCTGGGCACAAACATGTTTACATGTAAATACACACTGAAGGCAGCAGAATCATTGCCATGTCATGCCAACTTAGAAAGTCGGTATAGAATTTATAACTAAAATGTTACGTGTGTGCTCTTCTACATGGGTGCTGCAGTATTGCCACTTTTTGCCTTGAGGTGCTTTGCTCACACTGGTCTTTTGATTCCATGAGGTACAGGGGCCTGTGATCTCAGCACAGAGGAGCTCTCCCTAAATACCTATCGAATGGATAAGGCCAGGCTTCTCCACCACTCTGTGAATCTTCAAAGTCACTTTGGCTCTGCTTTTCCTCAAAGTGACTCCGTCTGATTCGGTGGCTGGTACGCCTGCATCACGGGCTGGGTTTAGCTATCAGGCCCCATTCAGCTCACTCACTGTACAAGGAGAGAGAAAATGTGCCTTTCTGCCTGTGGTAATTTCCGAGCTTTTGAGAAGGAACCACGGCTCCACCATCATCAGGCTAGGAGTTCCTCTTCCAGGGCTGAGACACGAATGTTTATTTGGAGAATGAATGAGCTGAATGAGACTGGAATCCCAGATAGTGCATTAAAAACATCACCATCATCATCATCCCTTTCCTTGAATAGCAGGGATGCCAGATGGAGCCCAGATCAAAATGTAGATGTATCTGAGTGCTTGCGAGGGGACCTCCAGGAAACAAAGAGGATGAAAATTGTGAGTCAAAGTTCAGCCCGGTTCCATGAACTTAAATCAACTCCCTGACTTTCTCTTTCGAATACCCGGCCAGTGTTTTCCATCCTCTTAGCCGCTGGGAGATGAGTGTACTGTAAGATGTTAACAGCTGCTCTACTCAGAAAGCACCCTCTGATGAAATAGCTCTGGTGATGCAGCTGTTTGCCCTGCAGGACTTCTTAGGACCTTGACTATGATAATCAGACGAAGAAAAATATTTTTTAAATCTTAGTACCAGTGGAAAAAAAGCATAACTGAGTACCATGTACATATATATATATATATATATACATATTAAGGAAGCAACAGTTTAATTTCATTATATATTTTTTAACTAAAAAATATTAAGTATGTATGGAGCGCCTGCCATGGGCAAGATACCATGCTTTCGGCAGAAGCTAGCAGTGCGACCGAACCAAAAATCTTCAGACTGAAATTTAGGACGCTGAGCTTGATTCCCAGCTATTCCACTGAAGCAGTAATGGGCAAGGGGATGGGGTGGATATCTTTACATTATGGTTGATAGTCCACAAAATGTAATGGAAACTTACCATCTATAAGACTAAAATTTAAGTTAAACATCGAGTAACTTTGTTTTTGTTAAAATTAAAGATCTTAGGAGAGTTTTGTAAATAACACTGATTCCATCATGGCAACATGAGTTTGTGATTGCTTAATAAATGCAGTGTTCTCATTACGCAACATCTATATATATATATGTGTGTGTGTGTGTGTGTGTGTGTGTGTATACACACACAGAGAACCATGTGGGGGACATCTGATGATCTCCAGATGACATCTAAGGACCTCCTCCAGCTCTAAAATCTCCTAAGTCCCTGATAATAAGGAGAATGATAAAATGTATTTTATATGCAATTTTAGTATTTTATATACAATTTTTGTGGAGGGTGTTTATCCTGCCAACAGAAGCTGTGTGCAGTGGCTTAGACAAGAGGAACCTACTGGAGAGCAATAGAGGATGGCCTAAAATAGACTGTTTCTCTCCCTGGCTGACCTGGCACAGACCACCTGCCCTGCCGGTGTGGAGGGAACACACCGTTTTGATCTGGTCTGCACCCCTTCCTCTTTCTATAACAATCTGGTTTAGTCCGGGATTTTACCCTGCCCTCCACCAGAGTGACCACATGCCCAGGCCTGGAAACTCAGATGCACACGCGCCTTGCCTCAGTGATGGGCTCAGAGACGGCACAAAGCCTGGCTTTTCAGAGGCCTCCCTTTAACGTTCGCCCAGAAATGCGGGGAAAGACACTTTATTTCTTTGAGGTCATCAGCTCCATTGGCAATAGCTGCCATCAGGGTTGACTAAGATTGGGAGCAAGCAATGGAGTCATGAAACAATGCATCTGAGAGCAGTTTGTGATCTCTCCCGGGCTGCAGAGGGGCTGGTGAAAACCTTGCCTTCTCGGTGCCGGATCTGAGCGGCACCGTACCAAACCGCCCGCTTCTGCGCGAGCACGGCTCCACCTCTAGGGAAAGGCTTCAGTTCCTTACTTGGAATCAAGATCTTAGGATAAAATTTACATAGGATTTATCACCAGTAATTTTTTAAAAATTTATGTATATGTGTGTATACATACATTTCAACATATACATATATCCATTTGTACATAAACACCAAATATATAGTATACATATATGTACAAGTATATGTGTAGATGTATACACGTATAATACATACAAATATATTTTAAAAAGTAAAACCTTTCCAAAAATGCTCCTCATCCACCAGTAGTTACTTCAAGATTGTGTATGGGTGTGTCTTTTTAGTGATTTCCATAGCCATTTTAATTACTTTATCAGAGATATAGGCTAGAACCAGAAAGCAATTAATAAACCAATCCTAATAACTGAAAGAGATGTCACAAAATCTGTGACACCGATTTAAAGACCATGCACTTGCTTCATGCGACAGAAATTCCAGGCCTGCACTCCCAAAACCGAAGCGGGGCTGCCGGTTCCCAATCCAAGCCATTCCTTCCTCCTTCCAGGCAGCAAAAGCTCCTTCGGTTTGGGTGTTGTCCTCCCCCTGTGAATCAGGGTGGACTCCTGCCTCAGAAATCTCCACTCGTGCTGGACACAGGGGTAAGGACCTGGGTTCTGGTGGCAACCACTGAGCCACTAGAATAAACATTCCTGTAGCCACCTTACTTTGTAACTTCTCATTATGTGAAATAATACATTTTCCTTATTGTTTAAAGCAATGCAGTTGGAGTTTTGTCATATTCGCAGCCAAATAATTATATAGAGCCTAATACAAAACCTACTTACTGTTATTTGTTGGAGAGTATTAAAAAGTTTGGCTACCTACTTTCCAGATCTTAAACATATTCCAGTAGTAAATTAAGAGGAAGTAGGGTGCTTCAGACCTACACAGTCCCAAGAACAGGAAGTGACAGCCAATGGCCTGAGAGCAAGGACATAGACTATAACAAATAAAATAAAAAACAGAAACAAGAAGTTAAAAATACAAAACTCAGGGTCATCTAGTGTTAGAGCAGAAAATGTCACACACTCAGCCCACAAAGGCATTATCATATCAAAGAACTGACCAATATAGAAATAAGTAGTATAGAGAAATTTTCAACTAAACTAATAATTTTTTAAAGTTTCTGTGCTCAAGGGTTGAACCAAAATTACCTGGAAAAAAAAAAAAAAAAGCGCTGTTAGAACCACTCATTCATCGAGAACATCACACATCTTGGATTTTACTCTGCGCCTATGCCAGAATGCATTGTTCCGAGCCGCCTGGAACTGAGGCAATTTGTGATCCTGAAACACGATATGAAAAGTGATTAGGTCTCATGGACAGTCACAAAAGCCCATTTGATTCCAAATGGGTCTGAAGACTGTTGGAAACTATGGCAGGATTAGGACTATGGGCATCGTCTACCCGCTGGAATTGACAGCGCTGTTGCAGAGGTCAGACCCAGGTCACCTGGCTCAGAATAAGGAGGCACGTCCTGAAGCCACACAGCAGGGCACACGCTGCCCCATGAGCTGCCTGCCCGTCTCTGGACGGTGCAACTTGGGGCTGCCTGACAGGCTGTGCTGGAGAACAGGCTACCATATGGGCTGGGGGGCTGGAAGAGATGACCTTCAAAGTCTCGTCCAATTCTGTTTCCAATTTTCTTATCCCCTCTGGGTCCTTACGGGTCAAAAGCTGCTCTGAATGGTGACTGTTCTCTCCCTGTAATCTTCTCGTTCATCACAGAGCTCTGTTTGTGAGGCATCTGACGGCAGGCACAGCCCAACAGCAGGAGTGGTCCCTCCTTGCTGGCGTCACTGCTGGCACCAGGTTGTCGCTGCCCATCCTGCTGCTGCCTGAAGTCCCCAAGCAAAGGCTCAAGGATGCCAAGGACAGTAGGGCTGATGGGGTAATGAGAGGCATATGCAATTGCTAGCTACTCTGGCAGAGTCCTGGACGTTGACTCTGATATTTTACCTTCTCCAAAACCTGGGTCAGCTCTGCCTTCCTTCATGAAGACTTCTCTGAGTCTTCTGGTTGAAATTAGTGAATGCCTCCTCAGAGCACCGCAGCAGGTCTAACACCTCCTTCACAGTAGCTCTCCCATTCTGCACCTAAATATAGTTATTTGTGCGGACATCTTATCTCCCCTATAAGATCCTACGAGGCAAGATCCAGGAGAGTCTTGGTAAAGCAGGAGAATTAGCTCTTTTCATCTGGGAGCTGACAATTTGTTTGAAGCAACGGGCAAGTGCACCAAGGATGGGTTTGGGAGGTGGTAGCTTTCACTCAGCGTTGAAATGCAGCGAGCATGTCTGCTGTGTGTCTGCTGTGTGTCGGGCGTGGAGTTGGATTCTTGGGGAGGGAGTGAGGTGAACAAGAGTTAGTTAGACAAAGCCTTTACCCTCCAGAATTCACTGGCTGATAAGGGAGGGTGTCACCTCCTCTGATCCTCAACATTAATTCAGAGGTGGAACTTGGAGTCAGGACGTGTCTAGTCACCCAAAAAAGGTGTAAGTCTGTAGCTGATCATCTGGGGAAAGAGTGGCAAATTCCTATTTCATGCCACTTGACTTTGGAAGTTCAGACATATAGGAAGGTATGATGGCCGTATCCGAAAGAGATAGGGTAGGGACAGGCCACATGACATGTCACTATTCCTGTGCATGGAGGGGTTGGAGAGAGAAGGCTGGCACTGGAGTTGAGGATAGAAAGTACACGGAAAAGCAGGCAGCGTGCCATATCTTATAGAGAACACGAACCCAGAGCACAGAGCCAGTGTGCCCGGGTCTGAGTCCCAGCTTGGCCATTTACTAGCTGTGTGAGCTCGGGCAGTTGCTTAACCTCTCTGCGTCTCAGTTTCCTCATTTGTAAAATGAGAATAATGACAGTACCTTTCTCATACAGTTGTGCTGAGGATTTAAAGAGTTTAATGAGCTAAAGGGCTCAGAACAGTGTCAATAGTGTGAGTTGTCGTTACAGTTGTTACTGTGTTGTCATCTGGACTGAGTGTAGGTCAGGACGCGGGCCGCTAGGTCAGTCCCTTCCCTGTAGAGGCACAAAGCCAGCCTCTTAGCCACCATGACCACCACTTCCCAGAGAATGTTGACTAGTAACCTGGGGAGTAAATGAATTTCCAGGTCCCTCCCGTCCCAGCAGAGAGGTTTTCCAGACATTTGGGTGTAGTCATCCTGACTGAGCAGGAAATGCAGAGCTTCTCCTCCTCCTGAACACTGGGTCAGTTCAGGACATCAACATGAGCCCAGCTACCCAAAGGAGACTTCGATAGTGACACTCCTCCTTCCCCAAACATCTCCAGAATTCAGCTGTTCTTCCACCACTTCGTCATCAGTTCTGGCCCTCATCTTCCCACCTGAGCCCCCATATCAGCTGCTGATGGCTTTTAGTCTCCTTTTCTCTGATAATTCCACGATCCTTACAAACCCCAGACTGTAACTGTGCTTAACTATGTCTGGTGGGAAAATACAGATGAAAACAAAAATACGTACGGTTGTCCCACCATCAGGATTATGGTTAAAACTGACCTCCTAGAGGGGTGGGATGGGGAGGGTGAGAGGGAGGCCCACAAGGGAGGGGATGTAGGTATACATAGAGCTGATTCAGTTTGTTGTGCAGCGGAAACTAACACAACATTGTAAAGCAATCATAATCTAATAAAGATAAAAACAAACAAACTCATAGAAAAGGAGAGCAGATTTATGGTTACCAGGGGCAGGGGGGAGGGGGAGGGAAAATTGGATGAAGGTGGTCAAAAGGTACAAACTTCCAGTTATAAGAAAAATAAGTACTAGGGATGTAACGTATGTACAACATGATTAATATAATTTAAACTGCTGTTATGTTATACATGAAAGTTAATAGAGTAAATCTTAAATCTTAAGAGTTCTCATTACAAGGAACAAAAATTTTTTCTATATCTCTTTAATTTTGTATCTATATGAAGTGATGGATATTCACTAAACTTACTGTGATAATCATTTCATCATGTGTGTAAGTCAAATCATTATGTTGTATACCTTGAATTTATACAGTGCTGTATGTCAATTATATCTCAAGAGAAAAAGATGAAGTCTGATAATATCAAGCACTTTTCACGGGTCTGGGAGAGATTCTCACATACTCCTGGTGGGAGTAGGGTCATTTTGGAGGGTATCTAGGCAGTGTGGACTGAAATTTAAGATGCACAGTTCTCTCACCCAGCAGCCTCAGGGCTCCAAGTCTACCCAGAGGAAGTTTCTCCTGAGAATGAAGGAGGCACATCAAAAAGGTTCAAAAGGTTCATTGAGCCCCATTTAGAACAGAGAAGAAACTCAGAAAAAACCTAACTGCCCATCAACGGGGAAATGGCTACACTGTGATATATCCATGTTCTGGAACACTACACAGCACCGAAAACATAAGATGCACCTAGAGTTACTGACGTGGAAAGATGTTACATAATGACATGTTATGAGATGAGCTATGTCCCCTCCTCAAATTCATGCTGAAGTCCTAACCCCTAGGACCTCAGACTGTGACTGCATTTGGAGATAGCGTCTTTAAAGAGGTTAATTAAGATAAAATGAGGTGGGCCCTAAGCCAATATGGCTGGTGTCCTTATAAGAAGAGGAGATTAGGATACAGACACGCATGAAGAGACCATGTGAAGACACAGAGGGGAGATGGCCATCTACAAGCCAAGGAGAGAGGCTTCAGAAGGCACCAACCCTGCAAACACCTTGATCTTGGACTTTTAGCCTCCAGAAATATGAGAAAATAAATTTCTATTATTTAAGGCACCTAATCTGTCCTAGTCGATGGGACTTTGTTACAGCAGCCCTATCAAACTAGGCTACACAATACCCGGTATTAGATATTTTCTCTGGATGTGTATAGATGTGTGTAATATATGGAAAAGAGAATGGAAGGGTCCACCCCGGTCTGATCCCTCCTTTGGGGAGGGGTGGGGATTGGGGAATAGTGATTGAAGGAGTAAAATAAAGTTTTACTTTTTATACATTTCGTACATTATTTGTACATCAGTTTTTAAAAAACCCTCCTTCATGGCTCTGCACTGAATACGGAATGCAGCGTACTTCCCCACCTGCATCCGACCATCTTTGGAACATTATTCCCCCTCTCACCCCTGACCCTCGCACGCCTATTTGCCACACCACACCAGAATATCCCATCCCTCCACTGCCTCCAGGCCTCTGTCTATCTTGTCTTTTCCTCCTTTTGGGCTGCTGATTTTCATCCTTCAGAGCCCAGCTCAAACATCACTCGCATTAGAAATTGGTTGCTAGAAGTCTTACTTGGCAGATTTTCCCAGGGCCTTCTTCTCGGTTTTTTTGTTTTTTGTATTCAATGTCTTTATTCATTTTTGTGCTCCCAGTGCCTAATCAGTGACTATGGCCAAGTAAATGCTCAATAAATGGTTCCAAATGCATCAATGATAGAAACGTTTTCTAGCAGGTTGCTTTTTCATTCAGTGTATCTCAAAGGTCCCACACTTCATTCTGTGTGAGTTAACAGATTCCCTAGAGCCTAGGACTGTAATCACGACATGAATGGGGTCCCAGCCTTTTACTGCTTCTTTAATATAATGGGGACAACTGTATTTCTGGGCCAGCCAAGCCCCATTTACGTTCAGTTCTGGTGAAATCAGCTGAGAATGTATTGCAATTTATTTTATTCAAGTTCTGTGCCCATAAAGGTCTTCAATTACTTAACCCACAATAGGCCCAAATCCAAAACGCCCCTTGACCTCTAACTGGGAGGCTCCGCTGAGCCAGGCCTTACCTCTTCATCGGCTTGGGTGAGCACTCCCTCTCCAGGTTGGAGGACGTGTGTCTCACGTGCATTGCATTATAGGAGGTGTGAGTGTAGTCATTTTCATCGCTGTAGTCAGGACCGAGTAACGTCCGGGCCCAAGTTCCCATGTCATAAGGAGGAAGGGTTCCTCCAAATTCAGACGGCAAAAATTCAGGGTGTATTAGCTGGTGGAGGCTGTTTAAGTTGTTTCCGTGCAGGAAAATCTGGAAAGAAAAAATAATTAGCAAGAAAAAAAAATCCAAAACTTATGACCAAGCATTTAATCTAATACACAATCTAGCAGTGACAAAGTGGATGCACTGCTGGTGATCATGGGGTTTAAAGAGGCATTCAGTTCTGTGTCTGTAGCTTAGTCTGCATAAAATGTTAATTTATTGCTCAGAAAAGGGCCTGAATTAATAGTCCTTAAAAATGAAGTTCATGAACAAATTGGGTAGTATTTGGCCATGGCCCAAATTTACACATACGGTCATCTCTTAATTATCCCTGCTGATGGAAAGAGTAGGGATGCAGACCGTCCAAAACCATCCAATCTTGCTTCACACACATCTCCACATTGCTGTGTTCTCCCCCGGAGCACCCTCCGGACCCTCCTCAACCCTCCCCATCCTTCCCAGGCCTACACCAAGTGGCAACTTCTTTCTCAGTCTATCCCAGTGGCACCTGCCCACTCTGGGTCTCCCCTCTCCCCCAAATTTGCTCTTCATTGTGTGATGACTTCTAGTTTTTTCTGATTTGTTCATTTATGTCTTGCTTCCCCATAGCAAGAAAAGAATGCTCAGGAAAAGGGACAGTGTCTTCTTTCTCTTTTAATACTCTCCTAGCTCCCAGGGTGGTGTGGGCACACGGAAAAAGCTCAGTCCATTCTTAGTCAGTGGAACTGAAAACTGGGACCTGAGAATTTACCGTGAGATATTTTTGCAACGATTTTCTATTTTTGTCTGGATTTGCCAATACTACCCTCAACAAACAAGTTTGCATCTTCTAAGCATATGATAGATGGTGATGGAAATTAGTCAAGCAGGGGAGAAAACACCCCCAAATAACAGCATTTTCAAACAAATCTATAAAGTGGATAAGCCACAAGTTGATAATTACCATTGCCTGAGATTTAGGAATTGACTCCTGAAAGTTTATCTAAAGTGCATCTGTATAATGACATCGTTTCCCACACTTCTTCATGTTGCAGGCCCAATGCACATAAATTGTACTCAAATATAGGACCATCAATTACACCCCCCCCCCATACTTAACCATGATGAAGTGTAAATGTGATTTTTAAAATACTTACATATAGTATAATAATATACCATATAAGTATTATATTATGCTATATACTACATACTATAGGCATCCCTTGTTTATTGTGCTTTATTGCACTTCACGGATATTATGCTTTTTATAAATCGAAGGTTTGTGGCAACCCTACGTCAAGCACATGGCGTCAAGTCTGTTGGTGCCATTTTTCTAACAGCGTTTGCTCTCCTCGTGTCTCTGGGTCACATTTTGATAATTCTCTCAATATTTCAAACTTTTTCATTATTATTATATTTGTCATGGTGATCTGTGATCAGTGATCTTCGATGTAACTATTACACATTTTGTTGTTTTGTATTTTTAATTAAGGTATGAATTTTTTTAATAAGAATTTTACTTTTAAAATTTAATAATTATTAACATTTATAATATATTTATGTTGTTTTGGACAATTGTGCATTAATAACAATTTTAATGATTACCCAACTTAAAAGAAAAATTTTTGATACTTAAAGCATTAGGGTCATGGGTAATCAAAGAGTAATTTAAATTTATATACATATTTTTGTTGCAAAGAAGTGTAACAGGGTGATCGATAAAATGCTTTCCAGTATAAAAAAATGTTATATGAGGCTATGATTCGGTGGGGGAAGTATAATGGAAATACAAGTTCAAGGAGAACAAAAAGAACATGTAAAGTTTCTGACTGTTAATGAGGAATTTGTTTAATAATTTTTTTAACATCTTTATTGGAGTATAATGGCTTTACAATGGTATGTTAATTTCTGCTGTATAACAAAGTGAATCAGTTATACATATACATATATCCCCATATCTCCTCCCTCTTGCGTCTCCCTCCCACCCTCCCCATCCCACCCCTCTAGGTGGTCACAAAGCACCGAGCTGATCTCCCTGTGCTATGCGGCTGCTTCCCACTAGCTATCTAGTTTACATTTGATAGTGTATATATGTCCATGACACTCTCTCACTTCGTCCCAGCTTACCCTTCCCCCTCCCCGTGTCCTCAAGTCCATTCTCTATGTGTGCATCTTTATTCCTGTCCTGCCCCTAGGTTCTTCAGAACTTTTTTTTTTTTTTTTAAGATTCCATGTATATGTGTTAGCATACGGTATTTGTTTTTCTCTTTCTGACTTATTTCACTCTGTATGACAGACTCTAGGTCCATCCACCTCACTACAATTAACTCAATTTCGTTTCTTTTTATGGCTGAGTAATATTCCATTGTATGTATGTGCCACATCTTCTTTATCCATTCATCTGTCGATGGACACTTAGGTTGCTTCCGTGTCCTGGCTATCGTAAATAGACCTGCAATGACCATTGTGGTACATGACTCTTTTTGAATTATGGTTTTCTCAGGGTATATGCCCAGTAGTGGGATTCCTGGGTCGTATGGTAGTTCTATTTTTAGTTTTTTAAGAAACCTCCATACTGTTCTCCATAGTGGCTGTATCAATTTACATTCCCACCAACAGTGCAAGAGGTAAGGTATGAACATTTTTTTAGACATAAGGCTACTGCACACTTAATAGACTACTTTATCACAATACTCGCCTTTTTGCAGTGGTCTGGAACCGAACACGTGATATCTCCGAGGTGTGCCTGTTTATTATAATGTACTATATAAGTATATAATAAATACTTGCTACTTTGTTCTGTTGTACTGATTTTAACTTGTGATGTAATGACATCATTTAAAGAGGCAGGGGACAAGAAGCTAAGTGTTAAAATTCTTCATGAGAATACTGTAGCACTTCAGAAAGCAATGTACATTTTCTGACACTGGATTGTTGGCTATGACTGAATTTTAACAAGAATTTTTTTGAAGAAATTCACATATTCTGGCTTTTGCAAAATGTCTCACTGGAGGAATTGTAGTATTTGAAGCATGGAAAAGCTGCAGCAAAATACTGGCCCTGGTACCCACCCACGCAACACTTCCAGTTCTTAGAGGAAAAGGAGCGCTGTTGAAACTGGCACTCTCTCCGGGGGTCCTGTGGGGTGGAGGAATTCAGCAGGTAGGAGGTGGAATCCCCACCTGTCAGGTTCTGTTCTGCACCCAGAGCTCCAGAAACCCCCTTCAATGGCACAGCACAAATGTCGATTGCTTTGTGGGAGGAATTCCCACTGGATCCTTCTTAAGTAGAAAATGAAGCCAGTGGGAAGCATGAAGCCACATTGGGAACAGTCTAGGGCACTTCTCTGCCCTTATCACTGTCGTGAACCCCAGACAGATTGCAGAATGTTCCAGAATGTCTCTGCCTCTTGGGGCTGGTGAATTCTAGTTCCCAGTTCCACACTCATTTGGGGACAGCGGAATTACCCCGTATCCCATACCCTACTGCAGTGTTTCCTAAGGATCTGGAAGCATCTGAGGTCTAGGAGTTAGGAAACCTGCAGAGTGTGTATGGGAGGGTGTCCCTCGCATCGTCATTCCCCCCCTGAATACTCAGAGCTCTTCCCCAGCACGGGGCCCCTGGGGCATAGAGGCCTATGTAAGGCGCTGTAAGACTGACCCTGGTTCCCTTAAGAAGTGATGTCCCTGAGCCAGGTGATAGCTGAAATCGGAAAGCTTACAAGAAAAGAGAACTAAATGGGAAAGAGAAATTGGTGTCATGGAGTCTCTACTACATGAATAGCTTTATGCTATCTGTCTCATTAAATTACTCCAACCACTCTGTGATGTGGGTGTTAGTTTTTCCATTTTATAAATGAAGAAACTGAGATTCCGAGTGGTTAAATAATGTTCAGTTTCTCAGCTAATCAGAATGCCATGAAAAAATACCCAGCTCTGGTGGAAGAGGCTGGCTTCCCAAATGTCATCAGCTGATGCAATCAAGATTCTAAAAGCCTTCTTCCTACGAGCTCTATTATTTCCAAAGAAGAATGCTTTCCCAATCTCAAAGGTGATGGAGCTGGCAGCTATGACCCAAGAGCCATGGGGAAAAATACAAATCATCAGTATTCTTCGTAGCAATAATACATTCACAGGACAAAATGCTAGCTCTTAAAATAGTCCATGAACAGGAAGCTGCTTGACCCCGTATTTCCCACAAGCATTTACAGTAAAAGGGGCATCTGTTATTTGCATGCCTTCAATGTTTCCTTTGGTTTGTCACCCGGACTGTAAAATAACTCAGTTCTACTAAATTACTGATTAAATCCAGGCCATTTGCAAACTCCAGCTGAGGCTCAAATGCTCAGGGACTACAGAAAAGCAGGAAAAAACACAATGAAAAATACAAAGAGAGGGAGAGAGAGAGAGAGAGAGAGAGAGAGGACAGGCTTCATAATTGTGCCTCCAAATCCCCCCTTTGGGTTTTTGTTTTCATTACCCGTTTCCTGGTCTTGTCTTTAAGGAATGGCTTGATGAGTGTGTACAGGGCATGAATGTACCAGGGCTGGTTGACAAAATGGACTCCTCCGAAGCGGGCAGGAAAGCTGTCCTGGGTGGAAAGAAAGAAACGCACACCAATCAGTGCACATCACAGGTTAGACGGGCCCAGCAGGACCACCACCTAGAGCAGCCCGCTTCTTCTCTCAGACTGATGAAGCACCCACCAGCCAGCGGAGGGAGAGACAGGAAACACACTTACTTCCCAGCTGTTACGGTCTCCTCTGTTCCCCTTGCCTCCCTCTTCCCCTGTAGCTCCACAGCTGAGAAATCATACATCAGGCCTGTCTTTTCCAAGTCACAATTGTATGACCTCTGACATGACACCAGAGCATTTGCAGCCCAGATAGTGAAGGAGTTGGGATTCTTCGTAGTGTCAGGGCACCAAGGCTTCAGTTCCCATGAGCCCTACAAGATGGTTCTCTTTACCCTTTACTCTCATTCTCTGCTCTCCGGCTCCAGCCCTCTCCACTGGGTGATCATGGCAATAACTCAACTTTCTGGGTAGGAAGGGGTTGGAAAAGGATTTCAAAGGCTCTTCAGAGATGGAGCTCTCTGAAATCCTCCGAAGTCTGACAGCATCCAACATCTGTGGCTCCTTTTCACAGATTTCAGAACTGGCTCCTTACTTCAACCTGGGATCCACACAGTAGGTCCCAGGGACAGACATTTGCTCATTGATGGGCTAGTTGATTCCCCTAATTGAGGTCCTCCTTTTCTGCAGGTGAACACATTTTGTAAATATCAGGAAATAAGAGCATTTTTAAAAATGCTTTCAATTTTAGAATCCAGCTCAGGGCATAAGCTTACACTTGCTGAGAAGCTGCTCTGCTTGTCCACAGAACAAGGGACCTTGACCATAAAACCTGAACTAGTCCCACAGCACCAGGTCCTGAGTTCCTGATATAGGACTTCTGAAGATTGTATTCGTGTGGTTAATGGCATGAAAAAAGAAGGAACATCTAATGCAATTTGAATTGCCAAGTGTGCTGGCAATCAATTTCATTGCGACAAACATCTTTGTAGAATGTTAGCAAGATGGGATGGAAGCAGAAGGAGCCTGGTTATCTGAGCTAACAGTTCAGGCCACTAGCTGCTCCTTGCCGTGTATGAAATGCCCTGCCTGGGTCTTTTTTAGTCACAAAGAATGAGGGTTATTAACTTTTTTCAGAACCCTTTGAGTCTATAGGCTCCATGGGCACCTTCTACATTGAGACCTAGTTTCCAGTGTAAGTACGTGGACCTGTGCTTAAAGGTCGACCTTTAAAAAATTTAACAATAATTTTGCCTCTATATAGACATTTCACAGAGTACAAAGGAATTAAATATTTTGAAGGTTAAACTAGACAATTTCAGTAAAAGGTCTTTATTTTGAGGGGTATGTATTTTTTCTTTTGTTTATTCTATTTTTTAAAAAACTTAATGAAACCACCAAGTAAGGGTGGAGAGACTGTTTATACCAATTTGCACATTTGTCATAATCTCTCACTATTCCAAATGTAAATTTAGAAAAGTAGAAGTTCTTAATAAGGTTTTCTTTTCTCTTTCAGGTACAGTTTGGGGTCTAAAAATTCTTTGGTTTCTTAAAAAGAAAGACCTTTCCCAGAAGGTTTTCCTTTGCAATGAGCACTAAGCAATAACCTTAGTCTTTTGGGGCCTTTTGAACTTGTTATCCAGAACTAAAAATAACTGTAATTCATTGTCTTACATGCTAAATGTGGGTTCTGGGGCTGTAGAAGGAGAAAAAGAGAAAAGGGTTTATCTGTAAACCAGGGCTTTACTATCCTTTTCAATAGGACCAATAAGAGGGTTTTTTATTTCTATTGAGAGTCTATTATATAATATATTTCTAGGTTGGTCAAGTGGAAGAAAACCCTGTAAATAATACTGCAGAGGCACTAGGTAAAATCTCAAAGAAAACATTAACCTTTACAAAATATGTAGAGACTCCTAATTTTTGTCTATGGAATCTCAGTCCTCAAAGACAGTGGCACTGTCTTCGATTTGTGTCAGAAGAGATTGAAAGAAAAAACACACGGCTGAGACCCATCAGTTGTCTGTGGCTTGGCCCTGGCTTTGAGTCTGCCATCTTGAAGGCATGGGATCTTATCGATCTCATTCAGGTCGGCAAACAAATATGTGCAGATAAACACATGTAACAAGGCTCTCCTGTGTAATAAGGGCAATGTGCACATGGTACGGTTATCCTTGAATGAGCCTGACTGCATTATTAATTACGGTGTGTGTGTGTGTGTGGGTGTGTGTGTGGGTGTGTGTATTGTGCAAAGGGAAGGATGAGGGAAGGGAAAATTAGAAAACAGAGCACTCTTTTAAGCAATGCCCATCGTTCTTGGTCGTTTTGCCTGATCTCATTAGCAAACCACAGATAAATGGGAAGTTGTCTGTCACACAAATGTCTCCCAGGACCCCAAAGGGGTCCACCACCCTCACGAAGGTGCATTTCTTAGGGGCTGGAGCAGACCTATCTCAAGATGGTAAACCTTGATTCCATGACAGTGTGACATTTTGTTTTTCAGAGTTCTTGGTGACTAAAGAGTATGCTCCAAAAACATACCCCAGGTTCAAGAAAGCGGCATTAATTTGTGTGTATTTCATGCATTTATCAATAAAAATATAATTTAATTTTGAATTATAACCATATTCAAATCGTAAAAATTATCTTTTCCCTAGTTTATTTTAGATTAATTTATTTCCTTATTACAAAAAATATACCCATTCTAGAAGAGTACAAAATTGATTTAAAAAACTATTTGAAAAATTAGAAAATACAAAAAGATAAGAAAGAAGAAAAGAAGAAACACCTACCATCCTACTGCGAAAGACTATGTTACTTACTATGTTGTATCATTCAGGACAGGCTATGTTATGTTATAGTAACACACAACCCCTGCTTTTTATCATTTAAAACTGTAAGGATTTATTTCTCGTTCACACAAAACGTCCTTGCAGCGTTGGCAGGAGCCGGGCTTGATTTGCTCTCAGCCAGGGATGTAGCCTCGCCGTCTGGAACAGCGCTGCCACAGCTGAGGGAGACAACATGGGGAATCACACCTTAGCTCTTAAGGTTGGCTGCCAGAAGTGACACGCTTCATCCGTCACATTTTACAGGCCAAACACGTGGCTGACTTCTAGGGCGTCAGGAAGTATAATTCTACCACGTGGCTGGTAAAGAAAAGACCAAAAGTGTCGGTGAACAGCACTAATGATTACCCAAGCTCTCCTTTCCTTCTTCCCTTCCCTTCATTTCCTTTATTCCCTCCTTTTCTTCCTTCTTTCCTTTCTAAATGGGATCATGTTTTTTTACATTGGACTTGATGTTTTTACATTGGACAACTGATGGCCTGCTTGATACTGGTGAAATAATATCAAATAATCAGTGTCAAATAATACAAGGTAGAGTTTACAGAGGAGAGGGGAAAACAGAAAATTGCCTTTATGTAATGACTGGTTTACTGTCTTTAATTCCTCACTGAACAATCAGTTCAGACCTTGCACCTCTTCACTTCAGCACATACTTATGAGTGTCGACTACAGGACAAACACTGGATTATATTCTTTAAAGCACTTGGCAGAAATGGCCATCGCCACGGCCTTCTGGTACTTTGATTCCTTCTCCCTCCTTCTCTACCTGAGCTCTTCTCATGCCCTAAGCTGCTGAGGTCAAGTTTGTGTTCCTTGGTGTCCTTTTTTAAAATTTACAGTCATGCTTCTTTAATATTTTTCTTTGGAATAGTGGTGACACAAGAGGTAGCTTGGAGTGCTAACATCGCTATAATCAATCCTTCCTCTAACCCCCAAGTCACACAAATACATGTTCACACTAGATAATCTAGCAAACATATCTTCCAAACTAGTCCCCGAGGCATTCTAACTCCACATTCAAAGAGTGCTACCTCTAAATCCCTCCTAAATGGAATACTGGCTCAATGATTGACCTGAAAATCTGAAGCTAGGATCCCCTCTTTGCTCTCTGAATACTCAGAGAAGGCTATTCTCATCCATCTGCCTTATTTTCCTACACCAGATAAATATCAGAGCATTCAAGGGTTATTAAAATAAAGATCTGATACCAGAGAGTGTAGGAAGTAGGGAGGAGATCTGGGGATATATGTATATGTATAGCTGATTCACTTTGTTATACAGCAGCAACTAACACACCATTGTAAAGCAATTATACTCCAATAAAGATGTTAAAAAAAAAAATGAATGAAGGAGGAGCCAGCGACCAAGAGAGTGGTGGGGTAATAAGAAATAGGTCCGAACACGCGGGAAAAAAATTTTTTTTAAGAAATTGGGAAAGCCAGTTGAGTGGGATAAATCAACTAGGAAAGAGAGGGAGATAGAAGAGGTTCTACTGTACATTGTATTGTTCAGAAATGTAACTGTGGAATGAGTATTGGAGATGGGACTTTATTGTGGAAAATAAGAGGGTGAACCAAAGTCACAGCATCATGGACGTGGCATGACTCTTTCAGAGCCGTGCAAGGTACCTGGGCTTAGGACTGAGGCTAATTAAAGAATCAAGGTCAGCTCCCTAGAAGGAATACCCAGGGAGAAGATAACTGTTAACGCCCTGCGAGACTGATAAATGGGTAACAAGAGACAGCCTTGTGGTGATGAAGATGTTCTGTAACTTGACTCTGCTGATGTCAATATTCTGGCTGTGCTATTTGCTCTGTAGTTTTGCAAGATGCTACCAGTGGAGGAAGCTGAATAAAGGTTGTACGGAATCGCTCTGTATTTTCTCCTACAACTGCGTGTGAGTCTACAATTATCTGAAAATAAAATCAAAGCATATGATTACTGTGAATATTTCAAAACTCCCCAATGGGAGTAGCCATTTTTTTAAGTATAGTAGAAGCTTTCCTAAGGCTAATCTTTTCTGCCTTATGTGAAGTGTTAGACAAAGAATGCCAAGGTAAATGGTAAGGCACAAGATACACTGCAGGACATTCTAAGGGGCTCATCTCTCTTTTCTTTGGGAGTCTTGGGCAGCATTAAGTGACTCTTGCAGTCCATTAGAAATATCCTTCATTTTTAAATGGGCACTACATTTGCACTTCATTTTCACACTGGCACTATTCAAGCATCACTCAGCTGCCTTTTCTTGTGTTTGATCAAGATTTAGGAGCAACGTGGTAGAGCCAAAACTATTTCCTCCCTCTTTCCTTGACAATCAGTTACAGATGTTACTGGTGGCAGTTGGCCAAGGTTCCTGCTGGATAATAAAGCACTTACTAGCGATATTCGCTAAGTTTGTAATGCCTGCAGGCAAACATACTTCCAACAGGGTTCAAGACACACCTGACCTCAAAATCACATTGCCTGGCAAGGCTTGGGGAGCTCTGCTCAATCTGGCTGTCTCTAACTCCCATCCTTCCTCACTTCTTCCACTGCTCTTATGTGGAAACTGGAGCGGGACCACTCAAATTCACAGATACTATGCCCTCCCCCCATCTATTAAGATTCCCCTGAAAACCAAAGGCAAAGAAGGAAAGAGAGAGAGGATGAGTACATGAGCTGTCTTTTAGACCATCTGCCTTCTTCCCTGTGGTGACTCTGAGTGTCTTTCAAGACCTTGGTTGAAGGCCTCCATTCATTCACCGAACTGCATGTATGTAAGTCTGAAGGCAACACGAGGACACAAGCATGAGGTTAGGACTTGGTTCATGTCCTACTAATGACACCCATTTCCCACATCAAAGCAGACAGTTAAAAACATTTTCAGCAGCATAAATGGGCTTCCCTGATGCAAGAGAGCCTTCTAAAAATGCTATATTTCATGGTGATGGGTTTCTATTACACCACATGGTACTCATTAGTGTGAAAGTCACATATCCACCTATTTGCAAGGAAATGGAGAGCTCATGCAATAACAGGTACACACCAAATGCTTTACATACGTCAGTAGCAAGCATGAGAGAGAAAAGAGCATGCTTATTCGGACGCCGCTGGGAGATAGCTCCAGCTGATTACAGGCTATGGATTTTCTTTGAATATATGCTCCTGGAAGGCATCATTGATTTCTGAGAAGCTGTACCAACCCAGTGTTCTCTTGAGGGTAGGAAGGGCTTGGGCTTTTTATGCAGGTTCAGATCAGGGCATGCTAAAGGATGAAATTTTATTTATCTGCAGATCCTAGAACTGTTATAATGCTTTGGCAATTCTCCTAAACAGAGTAAGCAAAACTGGCTTTCTGTCAAACCGGTCCAGACGAGCAGATCAAACTCAGAATCTTCCCTGGCTACAACCTAAACAATGTTCCTTGATGATATTTTTCATATTCCATTCTGGTCAACAGTTCACCATGCAGTTATTGAGCTCATCGTATGAGTGAAATGCAGGGGTGCAGGGGTACAGGAGATGCACGTCTGTGTCCAGTCCGTTCATTGTCCGGTGGGAGAGACAGGGAAACTGCGATGCTTCGTTTGAGAGAAAGACACAGATAGAGTTTAGCCTCTGTGGTTTATGGTAGTTTCTTAGAGCAGAGCTAATAAACAGCATAGATAACCGGAGGTGGCGATCAGGGAAAGCTGAACATGCTGCAGAGGCCAAATAAGAAAGCCTTCTATAAAAGAGCTATCCAAAGATTTGGTGATTAATAAATACACGTGACTATGTTGGAGAGTCTTCAAGGGTTTATTTGTCACCAGGAGACCCTACATTTTTCCTAGCCTCACTGTTTACTAAGAATGAGCTTACAGATAATCTCTATTTTAAAAAAATTTTTTTTAAATTAAAAGGAAGGAAGGAGGAAGGACAGGAGGGAAAGAGATCAAAAAAGGAAGGGAGGGAGGGAGGGAGGAAGGACGGAAGGGAAAGAGATCAAAAACCATCTATCTCATGGTGCGTGCCTGTCAAATTTTTGCCGAGACAACAGAAAATGTGACTGTAAACTTAAAGGGTATCTTGATTACCCTGATATCTGCCTCACACCTGGTAGGAAAGTCTATAGAGCAAGAAAACCAACTGTTTTTTGTTTGTTTTTTTTTACTTCCTACTTAATAGAGCGCCAAATAGGAGAACTGCATTCTTCCTGGGCTCTGGCAATCTCATTGCTGGCCAGGCAAGGTGACCAAGGAGGTGACTGTCCTCAAGGAGGTGACCGCTGTTGGGAGGAGAGAAGAGGTAGACTGCAAGTCCATCCAGCCTGGTCACTCTGAGTCATCAGAGCTGAGCTCAAGCAAAGAAAATTTAATTTGCCAGAAAAATCACTCCTGCTTCTCTAACCACAGTAACCTATAAAAGGGCTTCTAGTTGACTATGAAATAGCAAATACATTGTGGTAAGTACACAGTACTTCATCTTCAAGTTTCCCTCAGGGGCCTTATGTGGTAAATAGATGATTGTTGCTCATTATTTAAAAGCCAATTAGTGGAGGAATCCAGATTGCTCGAATCACTGATTTGCACAGGAAATCAAGGCCGGAAGATACGACGTGCTTCACCCTTTAGTCCTTACAGTCACAAAACCATGGTGTGTCTTAGAGAAAGAAGCACGGTCAAAGGAACACAGAGGTCACTCGAAGCAAACCTTCTGGCAAATGTTAAAGTTTTAACCACGAAAATATCTTTGGTCTGTAACTAAGCTCGTAATAAGTAAGTGTAGTAAGATGTTAAAGTCTTAATAGATATAATTTAAGAGAAAACATTAAAGTCAGTAAAGGTAATTTAATAGCTAAGAATTGGGCACTTAGTATCTACCAGGAAATTTTATATATGTTATCTCATATCACACCCAGGACAATCTTATGTAGGTATAATACATGTGTTATAGTATCTATAATATCCCAATTTTACAGATGAGGAAACATAATCTTACTTAGAGTAGTTAAAAACTTGCTCAAGTTCACACATCAAGTAAGAGACTGAATGAAGTTGAATCCAGACCTGTCAGTTCTTATAGTTGAAGCTCTTATCTCCTACTGTAGGTTCATACAAACTCTATATATATATCAGCAAAATTTGGGTTGTTGACCATCTTCATGAGGGTTTTAAGGGTGCATATGCTCACTAATTGAGATAAAACAATAAACATTTCAAAGCATAAATCCAAGTTAAAATTTCTTAATCTTGCTTCAGCTGCAAGCGCTTTAGATGACATTTACAAGAGGACTGTCCTCATGGTTTGAAAGTGCTGTCATTTAAAGAGTTACAGTTGTTATTAGAACAGAATGAACAAGTATTCCTAATGAGCACTCTGGAAGTTTTAAAGATCAACTTGAATACTGGCCCTGCCTTATTAGGGAACATTGTACTTTTATAGCATAGATATAATCATTTTAACATGGCCTCATTCTGCAGGAGATTTGAGTCAGCTGACAATTTTCTTGTATTTGAGCACAATTTATTTTCTAATCACTAGATACACATCACTTCTCCATATCAAAAGCTAGCAGTAACCCATCTCCAAAATAAACAGCAGGGAGGATTCTATGAAGACAAAGCCATGAAATTTATTTGTGGTACTGCTCCTTCCTCCTAGCAATGGGGTTGGTGGAGCTCACCTGTACCCTGGTCTTCTCCCCTGTCCGGGAACCTGGCTAAACTACACTTCCCAGCCCCCATGTTACAAGATGAGGCATACGACCAAGTTCTGGAGAGAGGAACGTAGGCAGAAGTAAGACTGTAGGTAGAAGTAAGATTCACCACTTCCAGACTCAAACAAAATAGATGTGAGTCTCCCATGCTTTTTTTTTCTCTCTTCCACATGGCTGGAAATGAAGAACTCTGCTGCCCTAGAAGATGGGGGAGCCCCAGAGTGCAAGGAGCCCCAGCCTATGAGCCACTTGCTGGAGGAGAGATCCATGCTCAGTGGAGCTGCCTACCAAGGACAGCAGGTAAGAAGTAAACTTTCATTCTCTTAGTAAAACCAAACTCAGCATAGCTTATCCCGCCCTGATGAGCTCGGCCACTACAACGACAGGTAGGGACATCTGGGCTGCCGAAATGACTTGGGAGTTATCAGCTTGTAGCTGGTGTTCGCATCCACGTGCTTTGTGAGTGAAGCTAGAGCAGAGACGAGATCTCAGGACTGAGCCCTCAGCTTTGCCATGTTTAAAAGCACAAGTATGAGAAGAATCCAGGACAGATATCTGAAGGGTGGCCAGTCAGCCTCCGGGAAAGAGGACAGTGTCCTGGAGGCTGAGTGAAGGGAGCATTCTCAGACTATCTCAGTATTTTCACAGTTGATGGAGCAGTCGATGGTGCTGAATAAAATAATAGGCTGAATAAAATGCAGGCTGAGAGCTGTCCCCTGAGTGTGGCAATAGGAAGGTCCCTGCCTTCAAGGAACTTACCCTCTATTTGGGAGGGAGGGAGAGATAATAAACAAAAGGTAGAGGGGAAAAAAAGCTAGAAGGTGCCACATTGGAAAATAGGGAAGAAGGCTAGCGAATGTTGAGAAAGGGACCTGAATTTTAAAAGTTGATCAGGGAAGGCCTCACTGAGAAAGTCGCCTCCGAGTGAAGACTCAAGGTGATGCGGGAAGCCAGCCACGTGGTTGCCTGGGGCTAGTATTTCAGGCAAAGGGAACAGGAGCAAAAAGCCAGTGGTGGGAGCATCCTCACCACCTCCACAGAAAGGGATCATGTAAACTAGCATCTCCCAAAATAGGTACTGCACAATATTATTCTGAAGGGTCTCCTCGTACAAAAAGAGGATTCCAAGTGAAACACTACATTCTTGGCCTTCTCTTAGGAAGTAAAAGAACATATTGGTCTATTTAATTAAAGTCTTTGAAAAGGTCTGGTAGCAAAGAAACCAATTGAACTTTGTTTAACCTTTTGTTTCCTATGCGTTTTACATCATAAGATCCATTTGGGGGAGGTTATCTATTAACCAAAACTAATATTCTAGAAAATCCACAAGGGAAAATATTGAACTTTCTCACCTCTCTGTGTAAGTCAGAAAGCAATGTACTTCAGGTACTCGGGTCGGTCAGACTTGAGTTGGCAGTATGACAGTTTGAATATTGTCAGATACCATTTTAAAGAAATCTACTATGAAAGTCATATAGTTATAGGGAGAAAACATGTGATTTCAAGATATTACTTTATCTCTTTTTAAAGTTTGAGCTGTGCTTTAGTCACTTGAAAATCTGTTATTATTCATATTTCACCCAGCTTACCCGTGATCTTTAGAAAGAGACGCCCTGCAACTTCTTGCTGGAACAAAGAACAGAACTGACTCTCCTCCTGAGACATCCATCTATATTTCCATCCCAATTACTTGATCTCAGGTCTGGGGAAAGAACCACGCCATCCATTAGAGTTTAAATGGTACCTACGTTCGTCTGAGGTTAGGATAGAGCAGAATCTTGCCTTTAAACAGGACCACGTTAAGCACTGATTTGGTGTCCCCTTGAGAGCGGGGCACCAACGGTAGCAGAGCCCGTGGAGACGGCTGACAGGTCATTATGACCTGGGATCCCAGAGAAGAGCCAGGCTGGACCTGAACAAAGCCCCAGTCTCCTTTCACACAGGCAGAGAATACTGCTTTTTACTGCCTAGATATGGTTGCTGCTTTTCTGGATGAAAAGAACAAAAAACACACCATGAACGTGGAGGGCAAATAACTGATCTTGGGGAATTTTTTTCCCTTTCTTTGAAAAACTACCTCATACACTTCTTCTTTAAACTCATCTGTCTGCCATGTGGAATGGGGCCTATTTTGTCTTGTAACCACTTACTGCACCATCCAAAGGAAATTCTCCCTAAATCGCAACACAAGTACCCAAATGGTGCCATGAAATTTAATGTTTGATTTAAGCATCTTAGAGATCTCATGCATTCATATATTTATGATGTATAAATGCATCCGCAAAAGAGTTTTGGCAGTTATGTAGACTTTACAAGAGTTTTATACACTTATTTATATGTTGCAGTGGCCTAAGTGCTATTTTAAGGGTACAACTTAAAAATCCCAATCAGTTCTCTAATGAATATTGACCATTATAAATACTTGAGTAATTTTTATCATGGACACAGCAGCTTACAGGGACAGTTATTTTAAAAATGATAGAAATGATCCCAGAGGAAATAAAAGCTCACCAACAGGACGTGTTAGATTCTAAATTCTACCGCTTGTGCTTTTAACTCAGCTATGAGAATCTTCAGGAACTTAAGGGCCAAATGAGAGAAGATTATTCCTGATAAAATTAGGTATTTTCTACCTCCATCATTATAAAATACCTTGGGGAAAATGGCTTTCCAGTTTTTTATTAGTAACACAAATTCTTATGAGTACTTTATATTTTATACCGGCAAAACCACTATATTTATTGAAAATTACATCATTAAGGTATTCCATTTCAGATTAGAGCTTCCAGAATTACCTATTGTCTTCAAGAAAATTCTTTTAATGATACCATACATATGCACGTAGCTGCAGGATAACATCTTCAGGGATCATCTGATCTTCAGGGAGAGTCTCAATCAGCTCCATGGGGAAGAATGTGTCTTTTTGTATCCACACAATATTCAGATTTGCTCTCCTAGCCACATCCCCTCTGTGGACTTCTGACTTAAGAAATGGGAATCCTCTACTTGAGGGAAAAGACTCTAGGGATCTTACTCAGGATGCTATAATGTTTCCTCCTTTGTACTTAATTTTAGTTAACATTTTATCCACTAACTCTAGCTCTGTAATTGACTATCAACTCAGGATAAAAATTCTTATTTTGTTCTCTTACACACACACACACACACCACAGACCCCAGTGAGTAATTGGTATATGTCTATCTTTTGGCTTTTCTCTTCCATGTTTATAATTGAGGGCTCCCAAATTTAGGATTAAATGAATTCAAATTTACAACAACAGCAAAAAATTCCAACGTCAGCCTTGTCAGCAAGCTGTGACTTATGTGGGCGTTACCTCGGGGGTGAGAGCAAATCCCCACCCCTTCTACAAGCTGCACATCCATCATTAAGGAATCATGCCTCTGCCATAGAGCTGATCTCCTGGTAAAATAAAGACGCCACTGTCATGGTAACACTCCAGTTGTTTTTCTCCCGTTATTGCCCGGGAGCAGATCTGGGGCTGTTACGGATGCGAGGTTTGTGTGCGTCTGGGCGCTGAGGGTGGTGATGGGGGTGGAGGGGTGGATGTGAGGGCTGGTGACAGAGGATAACCGTAGGTCTGAGAAGGAAGCCTGCAAAGGAAGGTGGAAGAGCGCCGGCTCTCCCTGCCTCAGCACCAGCTCTGTCCCTCTCATGGCGTCGCAGAAAGTCACGTATTTATCGACACCTTTGAGAACGCAGCACTGTGTTTCAGGGGTAGCAGGGTGGATGGAAACTCGCCTTCAGTGAGCTCTGATTCCAAAGCTACATGCAGTACAACTTTGGGCAAGTTGCTCCATCTCTCTGGGCCTAGTTTGCCGCTGGTAAAATTCTGCAGGCGATTGTGAGGCTTCACTGGATCAGAGCGTGTCATCCGCCGCCGTGTCTGGCAACTGGCATATGCCCTGCATGTCCCCTCTCGTGGCAGTAGGTGTGGGCATGCCCAGGTGACCAGGCTGCTTCTGCGTGCCAAGTCTGTCTTTCCTTCGCATCCTTATTTTCCCCAGCTTTTGTCAGTGATCTCTCATGGGGACTGTGTGTGTCCTGGGCCTGTTTACCCCAGGGTAGGTCCATCACTCACCCTCCCCTCCCTGAGCTAGAGTGCAGGGTTTCTGCCCCTGCACCCAGGCCACCCTCCCAGGTTCCTTTTCAGCCAACGGGGAACTCTGACATGAGTGGGATGGGGGAGAAACCAGGGCATTTCCCCCACGTGGTTCTAGCTTGGGTGGCCTCTCCTCCAGGCTCCTATTTCCTTGGGACAGGACTCTGTGGGTCCCGCCGCTGGGCCCCAGGAACGCTTTGTCTTTCAGCCTCAGGTAGGTCTCTGCTTCCTGTTCCTGCTCATCTCCAGCTTGCCCCATCATCCCTGTTTGTTTTCTCAGATTGGTGTACCCCATTCCCTGTGTTAAATTAAGTTACCTCTGTTTTAAATTTTTATTTTTTTATTTTTGGTTGTGTTGGGTCTTCATTTCTGTGCGAGGGCTTTCTCTAGTTGCGGCAAGCGGGGGCCACTCTTCATCGCGGTGTGTGGGCCTCTCACTATCGTGGCCTCTCTTGTTGTGGAGCACAGGCTCCAGACGCACAGGCTCAGTAGTTGTGGCTCACAGGCCCAGTTGCTCCGCGGCATGTGGGATCTTCCCAGACCAGGGCTCGAACCCGTGTCCCCTGCATTGGCAGGCAGATTCTCAACCACTGCGCCACCAGGGAAGCCCAACGTCTGTTTTAAATACTTATTGTGGTTTCTGTTTTCCTGGCTGGACCCTGACCGACACATGGATGCTGTGTTATGATTTTACTGAATTTTTGCCTCTGGGTTGGAGACTCACACTGTGGAATTTCAAAGCAATGGGTCCTTCGATTCCTCAGGTAAATGGACTTGAACCCGCACAGGGCCAAGTTAGCTTGAGGAGCCTGGTGAATTCAGCTCTACACATCAGCACAGAAGACATGTGTGTGATCCGTCCAGGTAGGACCTCTGTTTACCCCTGGCCACAGATTGTGTTGAAACAGGGAGCTGAAACTCCTGTAGGAAAGACCGAAGAGAATTTTGAAGACCAGAGAACCCCTTCCTGAGATGAGTGATTCATATTCCGTGTTTGGTGAGGGGGCAAGATGTTCCATCAAGTTTAGGTTAAGTGGTCATAAACAACTTCTGTGAGCTTGCTGCTATTTACATCACAACATCAAGTGGCGTGTCCCCAAATGGAGAGGACAACTCTTTACCAGCCCTGGTAGATTCTCTCCATTTCTTAATCTTATTTCACTTGTAACAGGGACGAAATTACTCCCGGAGTATTCATAGTCTTCACCCATAGAAATCTTCTTTACTGCTCTCGCCACCTCCACCCACTTCGAGAAAGGAAGGATGCTCTTGCTCAGTGGGTTGGTTCCAGGCTCTTCTCTGCAGTGCAGACTTGGGATAATGAGTGAAAGAGAGGGAGTCAAGGAAGCCAGAGAGGCTGAGTCTGGCACTGAGAAAAAGCCAAGGGGCAGATGCCTACAGAGTAGGTGCCCATCGAGTGAGGGGAGAGACTTGGGGACTGGGGTGAGAGGCTGCAGAGAAACAAGGAGTACAAGAAGACGGGCAGACAAAGAAAGGTGATTTCGTGAAGTGTTGTTGTTGAACATAAGTTACATCTCCTTTAAAGCTCTTTAAAAGATGGAAAAAAAAAAAAAAAAAGAGGCAGATAAAAATCTGATGTACTGTTAAATGAGTTTTAGGGGTTGGACTATACTTTTCAAACATGTTTTACTTATACCAGACGATATGGGTACCTAAAGTTTATTCAGTTTACACGTTGTTGGCTGTGCACAATTAACCCTTTCAGTGATACTGTCTTGTTCTCTCATTGTTTCAGGTGTGTGTGTGCTGTCTTTTTGGCTAGTCAGAGAGCTGCTAACAACTGCCTTTTAATTTATTTATTCACATGACAAAAATTAATTTGAGAGCCTGCTGTGCGCCAGGCTCTGTGTAAAACTCCACTCTGCCCATGAGATGCTCTCCAGGGAGGGAGACAGAAAACACAGCCCGCGTTGTACCATGGGGTGAACGCAATGGTGGACATGAGGATACAGGAGAGCACAGAGGAGGGATGCTGCTTTCAGACACCTGGCCCAGAGCCAGGCACATAGAAGGTGCCCAGACACAAGGCACATCCAGTGAAAGAGGGTGCTGGGCTGAAAACCAAATGCAGGGACATAGCCATACCAGTTGTCAGGGGCCCAACTCTCCATTAAACTATTATAAAATGGGAGTCAGTAGAAACCGTGGCTCAACCCACAGCTTTCTACCTGACAGCTAAACCAATTCCATCGTTTGTCATGTATTAACAGCATCAGGACACAGTGGTGGTGTGGGACAGGGACACACTGGTCTCTATTCTCAAGGCAACCTCCTTCTCTTTAGGAAGATAAGACAAACACAGAACACAATGAGCAAACATACAGGAAAGCAATAAAATCACGAGCTAGAAGTGGCTAGGTATTGTGGGAATTGACTGTCAGGTAAGCCTTTCCTACATCAAAGAATTCATGCGACAGAAATTAATGCCCATAAGAATGTATTGAGTATATTAAGGTGGCACTATGGACCCCCAGGAAGAGGGAGTGTGTGTCAGGATGATGAGTGTAGGAAATGATGGATTGGTGTTCATGGGCTATACCCTGGTTGGTTTTCCACTGAAATAGAATAGAATCGAGACAAAGTGT
This sequence comes from Balaenoptera ricei, assembly GCF_028023285.1. Classification (NCBI taxonomy): domain Eukaryota; kingdom Metazoa; phylum Chordata; class Mammalia; order Artiodactyla; family Balaenopteridae; genus Balaenoptera; species Balaenoptera ricei. Next base: position 74,414,353 of record NC_082655.1, read on the forward strand.
GAGATGGAAGCAAGCCAAAATTCTTCACTTATATCCTGTGGTCTCCTGTTTGGAGCCAGGTTCTAACTCTAAATAAACTTGTGAAAATGTATTCACAGCTCTATAGGGCCAGAGATACCAAATGATGGTGTTCTACCAGCTTAAAACTCTAACATCATGCAAAATAGAGTTGTATCAGATCTTTCAGCAGCCAAGCACAGAAAAGAGAGCTAGTCTGTGTACTCTGAGTTTATCTCAAAAAAGAACCATATCTAACATGCAGAACTGTCTACACTCTTCCCTCTTTTATACCCCAGACAGTATTCAATAAATATTTGTAGAACAAATGAATAAGAGAAACCACCACACCAAAAAAGTCCACTGTCTATTCTAATTACAAAAACATTCAATTCAGCCTTTAAGGTGATTTTTCCAATTGAAATGAAGCTACATGGGGTTTGGGGGCAGGGGTACTGAGTAGTGAGTGCCATTGGGTACAGAGTTTCTATGTAGGGTGATGAAAGTGTTCTGAAATTAAACAGTGGTGATGGTTGGACAGCTCTGTGAATAAACCACAACTCACTGAATTGGGCACTTAAAAGGGGTTAATTTTGTGGTATGTGAATTATATTTCAATACAGCTGGTTTTTTTAATCATAGTTGAGATTCAGTCTTGATGAAATGCATTATAACTCGAGAATCCAAATACAGCTCATTGTGCATAGTGTAATAAATTTGTTTTATTCTTGAACATAAGGAGACTTGAATCCAATGAAAATTATGACCTTATGAGAGAGAAAAAATTATTCTGTTGAAATATGAAAGCACTTTAAACCGAAGACCAGCATGCAAATGAGCAGGAGCTTATCAGCTGAGAGCTGCAAATATTCTGTGTATCAGAGAATTGGTAGTTGGGTTATTGGTTCATTTGGTCTCTCATCCAATGAACATTTATTAAGAAATCTGAGTAGCAGTATTTTTCTAGGATCCTGAAGAGCTAGCTGTCTCATCACTGGCTGAATCAGTGAGCACCAGAAAGGTCTGAAATTCTCTAATACCTTGTGTATACACTACATCCCGGGCTGTATAGATCTGTTTCCTCTACAGCAAGACCTGGGGCTCTGTCAGACGAAAATTGGAAGAGAGAGTTACACAGCTCTAACAGAACTGTGTTCATCTTGACCACAAATCCTGATGCTTCTACAAACAGAAAAATGGACATTCTTTCCTAGATATAGTGACTTTCCTCTAACATTTATGGCCCAGAACTACCATCAGTTCTCTATCTACCTGGCATCCAGTGTAAGCTTCAACGAACCATAGCTGATAGGCAGTCCAGTGCCTCTAGAAACACGTGGTTACTGAACAGTTGAAATGTGTCTTATCCAAATTGGGATGTGGTGTCAGTACAAAATACCCACCAAATTTTGAAGACCTAGTACTAAAAATCTAAACCATCTCTTTAATAGTTTAAAATTTGTATTTTATGTTGAAATCACACTATTTTGGATATATTGGGTGAAATAAAATTATATCACCCCCTCCCAATGTAGCTATCTCTTCCCTGAGGATGAACAGCAAAGAACTCAGTTAAAGAAAGGTCAGCCTTGTGAAGGCAACAAAGAATATAATGAAAAGAGGTGAAGAGAGAGGCATGGCAAGCCTCTGCTCACTAACTTGTTATAACTGCTGTCATAACTGGGGGGAAATTAGAAGAATGGAGTTTCAGGTGTTAATCTAAACCCTTCAGTCCTTCTGAAACGTTAACACCATTTTATAACCAAGACTTCTTTCTGGAAGGGGAATCCCAGCTGACCACAGGCAGATTGTGTAGCTGGGCCTTAAGAGCTAGAGCTCACACATAGGCTAATGTAACTGCTGCTGCTACGTACAGGCTCAGCTGGACGTTTGAGGAGTTGAACCAGCTGCGCAAGGATGATCAAAAACTGCTGGATGTGGCACATATATACAATGGAATATTACTCAGCCATAAAAAGAAATGAAATGGAGGTATTTGTAATGAGGTGGATGGAGTTAGAGTCTGTCATACAGAGTGAAGTAAGTCAGAAAGAGAAAAACAAATACAGTATGCTAACACATATATACGAATCTAAGGGAAAAAAAAAAAAAAAAAAGCCATGAAGAACCTAGTGGCAAGACGGGAATAAAGACACAGACCTGGGCTTCCCTGGTGGCGCAGTGGTTGAGAATCTGCCTGCCAATGCAGGGGACACGGGTTCGAGCCCTGGTCTGGGAGGATCCCACATGCCGTGGAGCAACTGGGCCTGTGAGCCACAACTACTGAGCCTGCGTGTCTGGAGCCTGTGCTCCCAACAAGAGAGGCCGCGATAGTGAGAGGCCCGCGCACCGCGATGAAGAGTGGCCCCCGCTTGCCGCAACTAGAGAAAGCCCTCGCACAGAAACGAAGACCCAACACAGCCAAAAAAAAAAAAAAAAAAAATTAATAAAAAAAAAAAAAAAAAGAAAGACACAGACCTACTAGAGAATGGACTTGAGGATATGGGGAGGGGGTGGGGTGAGATGTGACAGGGTGAGAGAGTGTCATGGACATATATACACTACCAAATGTAAAATAGATAGCTAGTGGGAAGCAGCCACATAGCACAGGGAGATCAGCTCGGTGCTTTGTGACCACCTAGAGGGGTGGGATGGGGAGGGTGGGAGGGAGGGAGATGCAAGAGGGAAGAGATATGGGAACATATTGTATGTGTATAACTGATTCACTTTGTTATAAAGCAGAAGCTAACACACCATTGTAAGGCAATTATACTTCAATAAAGATGTTTAAAAAAAAAAAAAACAAAAAACTACTGGAGCCCCTTGCCAAGATGTAAGTAGTCATTTTTAAACTATATTCTTAATATCCGCGTGGATAAAGAGCTCATAGCAAGTGCATTTCCACTGCATAAAATGTAGGGATTTAATCTTCAGGATACATTCCATGTGCATTTCCTTTATGTGAACAGTTCCAATTGAAAAAGAAAACACACACATCTTCCAGAGTAACTCATATGTGCTTTCAGCTCTTTGCCATCTATAATCTAACGAGACCCACCGTGTCTGGGTGGAGGTATTAGAGACACAGCCAGTGTCTCTAAGTGACTGGGTAGCCTCCCTTGAGAGAGACACAGTTTGATAGGGGAAAGGTCCAAGAAAACAAATAACTGCAGCAATTTTATACATATTGTATAATACTTGTGATATTTGACTCTTAGTGGATGTAGGAGAACATGTGCCTTTTTGTAAGTAATTAAAAGCAAATCTATGTAACCTACTGCTTGATTAAGAAAGCTTCTACTGCTGCGGGAGAACAAATGAATTATCTGCTAATTATCTTACTTTAGAGGTTAGTCCAAGCCACTTTGGTGTCTATATATTTGTGTCTATGGTTATTTGCTGCTGGTGATATAGAACAAACAAATGAGGAGTGAGTCTTTTGTGAGGTACTCTATGCCCAATGCAGCCATTGGTCAGGGAAATCTCTGCGCTCTGCACACAACCCTTGGTGCCCTGGAGTCTTGGCTCTGCAGGAAGAGTAAAACCTTTGTGAAATCCCCGTGTTCACTGAGAGGCACTCATGTAGATAATAATGGCAGACAGTTTAGGAAAACAGATTAATTATTACATCTGACAACTTTGGGGAAAAAAACAGGAGCTCATTAACAAATTTGCTAATTAGTCCTCTCCATTGTGATATAGAATTCAACAGGTATATCTGTGTATAATGCAGGATGGCTTTATGTGGTGTGTCTGTGTGTCTGTGTGTCTGAGTATAGACAGAGATGGTCTGTGTCCTGGAGTCTCATGTAATAATCTTATAAATCGTTGATGAATGTTCCCAAGTCTCTGCAGATTACTCTTGATTTGTAAATGAGACGCCTTTGCTACATACAGAAAATCAATGTTGTCGTATTTGCAAATTAACCATTCTAATCCTTTGATATTGCTCAAATTACATTTCCATCTTTGTTCAGTCCACTCTCCTGAGAGACCCTTTGGTCAAACATGGTTTCCTCTTAGGTAGTGGAAAGGGAACATTCCGGGTAATCTTTGAAAAACGTAGCTGTTTAGTCAGCACATGTATTTGGATGCGTCTACTAGCTGTTAGGTAATCATTCTATCAAGAGGCAAGAGGACAAGGGGGCACAGATGAAATCTCCCTGAATAGTGTTTTCAGGGAACTTATATAAGAAAATCATTCTTTAAAAAAAAAGAAAAAATATTCCATTAATCTGAATCAGGCGAAGAAAATGGCTGTTACTCGTTGTATCATTAAATATTAGGTTTTGCTTGTGTGTATGTGTTTGGTGGCCAATAAACAGACTTCACAGTACACTTAGAATCTTTATAAAATCCATGTGGGCAGTACACATATGCCCATCTTGTAGAACGTGGAGCACAATAAATTTTCCCCAGTTTTAAAATTGTACATTTATATTTTGATATATATTTGGTTAGATTTAGGACACACTCCCCTTATTGAAAGACGTTTTTAAGCACAATTATATAACACTGCACAGATTGCATTTTGGAAGATATTTATAATTAGGTGAGAAAGGAAAGCCTGTGTCCCTTGCAGGGAGAAATCCCTATAGAATATTATCTATGCTGGTCCTGCCCTAGAAAAGATGTAAAAGTCATGATGAGTTTGTTTTGAGTAAGCTAATTAGCATCATTAGTTTAACGTGTTCTGCAAATTAGAAAAATTTCTAAATGGCCTGACTTGAAGAATATTTTAATTTTTAGTACTACTACATAATAAAGAGCTGTAACTCGGCACAAGTTACAGCAGTTTGACACTTACTCATATGAGTTTTGGGGTGACACGAGTTAATAAAGAAATAAGCGCCTGGCCCTGATGCCACAGCCTAGGAGAGGAGGGAGCGAGGAGGGGACCCGTGGGAGGTGGTCTCATCTGCAGGGTGGGGCCGTTGGAGGAGGGACCACACAATGCAGGGCACATTTTGCTCTTTCTGGTAATGCTTTGAGATGCACTTTTTTTTTTTAACATCTTTATTGGAGTATAATTGCTTTACAATGGTGTGTTAGTTTCTGCTGTATAACAAAGTGAATCAGCTATACATATACCTATATCCCCATATCTCCTCCCTCTTGCGTCTCCCTCCCACCCTCCCTATCCCACCCCTCTAGGTGGTCACAAAGCACAGAGCTGATCTCCCTGTGCTATGCGGCTGCTTCTGACTAGCTAGCTATTTTACATTTGGTAGTGTATATATGTCCATGCCACTCTCTCACTTCGTCCCCTTTACCCTTCTCCCTCCCCGTGTCCTCAAGTCCATTCTCTACGTCTGCGTCTTTATTCCTGTTGAGATGCACTTTTATCCTCACAGTTTCCCATTAAGAATAGTCAGTGGATACTGGAACCAGTAGCAGCCCTTTCATCCTCCAAGAAGGCTCACTGCTGCTCACGCATCCACTGCCAGCTCTCCTGAGGGAGCATTACCAGCCGGAGCATGTCCCACCTGAGATGGGGCTGGGAGAGCAGGTGAGTTCGGATGCTTTTACCTCTGTCTTCTTTGATCTCTGCCCCCTGTAAATAAACCTCTTTTCCTTCCTTAAATGCCTCCCATTGTTTCAACTAACTCATGAGGGTAGACTAAGGAATACTATTGATAAGCAGGTTTCCTTTGTTTTTATAGGTTTTAAAAAAGCTGGTAAAAAAGAATCACACTCTCAGCACTGAGACAGAGCCAACCAGTCACACGATTGCCCAAGCAAGAAAATCCTCTTTTCTCATTTGAACACTATTTCTTGGCTAAAGCCCAGCATTTTCATTTACGGGTCTGGTGTTTCCGTGTGCGTTCACAGCAGGAAGCGTCCCTGTAAGATCCTTGCCCAGGAAGCAGCCCACTGGATCCTCCCATTTCACTCCAGAATGAAGGCATCCTAGCAGGACCACAGAGGAATACAGTAACATCTGGCTGTCTCTTCATATTTCACCGAGAAAATTTACTTCTAATATGAAGAGCCAGCAACAACATCTGTATTGTCTTGTTTCCAGAGAAAGAAACAGGAACTGACCGAGGGCTGTGGGGCTGGTCTTACAGTGGCCCAGAACTCATGTGGCAGCTGGTGTTGCTGGATGCTGCGTCTCCCAGAGACGGGCCTGCCTGCTGAGCGCCTAGGAGTGGTTCCAGCTCTGCGATCAGAGGTGGAGAAAAGTCAGGCCTTTTCGTAGTCCCCGGGTGTTACGATTCGCCTAAGCCAGGACCACCCTAAATTCAACCCAGCGGTGGTGAGAATTGCTTTCATCAGAAGCAACCAGCTATGGGCTATCCTGTCTGGGGAGGGTTGCTCTACCCTTGGAAGAACCATCCCAGAGCTTCCCTGCAGTTTCTCGGCTCCGGTACAGCACTGCTTTGTCCAGGTCTTCAGTCCATGGAGCACTGCCTGCCTACTTTGCTGCTCCAGCGCCATGTCCGTTTCCCGGATTTTAAACAGAGAGGGATGCTCATGGTGATATAGCCAAGCATCCATCAGTTCATGGCTGCAGCAGGGACACCCACCTGGGGTCCTACTGAGGGGGTCATCCTAGGCGCCCTGCAAGCTATTTTCAACATTTCAGAGCGTCTGCCTCGGAGTAGAATATGCATCCCAACCGAAACACCCACTACCTCAAACGAACAAGCAAAAACAATCTGTCATTTGATGCTAGGTTTAATTTCTATTTTTCTCAACTCACATACGTTGAGTTGCATATGTTTTTGAGTATGAAATATAAAAATAAATGAATGATTAATAAACATAATTCCTAAAATAATAACAAAGATTTTTAAAAGCTTTTCTTTAAACCATTGGGTGTTTACCATGTGCCAGACCTTCTGCTATGTGTTTTTATAAGAGTGTCAATTCAATCTCATAGTAACCCTGTAAAAGATAATATTATTAGTTCCATTTTAAGGATGAGAAAATCGAGGCCCAGAGAGTTTAACTAATTTACCCCATGATCTATAACCCTGATCCATACTTTGGAGGCAGGACTTAAATCCAGGCAGTCTAACTCCAGGGTTCCTACACTGAATACAAATTCCATTAATTAAAAAGGAGGAAGGTTATTGAAATATATTAAATAATAATAGTCAGATTTGAAGGTTACAGATTTGCATAAATAACGGATAGGTTAGTTGCTTGTTACTTTATTAAGCTAGCCTTAACATGCTTATTTTGCATAACTAAGGTAAACAGCAAGGGTCAAGGGCTTAGGGAATTATTCTTAGAAACTCCAGAAGTCCGCCTTGGTCCCTTTGGACAGTACATCTTTAACTGGTGGTTTGCAGATATGCAGTCAAGTTCAACACGCAAAGTCCAGAGCATCCAGAATCAGGAAGTTATGCTGAAAAAGCCTTTGGGGATGTAGAGAACAATCAAGAGTAAAACTAAAGCATCTAACTCCAGGAATCAGCCACTTCCAGGGGCAGGATTCCCTGAGGAAGTTCCAAAGAATTATGTTAAACTATATTAACGTAAGAAGGTAAAAGAGAAGCCTGATTTCCAGTTCAGCTTTGTAGTTCCCTTGGCTGGTGAAACAATTACAGGTCCCTGGAGGCCACCAGCCTTCAATGCGTCAGCCAAATTTTTTCCATTGCTTATTCAGAGGCATCCTCAGATCTCTTAGAGAAAATTCCCTATTTTCCCTCATTATTTCCTTCCATATTTTCACCAAAGCATTTCTTAAAGAAATGGTCCTCATTTGTAGTCTTGTTTGTACCTTCATTTGTTCCTTTTTAAATTCATTAATCTATTCATCAATTCTTCCTAAATTGTCATCCCACTCTTATTGGTCAGTCACCTGCAGTGTGCCTGGTTCTGGGGGCAGTCATGGATCAGGTAGCCCTGGTGCCCCTCTTCCCCGGCCCTGGTGCCCCTCTTCCCCAGCCCTGGGCCCTCATACTGCTTCCACTGAGGCACTCTCCACCGAGGCTGGGCAGATGGGACAACTCTGACTTCTATGCAGCAAAATTACTGACTGCATTTGTGTTTAGTAAACTCACCTATTCTTTCACTCAGTTTACCTCTCATTGATGTTAGGAAGAGGAAGCTGAGTGGTGACTACAGTTTACCAAGCTCTTTTATGAATCTGATTTCATTTGCTTCTGAAAACAATATATAGAGTGGGAAAAAAGCTTGTTGCAGAATAATGTATATGTCATAAATAAATTTTAATACAAAAAAATTCGTCTTTATTTATTTATGTTTGTATGAGCAAGGAGAAAGAGGTGGAAGGGTATACATTGGGCTGCGTGTTTTGCCTGTGTCAGGAGCGAGGGCATGAGGGGGAAACGGAGAAAATCACCTTTGCCTTCGTACCGTTTTGTTAGCACTTGTTTCGTTATGTAAAATAAGCATGCAGTACTTCTGTAGTTTGAGAGATATCAGGTAAAAATTTTACACTTAAAAAAACAGAAAAATAAATAATCCTATGAAGTTGAGATTAGCAATACTTCATTTTTATGGGAGAAGAAATTGAATGTGGGGAAAGCAAGGGTTTCCCTCAAGTGATAAGGCCAGAAACAGAGCCAGGCCCCATTCCAAACCTTCTGGTTGAGAGGACAGTGAGACTTCTGCCCCAAGCAGCTGTTTCCTTTCCATAGAACAAACACATCACAACTTGTTAGGATTGCGGGCAGTGCACCGAAGCAAAGTCAAACTCTCTGTACTGAGGGATAAGACATTTTGACTGAAGGGATAAACAGAAGACCAGTTGGCTCTGGATGTGATGACGGACTCCACGTCGAATACACCAAGCTCTTCATACCTTCTTTTACTTTTCTTCTACCAAGTCCAGAGACCCTCTAAGAGCTCCCAGCTGTCATCAAATGTCTCCCAGGGCAGAGTAGCCAGTCTCTGGCACAAGGAAGTAGGTTAAGGGATTCACCAGGCTTTATTTTGTACTTGTCTGGGTCTAGCTCAGGGGTCTCCAAATTTTTTGATAATGTATACTTATGTATAAATTGAATGCGTGGATAAAATCTATGAAGTTAGAAAATAGAAACTTTTCTTCCTATACATCAGTGGATCATCTTTTTTTTTTTAACATCTTTATTGGAGTATAATTGCTTTACAATTTTGTGTTAGTTTCTGCTTTATAACAAAGTGAATCAGCTATACATATACATATATCCCCATATCTCCTCCCTCTTGCGTCTCCCTCCCACTCTCCCTATCCCACCCCTCTAGGTGCTCACAAAGCACCGAGCTGATCTCCCTGTGCTATGTGGCTACTTCCCACTAGCTATCTGTTTTACATTTGGTAGTGTATATATGTCCATGCCACTCTCTCACTTGGTCCCAGCTTGCCCTTCCCCCTCCCCGTGTCCTCAAGTCCATTCTCTATGTCTGCGTCTTTATTCCTGTCCTGCCCCTAGGTTCTTCAGAACCTTTTTTTTTTTACATTCCACATATATGTGTTAGCATACAGTATTTGTTTTCTCTTTCTGACTTACTTCACTCTGTATGACAGACTCTAGGTCCATCCACCTCACTACAAATAACTAATTTTGTTTCTTTTTATGGCTGAGTAGGTGGATCATCTTGTGCACCATCTTGGGGCTGCTAGTCTGTCCCCTTCTTAATGACAATTCGTGTGCTTCATCACTTTGAAGATGAAGATTGGTGGCCACTTGTTGGAAAGGCTTTGCATATCTGGAGAGCAAACCGCATGGACAGTATACTGGCAGCCATGGACGGCTCTGTGAGAGCTGAGTCCTCTGGTTCCTGGAATTCTGTAGCTCTGCTGGCATCCCAGCAGCTCTGCCTTCCTGCTTCCTGTGCACAGGGGTCCAGACAGTCCTGATGAGCAACTGATCATTCTGATGACTTTGAATAAAGGTCTGCACCCTGGAATGCCTTAGCCATCACCATTTAAAAGACAGTTAAGAATCGCCTAGCATGGGCTTCCCTGGTGGCGCACTGGTTGAGAATCTGCCTGCCAATGCAGAAGACACGGGTTCGAGCCCTGGTCTGGGAAGATCCCACATGCCGCGGAGCAACTGGGCCCGTGAGCCACAACTACTGAGCCTGCGCGTCTGGAGCCTGTGCTCCGCAACGAGAGAGGCCGCGACAGTGAGAGGCCCGCGCATCGCGATGAAGAGTGGCCCCTGCTCTCCGCAACTGGAGAAAGCCCTCGCACAGAAACGAAGACCCAACACAGCCAAAAATAAATAATAAATAAATAATAAAAAAAAAAAAAAAAAAAAAAGAATCGCCTAGCAGGGACTTCCCTGGTGGCGCAGTGGTTAAGAATCCGCCTGCCAATGCAGGGAACACAGTTTGATCCCTGGTCCGGGAAGCTCCCACATGCCGCGGAGCAACTAAGCCCGTGGGGTATAGAAAATAAGTTAAACCTCATGAATTATGAAATATGTTAATAAACTGCCTGATAAGCAGGCGGATTGTCCCTGGCTGGGAGAACTAAAGCAGAGGCAGGTGCTGTGAGGGTGAGCTGCATTTGACCCCTCGTTCGACCGGCCTGCAGGAAGCTGCCTGTCTGTTTTCCTGCACAGACAGGCTCAGTTTAAATCGGATCAACTCTCAGCACCTTAATGATGGTGTTGCGCTTTCCTTTCCTCTGTAGCTTCTTTCTCCCACAGCTTTTCTCACTTGACTGTGGGCTGGTGACAGCGATGGTAAAGGTAGGAGCTGGTTCCTTACATCAATCTGGAAACCTCAGACCCCATCCACCACCCCGGCCAAGGAAGAGGCCTTTGCTCTGTCTCTTGGAAAACAATTCTGAGAGCTGGAGGTTCACAATCACATCTTTGTTTGTTAAAAATGTCTCATTCTTGAAACTAACAGTAAATCAACTATACTTCAATTAAAAAAAAGTCTCATTCTGTTCTCCATTTCATGTCATAAAAATATCCCAGGAGAAAAAAAAAAGAATGGAAAATATGAAAAATAAGTTTTCTGATAAATTCCAAATGAAGCTTGAGTGTGCTGTTTTTCTTCATTGCCTTTTATAACCTATTTATTGTTTAAAGTCCCCTACAGATCCCACTTCAGTCACGGGGCCTTCTTTGCCTAATTGCATGAACTCCCAGGTTAGGCATTTCTTTCTCAGAGCTCCGTAACATCTTGGGAACACCCTTATTTTCATACTTCTCACTCTTCTTTGTATCAGTTTATGTATCGATCATTCCTACAAAACTGCGAGCCACTTTGGGGCAGGGACCCAGATTTATTTCTTTTTCTTCCCTGTACCCTCTCATTTTATGTTATGTTATATTATTATTATTTTCTGGTGGCCTAGCACAGCGTGCTCAGTGTTTGCTGATTGACTAGGTCCCCCCAGGGTTAAGTTACTCATCAGTTATTCAAAATTAGAAATGAAGTTTCCCATAAGTTCCATGTTCAGAATGGCAATTACATTACTGGCATCATTAATCACTCCCTCCAAGTTTGTGATCAAGGAGACACATGTTAGCTATGAGTAGCCAAAAGCAATTCTATTGCAATATTAATGGAGTACAGTTGACCCTTGAACAACGCGAGGGTTAGGGGCGTCAACCTTCCACGCAGTAGAAAATCTGGTATGATTTGTAGTTCGCCCTCCATATCCGACGTTCCTCCAGATGGGCGGTTCCGAATTCGGGGGTTCAACCAACTCCAGTCCTGTAGCAGTTTCGTATTTACTATTGAAAAAAAGCCGAGAATAAGTGGTCCCTTGTAATTCAAACCTGTGCTGTTCAAGGGTTAACTGTATATCCTTTGCATTTTGTGAATGTTGCTGTAGCATGTAATTTGCCCCATAAAATAAATCTTTGACCAGGAGTTTCAAACAGAACTCAGAGGGGTTGAGAAGTGGACCCTGGGCTGAGCCAGCCTGCTCATGGTTAAGTGACAGGCCACACTGCCAGCCTTACAGTACCCCGAATTCAAGGGCCGCAGCAAAATGACAAATTGTTTGCCCATAGCCTTGAAGCATCAAGGCCTTATTTACACGTAAACTAAATCAAAATATTAATTCCAAAAATACACAAAAACTTCTGAATGTAAATCAGAAGGGCAAAAATCAGAGAGGAAGTAATAGGTATCTGTTATTAGTGGGGAATAAAAAAAGGTCCAATTAAAGGAGAATAAAGAGTTGCAATTTAGAGACTATATATAATTCTGACAGAAAGGTCTAGAAAAGCCTAGGGAAATTTCGAACTTCCTAAACTAGGTCTTAACTCCTTCACTGACATTCAAGGCCCTCTGAACAATAACTCAAACCCAGGTCTGAGCCTTAGTTCTGCACCCCCTTTTGTGTGGCCCAGTCTTGGCCACACTGGCGCCAGGGTTCCTCGTGCAAAGGGTTCGGCTGGCCCCGGAGCCACGCAGCCTGGCGGTGCTGGAGGAATTGGGACACCACTGTCCCTGAGGACATTTGGGCTTTGCACAAGTAAGTTCCACTCATCACGATACCACGATCGCCTCTCAGCACCATCCCCACCAGTAATTCATTCTTACAACCCCGGGCAGATGCCAGCTCAGGGCTTCCGTGAAAGTTCCTCCCGATTCGCCAAGGCCCCGTCGATCCTCCTTCTCACAAAACCTCCACTGAGACCCCCCAGCACGTGTGGTCGTTTGCTTTTCTAAATCTTCACGGTATTTCCACGGCTTTCATGGCACGTCTCATAGTATGTGTGTGCTTTTTAAATACGATTTTAAAATTAGAAATAACTTGAAACGTGTGTTTTGTCTCAATTACTGGTTTACCTATTCCCATCCCCACCAAACCACCACTTTCTCTGAGGGTAGCGCTTTGTCTTTCCCGGCTTTTACCCCCGGGACCCAGTGTGGTATGAGCCACAGAGCACGCCGTGTCCCCTTTGCTAACAGGCGTGGGAGCGGGTGGTGCACAGTGAGGGCCCTGCGGGGGCTGCGCCTTCCTGGACGCACAGCTGCTTCCTTCGGGGCCCACAACGTTGGCTGAGGTGCAGGGACACACGTGGCTCTGTTTTTCTCGGTAAGGGCAGAGCCCGGACAGAGCTGCGCTCAGCCCTGGGGTCAGGCAGGCTGCTTCTCATTCCTGCCCGCAAAGGGCTATAATCCTGAGCAAAGTGGGAAAGACTTGGAAGAGAAAGGGAGAGTGGATGAGAGCGAGTGAGAACGAGGACACTGAAGGAGGAGGAGTGAGAGTGAGTGAGCGAGGGGGCGAGTCTGTGAAGGGGTGAGTGTGTGAGTGTGCGTGAGTGTGTGAAGGCGGCGCTAGTGTGTGAGGGGCAGCGTGTGAGTGTATGACGGGGTGTCTGTGTGAGGGGGAGAATGAGTGTGCGAGGGAGTGTCAGGGTGTGAGAGGGGTGTGAAGTGTGAGTGTGAGGGTGTGAAGGGGTGTGAGTGTGAAAGGAGTGTGTGTGACGGGTGTGAGTGTGTGTGTGAGAGTGGAGTGTGAGTGGAGTGTGAGTGTGAGTGTAAGAAGGAGTGTGTGTGTGAGTGTGTGAGTGGAGTGTTAGTGGAGTGTGTGTGGGTGTAAGAAGGTGTGTGTGAGTGTGAGTGGAGCGGGAGTGGAGTGTGAGTGTGTGAGTGTAAGAAGGAGTGTGTGTGAGTGGAGTGTGAGTGTGAGTGTGTGTGTGTGTGTGTGTGTGTGTGTGTGTGTTTGTGTGTGAGCGCGCGAGGGGCGGCCCTGGGCGGCAGAGCGGCGGGAGGACGCAGTCGGTGGGCCCCGGAGGCTCCGCCTTCCCACCGGACTGCGCCTGCGTCCCGCCCTCCTCGGCCCCGCCCCCTGCGCGCCGAACGTGGGCCCTGCTCCCTCCATGGCTTCCGGCGGAGGGCGGTCCCCGAGGCTCTGGAGCTGCGCCCCAACGGTGAGAACTGTTAAATGTGCTTCCTTCAGGTTCGACCTGTCTGTCTCTGTCTGTGTCTCTGACTCTGACTCCCCGGCTCCGGAAGGGTGGAGAGGCGGCCCGTTCCCTCCTGTCTCTGCAGGTGTCAGGTTGGGACACGGCGGTCCCTGGGCGGCGCTGCTCTGGGATTCCAAGTGCAGCAAGCTCTGGAGCCTGAAAAGCACTTTTTTTTCCAATTCATTTTCTTTTCTCTTCCCTGCCCCCCGCCCCCCTTTTCCTTTCTGCCTGACCCGCTTGATGTATGTCTCTATCTCCAAAATATATTCTTGGAAGCCTACATTTCTCTAATCCATCTATAAAAAGTTAATGATTATCTGCTCCCCAGAACAACTTTTAGGGTCTGGATCCAACAACCTGGAGGGCAGGTATAAGTCCCCGCACATCTGAAAGCTTTCAAAAGCACTGCATTTACCATCTTACAAATAAAAGCACAGAGAACGGAGGAGAAAACAGTTCTTTGTGCCCACAAACAGCAGCTTTAAGGGTAAATCTGATGGGGGGATATGGGGCAGGTGTGCAGAGAGTAGAAGCAGAGTGAAGGAGGCTGCTCTCAGGGAGGCCACGTGGCTTCTGAACCAAGAAATCATACGGTCAGCTTCGGAGAATCAGATCTATTTCTTTTCACAGCCGATACATTTATACTGAGTAGAATTTCTCAAAGGAGCTAAATCTACTGGATATTAAAACTTATTTTTTAGCCTCAGTAGTTAAAACGGTGTGGTATTTATGCATGAAGAGACCCAAGTATATATGGCGTATGATGAAGTGGCAAGTATAATCAGAAGGGTGGAAATAAATGTGTCCATAAATTGTGTTGGAACCAGACAGCCTTCTAGGAAAACAACAGCAGAAACCCACACTGTGCACTAGGATAAGCTGTAAAAATGTAAATGCAAAATAAAAAGAAGCCATGAAATTTTAGGAGAAAATCCAGAAACCATACAAAATTGATAAATACTATAATTTAAAAAATGCTCTTATCTAGCAAAAACAAAACAAAGCAAAAAATCCTGCAAGTAAAATCAAAAGATAACTGAAAGAAAACTATGAGAAATATTTGCAATTCATATGACAAAGAGCTAATCTCCCTAATGTAAATTGATAAAACCAACAACATAATAGAGAAAATGGGAAAAGGCTATGAACAGAAAATTAACAGAAAAGGAAAGACAAATTCCACTTAAACATATGAAAAGATTCTCCACCTCAGTCATAGAGAAATGCAAATTAATATTTCACTGAGACAACATTTTTCATTCTGTCAGTCTGTCAAAAATCCAAAAGGTTGAAAATACATTCTGGCCTTGGCAAGGCCTTGGATAATAGGTGTTCTCATAATAACTGATGATAGTGGATATTGTAGTGCATCCCCCATGGAGGGATATTTCTGACTCTTTACCCAAATTACAAGTGGATAATTTTTAATTTATACAAAAATCCTACTTCTGGGAATTTATCTTGCAGATATAATTGTACATGTGCAGAATACTGTATGTACAAACTTGTTCCTTGCTGCACTGGTTGTAATAGCAAAAGATTGGAATTAAACCAAATATCCACTAATAAAGAACTGTGTTTAGCAAACTGTGGTACATCCATATAATAGAATACTCTGAACATGTAAAAAGAAAATAAAAATAAAGTTCTCTATGTGCTGATATGGAAAGATGTCCTTTCTATGAAATGATATGTTGAAATCCTCAAGACATATTGTTTAAATAATAAAGCAAGATGGGTAATACTGTATAGAGATGGAATATTTGAATAAAAAGGGGAAAATAAGAATATATACTTCTATTTCTGTTACACAAAAGACAAAGACACAAGAAACTAAGAAAAGAAGTTACCCTTGTGGAAATGAAGAATAGGAATGAAGTAGAAACATTTGATGAATACCCCTTTATATTGTTTGATTTATATGCAGTGTGAATGGATTGCCTATTCAAAACATATATATTATGTGTCAGTCATATTGAAATATGTCTGATTTTGATAGTATCACTGAAACAGTCCTCTTAATGAAAACCAAAACAAAACTCAAAACTGCTTCTTACAAATTACTCTGTCTCCTCTTTTGTTTTCTGTTCCCGTTAGGGCTTTTAAGCCTGACATGTTTCTTCCTTTGACTTGGAGAAGATAAATAACTGCGCTGATGAGTGGCCTGAGGATTTGAGGTGTTCTGTCAACAATATGGAGACCACCGTTTCCCATTAACTCTGGATATCTGTCTCCGAGGCATCAGCTGTTCTTAACGCACTGTTTTCCTCTATAGATCACTGCTGTCAACCTGCTAACGACACTCAAGTAGATCTACAGCAGTCATGTTTCAGCCCAGGAGTGACTGAAGTAAAGGCAGTGTCTCTCATTGAGATGAATAGCACCAGGATCCCAGGTATTTGCACTTACATGCCCGAGCTTATTTTCCTCAGTTATAAACAGTGGTTTATATATAGTTTGATTTTATAATGCTTCCATGCAAACTATAACAATTCCTCAATGCATCTATGTAGATAAAGTCTGTGACTTGCTGTAGGTGTACGAAACCCTGACAGTGTCCTGGTCTGGTGGGTCGATTTCTAGGTCTAGAGATGAGAGTCAGGTTCTAACATGGTGTGGAGCGCACCTGGAGGAGGTGAGGTGTGGAGTTGCAGGAAGGAGAAAGCTTCCACTTGCCTGTCTTCCCAATCCGAGTTTTAAAAAACTCTCCTAAGGGCCTTTGCACTTGCTGTGTCCTCTGCCTAGAAATTACTGTCCCAGATCTTTGAATGACTTTCTTCTCTGTGTCATTTAGGTGTAAGCTCCTCACCCCTCCCGCACCAACCATTATTCTATCACGTCCTCTAGTTTTACCTTCTTGATAGCACTAATCACTGTCTGAAATGGTCTTTTTTACTCACTTGTTTACTTTTTTATCATTTATTAACCCTCTTCTCTCCACCACCCAATAGACTGCAGATTCCAGAAGAGCAGGGACCTGATCTCTCTTGCCCTCCCACATATTCTTGTGCCTAGAACGGGGTCTGACACATAATAGGACCTCCATAAATATTTGGTCAATGAATAAATGAAGGATTAGAGTCCACGTCTAATTGGGTTTTGTACATAAAACCTAGCAAATGAAATTAGCAAATTCTTATTCAGGGAATGAATAAATTCAAGTAAACTCTTCTTAGACATGGGCATTGCCTTTTAAAACACTCAATCGGGCAAAGAAAATACTCCAGATTGACCCTTACTTGTTCAGTCATCACTGTTTTTTATCACACTTAGGACAATTACTGATATCTCAGAAATTCTGATTTAAAAAACCAGCTTTCTTTTATAATTGTAGTATTGGTTAAGAAGGCCCAAAGTGCACTAAAAAGCTTATTTAACTTAAAAGGCTTATTTGACTCTCAGAAGAGTTATTTGTTATACACATAATTTTTCTTGAGAATCAATGGAACTTGTGCTATACTGAATTTGTTTTTCCTCCAATAACTGATTTAAAAATCAATTGCACAGAATTCTTTGTCATTGACAATACAATATTTCTTTAGGTGCTTTATTCAAATTTCAAATGCCATTTTTATCAGTGTGAAGGTAGATTTTTAAATTGTATAAACAACTAGAGTTTATTGATGTGTTGGTTTAGTAAATCCTAACCACAAGGCTACATTTATATTAATAGTCCTGGAGACATACCTAGTTACATTTAAAAATACAAATAATATCTGTGCTTTTTAATGAGGTTTAAATCCTTTTTTAGAAAAAGTATTTTCCTTCTCCAACATATGTCCTTTTCTAATGAGCTAAAATTACAGATAGTGAGCCAGGTTTTGGAAAGGAACACAAACATGTATTGGGTGTCTAGACATAGTTCTGGGTATTCTTCATATGTTGGGGACCAATTAAATGTTCTCTGGAGTTTTCTGCCAACCACTCAGCCTTTGAGGCACAACTCCTGTGGGCTGTTTTGTGTGATGCAGTGCACATTGTGACATGGAACCTTGGGAAACCAAATCCTTTTGATCTGGGTCCAAGATAAATCTTATTTTATTAGATTTATCGCAAGTAATAATGATGTTCAATATTCTGTAAAATCCTTAAAACTACAGAATCTTGTCTTTTGGAGAATTTTTGATTAAGATGATCTTATCTGGAAAGAATTATATGTCAAACTGTATGTAATCAGTCAGTTAATTAGGAACTATCCTAGGTTCTCTTCCATTCTGAGGATGATACGTTAACTCTTTTAGCCTTCAATTTTATTTTAATGAACACATGCCTAAAAATCACATTTCAGGTCAAAGGAGCTGAAACACAACTGATTACTAGTCTCTGTGTAGTGAATTACTGAAAAAAAGCGTTTTCTTGGAGCACGGAGAAGCGAAAGTAATGGGCCATGCACTTATCTTTTTATCATTATTTCCTTCTCTAAACTCATGGATCTGTTGTAACAGATATTGTTTTGGAAGATGGTTTGGAGTTCACGTGAGCAATGTATTCCATGGTTGAGATATCTGAGTTGGGAGAAGTAACAGAAATTGAAGAGAAATTACTCTTTCCCCTCAGACACACAGAGCTATGAGTTAAAATTTGGACTCTTTATCTTACCTGTAAAGAGGACATAGGAGCTTTAATTCCATAGAGGGTTAGCCTGATAAAATGGACTTCCGTACCTTACAGAGGGAAATGCAAATTGGTGGATCATGTCTGAAAGGCAATTTCTAATATGTATCAGGCACCTTAAAATATTTGTAGCCTTTGACCCAAGAATTTCAAGGATTTGTAGACAGCAGCAGTTCTTAAATTGTGGTCTGCCATCCTGCAGGGATCCTTGAGACCCTTTTAGTGTGACCACAAGGTCAAAATTATTTTCATAATCGTATTAAGATTATTTGCCTCTTTCACTGTGTTGCTGTTTGCACCAGTGATGCAACAGGAATCAAGAGAGTGGCACCAAATTGTACTAGAACTCACGGTCTTCCACATTGCCAGCACCAGGAGAAAAATATGTGTCAGTTCCACTTAAGGGTATCCTTGGTAAAGTAGTAAAAACCAGTAACTTTATTAAGTCTCGACCCTTGAATACAAATGGTTTTAATGTTCTGTGTGAGAAATGGGCAGTACAGGTGGAGTACTTCTGCTGGGCACTGAGGCATATTGGTTGTCTTGAGGAAATGCCCTGTGTCATCGTTTGATTTGCGAACTGAACTAGCTTCTTTTTACATGGAACACCCTTTTTTTGTGAAAGAACAACTGAAAGGCAAACCATGGATATTCAGATTTGGGGCTTTAGCAGATACTTTCTCCTAAATGAACAAAGCAATCCTGTCATTTCAAGGATAACAAGTGATAGTATTTTTAAGTCAGAAGAGTCAGGGCTAGAAGCAGGGCTAGGACAGTAATTAACACAGTAACATTTTTAGATGAATTAGTGCTTATATTCCCTGCCCCTGGAGAGTTCTTTGTGACATTCCAGCATACCCAGTTGGTGGCTCAAGCAGCAACCATTTCCCCTTAGCGTGTGTTGAGCAGAGCCGCGATTTGGTCCTGGTGGCCAACCCCTAGATCGTGGTAACTGGCTGGTTTAAGCCACACATGATAGTGCATCCTACTCTTTTCGCCAGGGCTGGAGATTGAGCTTGACACTGAATCTCCTCCCCTGCAAAAGATAGCTGTCCGGGTCTATTTTGGGCAGGCTGAGCCCAGGGCTCTTCTGACAGGTCTCTGAAGGGATGATATCAGATGCCAAAGTTCTCATTATCAGGTACAGTTAACACGTTAGGTCTTTCATCCTTATAAGTTATGCAAGTAGCCTAGACAAATGCCCTTACTGCAAATCCACCACCGTTTCCCTCTCTTTAATTAATTCATAACAACCTGACCTGTGTTCTTTGCCTTCAAGTTTCCAGTTGATAGTTGCTGTTTTGAAAAATCCTGTTTTCTGAAATCTTTCTAGTCTGTTACCTCTTACAAGGTAGTCTAATTGTAATGGATCTTTCACCTATTCAATAAAGACAAGGATTTCTCTTTTAATTAAAATCCCCCATAGGCATTGAAATGAAAATATGATAAGGAGGTGTGTGTATCAAATACAATTCACTCTTTGAAAAAACATTAAAATTCCACTAATGAATCATTGCGGTAGATAAAAATCAACATATAAGGTCTTTGCTCTCAAGGAACTTACAGTCTAGGGAGGCCAAGAGAAAAGTAAACAGACTCTTAGGATACCCTGGGACGGTGCTGAGATGGAAATGTGAACACTGGTTGGGGAGGGAACCCGAAGCTGATCAGGGGGCCAGGGCTGATTTTCTAGACAAGGAGCCTAGTCTTCAAGGCGCCCCCAAATCTGGTCCATGTTTATGCTCCAGTGTTTCCAGTAAGAACTCCTCACCCCAGGCAGGGCTCTGCTCACTCGCACAAACTCACCATGCTTGTTCCTGTTCCAAGGATCTTGCTTAGATATTTCCTATGTCTGGAGTTCTGTTCCTACTCTCTCTGTAGCCAGTTTTTTCCTATTGTTCGATGCCTGTTTCACTCCCTGAAGCCTTCTGGATCACACCAGCCTCCTTTCGAGAGGCAGTGTTTGTCATTTCCTCAGGAAGCCTCATATGGGTGCCCTTCCTACACGTTCCCATAGAATCCTCTGCTCATCTCTGCTTTGGGACTTACATATCCAGCTGCCAACATGAATCTCCACTTGGAAGGTTTCAAGCTTCCAGTGTACAAAACTGAACTTCTGAGCTCCCCAGCCCCATCCCCGATCGGATTCATCTGAAGTCGTTGCCCTCCTCTCCATTCTCCTAGGTGTTAGCCCTCACCAAAACCCTGAATTTGTCTTCGAATCCTCTCTGTTTCAAAACTCATACATCCAATTCTGGTGGCTCTAACTTAAAATATATCTGGAGTCTGGTTATCTTCCCACCACCTCTGCTGTTTTCACTCTGGTCTCAGCCACTAGAAAAATCTCAAGCCTAAATGATGCCAATCATCTCCCAACCTGTTTCCCTGCATCTGCTCTTGTATTGTCAGTCTATTCTTCACAAGCAGCCAGAGTAATCTGTTTAAAAATTTGATTGCATCACTCTTCTTCTCAAAGACCTCCAGTTGTCCCTCATTTTACTAAGACTAGTCCTTCCAAGGCCTATAGGGCACCCCAACCTCTCTGACCTCATCTCCTACAACTGCTCTTCGTCACTTAACCTCAGAGCTTTTCTGCTGCTCTGTGAACACTGCAGCCACTCCCACCTCAGGGCGCTGGCTTGCCTGCTCCCTCCGCCTGGGGCATCCTTCCCTCAGTAGCTGTGTGGTTAACAGCCTCACCTCCTTCAAGTCTTAGCTCCGGTGTCACCTTCTCAATGAGGCCAATCACAAGGACTCTAAATTGCACCCCATTCTCATCTATGCCCCAGCAGTCTCAATCACCCTAATCTGTTTTTTCCATAGTATTTATTTTTTATCATACTATATAATTTATCTACCTGCTTATTGTCTTCCTCTCCCAACTAGAATGTTTGCTCTATCTGGGCAGAGATTTTGGTCTTTTTAATTCATTGCTGTATCATGAGCACCCCTAGGATAGTATCTGTGATGGTATTTGCTGAATGAATAAATATAAGTTATATGTTAACTTGCATTACTTCCTCACTAGACTATAAATTCCTTGAACACACAGATTCTGAATTATTCAACGTTATATATTCAACATCCAACCCAGTACCTAGCATACTGCTAGCGCACAATCAATAATCGTGAGTGAATGAGTCTCTCTCCACTGAAATGCTGTTGTCTGCACTACCCATTTTAACATTTAATTATTGACTGCTTTAATGTCTCACTGAATCTTGTGTGTGAGCATTAACCATTTGGTGAAACCTGCTTTTATTACAGTCAGAGGCTACAACTCTTACTTCTTTTGTGCATGAACATGGTAGATTGATATATTGATCTAGTCTACTGTATTTTTTGAGTTGAATGTATAATAACTAGTGGTGGATATTGTTGTTGAGCAGTGGGAGAAATGGGGCATAAGGGTCCCTAGGAAGGTGTTTCCTAGAGACCATTGTTTCCAGTAATTGAGACAAGGTCTGTAAACTCAACACTTTTTGGTTTTTTTGCTTGACGACTTGTCTGTTTATTTGCCATCCATATTTTCCTGCATTTATATTCCATGGGCCCTGGAACAACTCCATTTACCTTTAAGGTCTCTTGCTTTTTATGGCTGCTAAGAACTTTAGGATTGTGTGAGTCTTTTTATTCATTTATGTATGCTCAATATTAAAAAGTGACATAAATCTCAACATCCATCCATTCATCTGTCCATCAAATTACTGAGTGAGTTCCAGGCACTGAGGATGAAAGATGGTTAAGATATGGCCCCTGACTATAAGAAATTTATCCTCCTTGGAGAGGCAGAAACTTAAATCAACAATGCAGAATAGTATGTGAACTCTAGCATAGGAATATGTGCAGTGTGTTGTAAGAATCTAGAGGAAGGGCACCTAAACCAGATCTAGTTAATTGATATCTTTTTGAAATTAGTGGCACTTGAGCTGTGTCTTGAAGTATAATTAGGAACTAAAGAGTAGGGATAAGGCAGAAGATAAAACAAAGAGACATGAGGTAACATGGAATGTTAGGAACTACATACAGTTTACAATAGGTGGAGCTCAACATTTTGGAGATGAGGTTGGAAAAGAAGGTGCGGAGGGAGTATCCAGAGATGTGGCTGGAGAAGTAAGCAGGGGAAGCTCCAGGAGGATCTTCAGTCACATGCTGTGGAGCATGAACTTGATCTGATAGGAAATAGGGATCTACTGAAGGATTTTAAAAGGAGATAGTTATTGACTGACCAAACTAGGAATAGAAATTTCCTCAACCTGATACAGAGCATCTACAAAACATGCAACTAACTTTATACCTAATGGTGAAAGACTGAATGCTTTTCCCATAAGACCAGGAGCAAGACAAGGATGTCTATTCTTACCACCTCTATTTGATATTGTACTAGAGATTGTAGCCAGAGCAATTAAGCAAGAAAGAAAAGTCATCAGATGGGAAAAACAGTAAAACTATCTGTTTTCAGTTGACATGATCTAGTATATAAATAATCCTAAGGAATCCAGTTTTAAAAACTACTAGAACTAATAAATGAGTTCAGCAAGTTTGTAAGATATAAGATTAATATACAAAAATTAATTATATTTCAATATACTAGCAATGAAAAATTAATTTCATTTAAAATATTATCAAAAAGAATAAAATACCTAGAGATAAATTTAACAAAAGAAGTACAAGGCTTGTATAACAAAAACTATAAAATATTTTTGCAAGAACCTAAATATCTAGGTAAATGGGAAGACATCTCATGTTAATGTATTGGAAGACAATGTTATTGTGATGACAGAATTCCCCAAACAGGTCTAGAGATTCAGTTCAGTCCCTATCAAAATCCCAGTTCCATTTTTTTTTCCAAAAATTGACAAGCAGATCCTGAAATTCATGTGAAAATGCAAGGGATCTAGGATAGCCAAAACAATCTTGAAAAAGAAGAATAAAGTTGGATGACTCACATTGCACAATTTAAAACTTATTTCAAAGCTACAATAACCAAGACAATGTTATACCAGCATAGTATAGCTATATGGATCAGTGGAGTAAAATTAAGGGCCCAGAAAGAAATCTATATATTAATGGTCAATTGATTTCAAACAGGGAAGCAATACCATTTAATGGGGAAAGAGTAGTCTTCGACAAACGATGCTGGAACAAGTGGATATCTTCATGCAAAAGATTGAAGTTGGAACCCTACCTCACACTATACACAAAAATTAACTCAAAGTGAATCACAGACACCCCCAAAAATATATAGGAGTGAATTTTCATGACCTTGGGTTACACAAGGTTTTTTTTTTTTTTTTTTTTTTTGCTACGATACCAAAAGTACACACAAGAAAAGAAAAAAAAAAAAAGACAAATTGGACTTTATCAAAATTAAAAACTTTCATGCTTCATAGGATTCTATCAATAAAGTGAAAACACAACTTACTGAATGGGAAAAAAGTATTTGCAAATGATATATCAGATAAGGGAATTGTATCCAGAATATAAATGTGTGTTACAAGTCAATAATAAGACAAATTACCCAATAAATAATTGGCAAAGGATTTGAATAGACAGTTCTCCAAAAGGGTATACAAATGGCCAATAAGCACAAGAAAAGATCCTCAGTATCAATAGTCATTACGGAAATGCAAAGCAAAACCACAATGAGATACTGCTTCACAGCAATGAATATGGATATAAGTAAAAAAAAAGAGAATAACTAGGGTTGGCAAGGAGTGGAGAAATTGGGACTGTCATACATTGCTGGGAGGAATATAAATGATACAGCCACTTTGGAAAAAATGTGTACATGAATATTCATAGCAAGATAATTCATAATCGTCAAAAGTGGGAAGAACTCAAATGGCCAGCAACTGGTAAATGAAAAAAAAAAATGGGGTAGCCATGCAATGGAATATTATTCAGCAATAAAAAGGAATGAAGTACTGATAGATACTACAGCATGGATAAGTCTTGAAAACATTATGCTAAGTGAAAGAAGCCAGTCACAAAGGATCACATATTGTATGATTCCATTCATATAAAGCATCCAGAATTGGCAGATCTATCCAGACAGAATGTAGATTAGTAGTTACCTATAGCTCTGGAACGAGTGGAGGAAGTGATTAATGAGGAGTGACTGGTAATGGGTATGTGATTCTGGGGGAGGGGGTGATAAAAATGTTCTAAAATTAGATTGTGGTGATGATTACACAACTCTGTGAATATACTAAAACCCACTAAATGTACCCTTTAAATGAGTGAATTATATGGTATGTGAGTTATATCTCAGTAAAAGGTGAAAAGGAAAAACACCAAAATGTGAATTGTGGTTCTCTCTGGACTGAGGAATTATGGCTGATTTTTATTTTCTTCTTCATATTTTTGAAATTCTCCAATAAGCTCAAGTAAATTTTTATTTTTTCAACTTATCATGAAAAATATTTATTTAAATTAAGACAAAAGGAAATGGTGTATATTACAAGACAGATGTGACTTTTAGGAAGACAATATGGAACCTTTAGAAGAATCAAAGCAAGCCTAGAACAAAGCAGGAGGAACAATTTAAAAAACTGTCCGTCTTTTGGGAGAGAACTGATGAGGTTCCAAATTGAAGTGGCAGCTCTGGAGATGGAAAGAAGATGGAAATGTGAAAAATATTGAGATAAAATCATTTGGAATTGGAATTGGGAATCAGTTATATGTATATATATACACACACACACATATATATACACATATACTATATCTATATATATATATATCAACTATATATAGATATATGAATAGATAGATAGATATACATTAACTCAAAATGATATATGTACCCCCATGTTCATTACAGTACTATTTACAATAGCCAAGGTACGGAAATAACCCAAGTGTCCATCAGCGAATAAATGTATAAAGAAATTGTGGTGCATATATATATATACATACACACACACACACACACACACACACACCACAATGGAATATTATTCAGCCATAAAAAGAGGGAAATCTTTTCATTTGCAGCAACATAGATAAACCTCAAGGGCGTTATGCTAAGTGAAACAAGTCAGACAGAAAAAGGCGAAT
Organism: Balaenoptera ricei; assembly: GCF_028023285.1. NCBI lineage: Eukaryota > Metazoa > Chordata > Mammalia > Artiodactyla > Balaenopteridae > Balaenoptera > Balaenoptera ricei. Next base: position 74,439,870 of record NC_082655.1, read on the forward strand.
CCTGTATCTGTATGTTCTCTCTTATATGTGGAATCTAAAAAAAAAAAAAAAAGGCAAAAAAGAAGGTATGCTATAGTAGCATAAGTAGCATATAGTAGCAAAAAGGAGCATATCAGCAATATCAGCATTATCTGTGAACTTGGTAGAAATGCAGATTCTCAGATCTTACTACCCCAGGCCTATGGAAATCAGAAACTCTGTAGAGAGGTTCAGTTTTTTTTTAAACTTTCCTGTAGATTCTGAAGCATGCTAAATATTGAGACCTACTGATCAATACCATTCCCAGGTTCTCTTTTAGATCTAAAATTCAGTGGTCTAGAAGAAACTATGTTTTTAGGGGAAGAAACGTTCATCAGGAATTAGAAAATCTGGAGAAAATCTTCACAGAGGAAGTAAGGTTTGATCTAGCGACGTGATATCATACTAATCATAAAAGATGGAGAGGATTGTTAAGAGGTAAAAGGGTAGGGGGATTGGCAGCATTACAAGCTGAGGTACCAGTGGGAATGGGAATGGAGAGAGGGGAATTTTATGATTCATCTGTGATCAGGGAGCAAATTAGGCAAGTGGTGCAGGAAAGGGGGGGGTAGTCTTGGGCAGCACTGGTAAATAAACTTGGATGAGTAGAGTAGAGCCGCTTATGGTTGCTCTTAAATATTGAATATTGGTTTATGCTCATAGTTGGTTATTTTCTCTATGTGTCTATTATACCTTGAACTATTATATGTAGCTAACTTTCTTATGGAAGTATGGAAGGTGTTGTAATTAAGACATCCAATTTTTTGCAAATATAAAGAAATGTGAGTATCTATAGGAAAAAGAAAACACAAGAATAATCAAGAAATAGAACTTCGTACCAAAGTACTCAACAATACCGTGCTCTGACCAGAGAAAAATATTTCAGAATGTTCTCAGGCTTTATGTCTGTCGCAACTTCTGAGTCAGGTCTTCTCTTCTCTAGATCTCTTTCAAAACTGAGTTGCCCCTTCCAAAGTCTGAAAATCCACTTTAACGTTACCCTGTCCTCTTGTTTTTCTACGAATATCTTAATTAAAACCTCATTCAATTAATGGAACAAGTTATTCGTAATTTCTTCCAAATCCTTAATGAGTCTCTGGATTAAGGCATCAGGGATTACTCCTCTCAATTAATGACATTTCAGTTGAGCTGGAATTAGCTTAATCATTTAATTTTTTTCACATTATTAATACTCTCCATCAAACATCTTGAAATTCCTAAACTCCACTCTAATATTATTGAAGCAGGAGAAACCATGTTTATGACTGTATTTTTAGAGTTCCTTAGCGGTGAAAGATACTTTTCAAAGCCTTCAGTCCAGCTTTTGTGCTCAACAACAATTGCCCTGTGCCTGGCCAACACACCTCATTTTTCCTTTTCTCCCATGTGGAATGGAAGAAACACCAAGCTAATCTTTGTCCCGTCCTGGGGGCATGACCAGCTGGTCCCTCTACCTATGCCTGCTTGGAATTCTGACGCATGAAAAGTTGAATAAATAGTTGTTGAATTGAAGTGAATCTCCTCTTCCAGCCTTTGCCAATTCATGTTACCCATACTTATCAAAAACTAGCTCAAATTTTTAACAGAAAGTATTAAATGAATAACTGGCTCTGCCATCACTCTCCTTAATATTTCCTCATCACTGATTTATCCATCTGCTAAAATGCATTTCAGGAGGCATTATTCAATAACTGGGATTAAGACTAATCAAAATACCTAGAAAAAAATTAAGTTAAATCCCTTCCTCCACACCTTTTCAAATGTAAATTCTGATAGATAAAAATGTTAAATTAAAGAAAAAATCTAAGTCTAGAAGGAAATACGAATTTTATATAACATTTGGGAAAGAAAAGACTTTCTAAGCCCTAGCAAAGGCCACTTAACAGACTTGATCATATAAACGTCTTAAACTGCTTTAAACAAGAAGAGCAAAAATAAACATTAGTCATTGTAGATGCAAATTATGGAAAAATGTTTGTGATGTGAGAAAATGTTAATTTCCTTAGGTAATAAAAATCTCTTACAAAATTAGAAATAAAACAAAATTTAAAAACCTCAACTGAAAAATGGTTGAAGTACGTTAACAAGTGATACACAAAAAAGATAATAGGGCTTCCCTGGTGGCGCAGTGGTTGAGGGTCTGCCTGCCAGTGCAGGGGACACGGGTTCGGGCCCTGGTCTGGGAGGATCCCACGTGCCGCGGAGCAGCTGGGCCCGTGAGCCACAATTGCTGAGCCTGCGCGTCTGGAGCCTGTGCTCCGCAACGGGAGAGGCCGCGATAGTGGGAGGCCCGCGCGTCGCGATGAGGAGTGGCCCCGGCTTGCCACAACTGGGGAAGGCCCTCGCGCGGAGATGGGGACCCAGCACAGCCATAAATAAATAAATAAATAAATAAATAAATAAATAAATGTGATTTGAATAAAATATTAAAAAAATCTAAAAAAAAAAAAGATAATAAAAAATGTCTAATAAACATATGGGAAAATGTTCCACCTCAGTAGAAGTCAAAGTAATCAAAGCAGATTAAAACAAAAAGGGGCCGTGTGGTGGAGGCATAGTGGGGAGGTTACAAATAGACCAAGACTTATTTTTAATACCCAGTGCTGATTTTGGTTCAGAAGCAGACCCTTTCATACAATGCTGATGAATATTAAAAAAAAAAAAAAAACCTTCTGTAGAGCATCTTCAACATTCATTTCACCTCTAGAAATTAATCCTAAGGCAGTAGTTCATGTGGCCAAAAATTTAGTAAAAGGACATTCATGTCAGGAATTTACATAATACTGAAAAAATTGAGAACAATCTAAACATTCAGCAATTGGGAATTGGTTAATACGTTATCATATAACTAAACAATGGAATACTATGCAGTCATTATAAATGATGGTTGAGGTAAAATAAAGAGCTAGAATACTGTTCACTGTGTACTATAAAGTGAAAAGACCAGATGCTCAGGTTTAAAAGGTTTATTTCTGTATAGGGTTGTGTGTAATTTGCATTTTCTTATTTTTATTTACCAGTATCACCAATATTTTTTAAAGATTTTTTTATACTGAACATGTATAATGAACCCCCAAGAGTGGGGTTTGGGAGTGGAAGTTGAGTTTAGGGAATGTTACAGATTTCAACAGCTGGAGGTGCTGAGGACATTTATTGTTCTTCCATTTCAGGGAATCTATTAGACAGACTTTTAAAGAGCTCTAGCCATGGGAATTCCCTGCCGGTCCAGTGGTTAAGACTCGGCGCTTCCACTGCAGGGGGCGTGGGTTCGATCCCCGGTCAGGGAACTAAGATCCCATGTGCCACATGATGTGGCCAAAAAAAATAGAAAATAAAGAGCTCTGTCTTGGCAATGTGGAAACTATTTTCACTATATAATAAAACTTCTCTAAAGTCCAAATAATAATTTCTGGGATTCCTATGTTATACAAGTGACTAAGGATTTGTCTCTTAAACTGTAAAATTTTCTATATCACATTATTACTGTTTCAGATGAAAATCTCTCTACTGTTTACACATTTCCATGGTGTCTTCAGTAATGCTTATTGAATGTGACTAAGGCTCTTTTTGATAGCTCAGGATCACGGCTGTGTACATCATATCTGCTCCATGGTATACAGTGGTCTCAGGTACATTAAGCTCTATGCGAAACAACCTCAATCATGGTGCTCTCTAGTTTCAATAGTAAAATTTTTATCTTATTTGTGTTTCTTCCCTGGCTGACAACTGTTATTTCTTGATACGGTCTATATGGCAATGTGAATTACCCCTCAACCAAATTCTTTCACAGACTTCTAATATGTGGTAAGTTTGGAAACTACATGGCCAAATTAAGAAAATAAATGGGCTCTAAGGGAAAGTTAGAGAGATTCTCTTAATGTAGCTATTTTGTAACACTTATTTGATGCTGCATATTCTGTATTCTATGAGATACAATTGTCATATAGTTAAATTCCACAAGGACAATGTGCTACTGCATTTCTTAGCTTCTGTATTTTCCAAGAATAATCTTATTCATTAAATTCCAAACATAGACATTAATAGTTTAGATCTTAGATGAAAAAAGTACAAGCAGATAGTACACCAAGTGTTGTGATGCCACAAAAGAATGATTGACTCGGGAACACCTGGACACAGCGGGTAGGTCACTTCTTTTTTCTGTAAATCAAACTGTACTCTAGCAAAACTAATCTACCATGTGGGAAGTCAGGATAGTAGCTACCTTTGGGAGTCAGCTACTGGGAGGGGGAAGGAGAGGCCTCTGGGTAACTGGCAGTATTCTTTTTCTTAATCTGCGTTTGGTTACTTAAATGTTTTCATTTTCTGAAAACTCACTTGGCTGCACACTTACAGGTTGGGTAGTTCTCTGGATGTATATTAACATATCAATAAAAAGTTTATTGGGACTTCCCTGGTGGCACAGTGGTTAAGAATCCAGCTGCCAATGCAGGGGACATGGGTTCGATCCCTGGTCCAGGAAGATCCCACATGCCTAGGAGCAACTAAGCCCGTGCGCCACAACTACTGAGCCTGCGCTCTAGAGCCCGTGCACCACAACTACTGAGCCTGCGCTCTAGAGCCCACGAGCCACAACTGCTGAGCCTGTGCGCCACAGCTACTGAAGTCCACATGCCTAGAGCCTGTGCTCTGCAACAAGAGAAGCCACCGCAATGAGAAGCCCACGCACTGCAACGAAGAGTAGCCCCTGCTCGCCGCAACTAGAGAAAGCCCGCGTGCAGCAATGAAGACCCAACACAGCCAAAAATAAATAAATTAAATAAATAAATTATCACCTTATCTTTGATAAAGGAGGCAAGCATATACAGTGGAGAAAAGACAGCCTCTTCAATAAGTGGTGCTGGGAAAACTGGACAGGTACATGTAAAAGTATGAAATTAGAACACTCCCTAACACCATATACAAAAATAAACTCAAAATGGATTAAAGACCTAAATGTAAGGCCAGACACTATCAAACTCTTAGAGGAAAACATAGGCAGAACACTCTATGACAAAAATCACAGCAAGATCCTTTTTGACCCAGCTCCTAGAGAAATGGAAGTAAAAACAAAAATAAACAAATGGGACCTAATGAAACTTAACAGCTTTTGCACAGCAAAGGAAACCATAAACAAGAAGAAAAGACAACCCTCAGAATGGGAGAAAATATTTGCAAACGAAACAACTGACAAAGGATTAATCTCCAAAATATACAAGCAGCTCATGCAGCTCAATATCAAAAAAACAAACCACCCAATCCAAAAATGGGCAGAAGACCTAAATAGACATTTCTCCAAAGAAGATGTACAGATCACCAACAAACACATGAAAGGATGCTCAACATCACTAATCATTAGAGATATGCAAATCAAAACTACAATGAGGTATCACCTCACACCGGTCAGAATGGCCATCATCAAAAAATCTACAAGCAATAAATTCTGGAGAGGGTGTGGAGAAAAGGGAACCCTCTTGCACTATTGGTGGGAATGTAAATTGATACAGCCACTATGGAGAACAGTATGGAGGTTCCTTAAAAAACTAAAAATAGAACTACTATACGACCCAGCAATCCCACTACTGGGCATATACCCTGAGAAAACCATAATTCAAAAAGAGTCATGTACCAAAATGTTCATTGCAGCTCTGTTTACAATAGCCAGATCATGGAAGCAACCTAAGTGTCCATCATCAGATGAATGGATAAAGAAGATGTGGCACATATATACAATGCAATATTACTCAGCCATAAAAAGAAACGAAATTGAGTTATTTGTAGTCAGGTGGATGGAGTTAGAGTCTGTCATACAGAGTGAAGTAAGTCAAAAAGAGAAAAACAAATACAGTATGCTAACACATATATATGGAATCTAAGGGGAAAAAAAAAAAAGGTCATGAAGAACCTAGTGGCAAGATGGGAATAAAGACACAGACCTACTAGAGAAAGGACTTGAGGATATGGGGAGAGGGAAGGGTAAGATGTGACAAAGTGAGAGAGTGGCATGGACATATATACACTACCAAACGTAAAATAGATAGCTAGTGGGAAGCAACCGCATAGCACAGGGAGATCAGCTCTGTGCTTTGTGACCACCTAGAGGGGTGGGATAGGGAGGGTGGGAGGTAGGGAGATGCAAGAGGGAGGAGATGTGGGAACATATTGTATATGTATAACTGATTCACTTTGTTATAAAGCAGAAACTAACACACCATTGTAAAGCAATTATACTCCAATAAAGATGTTAAAAAAAGTTTATTCTAAGTATAAAAACAAAATACTACACTTTGAAAAATTATCTTTGGGCTAAAAAGAGTTAACAATTCTTATTGGTTTCTTAGCAACAAATGCTTTCCTTTGGTGTAAGTGGAGACTACACTATCACCTATTTATTCTCACAAGGTCCACCTTCTCTCTTGGTGGGACACAACAAAAGTCTGGGGTCTTTAGTTGGTCTCCAAGGTAACTAAAATCTTATTCAGAATTGATGCTTCACCGATTGTTCCAATCAGTCTTTCCCGCGTTTTTATTTTGAAGTGATGATGTTTTACTCTCCTGCTCTGCTTATTACCAAGTGCTGTTGGGAGGATCAAATAAGGCACTGTGTGAAAGTGCTTTAAGTGCCAGACTAACAATAGGTACCATCATCACTACCATCATCACTGACCACCATCATCATCATCATCACCAGGTTTGATTATTTTTAACCTAGAGTAGAAACTATGAGCTTCTTTGAGATGTTTGTCTCACCCTATGGTTATTCTCCTTATTTCTTGTACCATGAACACTAGACTGTCCCCCAAACAGTTTAGCTAGAATATCCAGGTCAGGGAATGTGGCAGGCTTGACATTCACTATCCACAGTGAAAGGAACCATCACCAATCAGTGCCAGCATTCTTTTTCACCTGAGCTGCATTCGAATTGTTTAGATTTGGTGTGGGGGGGCAAGCCTATTTTCCATCCCTGACATAAGCACTAAGGCTATATCCATGAAGGTAAAGTTAAGATCTGTAGCATTGGGTGGTTAAAAGGGTTGTAAGAATTATCTAGTCCAGTGTTGTCAAGAGTTGTCCCTGGACCAGCACATCACATCACCTGGCGACTTTTTGGAAATGCTAATTCTCACTCACCTACCCAAACACGCCCTCACCCCATCCCGACCTACTGAATCAGACACTCCAGGGTTGGGACCCTGTAATCAGAACTTTAACAAACGCTCCAGTGATTTTGGTGCGTGATGAAGTTTGAGAACCACTGCTCTAGTCCAATCCCCATTGGGTTTTGCTGATGAATAATCTTAGGTCTATAGGTGTTATGCCATTTTCCCAAGGTTATCCATGGAATTACAGTTGCCAAACAGAAATAAAACTCGACTTCCTAATTCCTAGTTGCTACATTAGATAGCAAGTAGAGGATTGCAAGAAAACTTTCCTCTGATTTCTACCTTATGTTTCTAAGTGAAATTTTTTGTCATTTCCCACCATCTTTGGGGGGGCACCCCTCCAACATTCTTAGTCTGTGTGGTTTGGGTTTAGCATCTTGGGTGGGCTCATAATCTGATCTATCTAGAGCACCCTCAATCCCCTCGCTCCTGTCAAGAATATGAAAAAAACCTGTCTGAAAATGAAGTCAGTACAGACATCTCATCTTTGGCGTGCTGAAGAATATCAACCTGGAACTAAACAATTCACAGAGGTCAATTCTTTGTCAGGACTGATCTTCCACAGCTGTGTGAAGGCCCTTAATATATTCCTCTGCTGAAAAATCTTGTCCAGTGGAAAAGTAAGGTGGCATACTCCTTCCAGTACCATCTTCCTGCTCCCTCTCCTCAATCCACCCCCCCCCCCCGGGTCTGTGGGACATTCTTCTTGATAGAGTTATCTCCGTTTCTCCACCGCCCTCCTCAAACCAGAGCTTTCTAGATGCCATTCCCATGGCTACACTGAAGTAGTTTCCCTCCTTGAAGGCCCATCCTTTTAGTTTCTTGATGAATGAGCTCCTCCTTCTTCTCAACCTGCCCTTTCTCTTTTGTGGGCTCCTCCTCATCTAACTTGTTCATTTTTGTTGCTCTTCACTTGGGTTCTTTTTCTCAGTCACTGGCTTCACTCCATAGTTTTTCTCCAAATGATCTTTCCTTTCCTATGATTTCAAATACCACCAACTCTATAGATCCAGCCCAGACCTCTCCCCTCAGCTTATACTTAATGCAAACAGTTAAATACCCCATGGCGTCTTAAGCTCAACATGTCCAACACTCATTCTCTCCCCACACCTGCCCACTCCCGTCTGCACCGTCTCATGTGTCGGCACCACCTCCACCCTTCCCCGGAGCTGCACACCCAGCTTCATCCTCGACTCCTCCTCTAACACTGTCCATCCTCAAGCATCCAACCACCAAGCACTGCTTTGCTTTACTTCCTATGTAGTTATTGAATCCTTTTATCACTCCTAATTTCGCCTTTGGTTATTTCTTACTTGAATGATTGCAGTTGTCTTCTATTCGGTTCCCCTGCCTTTGAATCTTCCCTGCTCATACCTACCGAATTGATCCCGGATGAAATATCAATCTGTGGTGTCATCCTGCTTTAGTATGTTCAGTGGCCCCCAACGTCTGCAGAAAGAGACCAAGCTCCTTAGCATGCCACAGGGGCATACAAGCTCCTTGCCTGGCCCTTGTGCACGCCAGGATTATGAAATTAATTCTGCTTCTCTCTCTTAGTGAGTGATGTCTTGCCTCTGTATTTTTGCCCATAATATCTCCTCTACCTGAAATTTCTCCCACCCTGCCTTCATTTAGCTATTCCACAGTCATCTGCTAAGAATCAGCTGAGGTATGGCCTCACCCAGGAGGCCATTCCTAACTCCTCCTGCCTGGATTGGGATTGTATTAACCTGGTACCTATGACCCTTCCTGCACATGCAACACTGTTTTCATCATTTGTTTATAGATCTGCCTCTACTCTGAATGATGACTTATTGAGAGCAGGGACTGCCTCTGTTTACTTTTGTGGCTGATTCAAAGTCAAGTCTTAGTAACTGTTTCTTGAATGGATGAATCCGAGCATTGGCTAGGTCTATAATGCATGAGAGTCCAGAAAAACCAGTTATCAAAAATATGCCAGAGATAGACCTATATAATTGGAACTGTTTTAAATGGGCCATCCTGTCTGCCATCTGGATCACCAGAGCGTCATTACCTCTAATTGTCTTCCTGAGTTTAATTGATACTTAACAAGGTAGAGCATTAAAAGGGATATTTTATTCCTCTAATATTTCTATAATAACATATTGCACTACTGCAAACTCAGAATTACAGCTTTGTGGCCTGAGAAAGTAGTTTGTTTAGAGAGAAAGTGTTCTTCAGGCACCCCTGGAGTGTTCAGAATGAATTAAGAACCTTCTTGGCAAAATATATACAAATATCCTTTTCCTTCAATCTGTTTGTATCTAATATTCTTTAATATAAGAAAACTGTAAGCATCAAAGACTGTAAATGTTACTGCTTAAAAGAGTCCTCCAGGATGAAAGAAGTGAATTTTGACCCCATTAATCACTCAGCTACAAAGGCTTTGGGAGTGGACTCTTTGGTGATAATTAAAAGGATCACAACTCATAAACAGAAAAAACCCCTCAAGTGCCACAGTCTGAACAAGTGATACCAAGCTGGACCCAAGTCATTAACTGAGGTGAGAAGGTAGCTCCCTTGTTTGGGGCCGGTGAACAGGCTGGGGAGGTCAAACTTTAGAGCTGAGGCAATGGAGAGCAATTTCATTTAAATTCGTGAATTAGAGCCACAGGAGCCCACAGATAAGGGCTGGCCTCTTCATTCTTTCAATAACATTCTACCTTTCAGTGAGCACTGACTATGGCCTGGGTGCTTTTCATGCACTATTTAATTTCTACCATAAACCTATGAGGTAGTACTGTTTTGAGACCACATTTTTACAGACAACAAAACCAGAACTGAAAGAGTTAAATGACTTGACTGAGGTCTTAAAGTGGCAGAGCCAGGACTGAAGCCCACATAGTTGGACTCTGCTCTCACCTACACCAAGGCGGCAGCAGCATCACCTGGGAACGTTTTGGAAGGGCAAACTCACGGGCTCTTCTCCAGAGCTACAGAATCAGAAACTGGGAGTGGGGTCCCGCCGTGTGTGTTGTAGCAAGTCCTCCGGGGGGTCTGTGTACTTACAGCTGCGCTCCATCGCGTTATACCGCAATGCCATCTACTAGAGCAGTGCTTCTCCAACTTTAATGTGAGTACAGATCACCTGGAGAACTTGAAATGCAGATTGATTCAGTAGGTTTGGGGTAGGGCCTGAGAGTCTGCATTTCTAACCAGCTCCTGGTGATGTTGAGATTGCTGGTTTGTGGACTACACTGCATAATAAAACCCTAGAATGTAGCTTCAGGAAGCCAGGTTGCTTTGTTCTCTGCTGTCGTCTGGTTTAGAAGAATACCAGACTCACCTTTTCTTTTGAATGAATACACCACAAGTCAGTATGTCTGCCTGTCTGAGTCATAGACTGTTGATTTGGTGTGAATCTACTACTAACTCGAAATGCATCTGCCCAACCAGCCTTTACAAATTTCTCATCACACCAGTCATTCATTTACCCTCAGGAACTGTCATGTTTCCCAGTGACTTGACGGACGTTTTACTGTTCCAGTCTTTCAAGTGAATAGAGCACTTTGGATTCCCCAAGGGCAAGTGAACATATTGTATGTTTTGGAAAAGAGATGGAAAATCAGAATGTGGGAAGGAGTAGGATGTGGAAAGGAGGCTAGAGAGAACGGATGAAGGTTGGAAACAGTTTAATGAAAAGGGACGCCCAGGAGATGGATGATTCCCAGCTGCCTGAGCCTCTGAGCCTTGCCCGCGATCCCCTCCCACCTTTGGGTTAAGAGTTGGAAAAGCAATGAACCTCCTTTCACACTAGACTGGCTCAAAGCTGTTGGGAGAGTTTAAATCAAAGTTGATATAGGTATTATAAAACCATTTTTAACAAAAATGGCAACAAAAGTCACACAGTAAACCTTAAACTGGAACGAAGAGTTAATGAACTGATAAAGTGTCTGATTGGCCAGAAGAAAATGACATAAGCACAGAAATGAGAAAAAAGTAAAAAGAGTGCTTCCTAGATCTCCTCTGGTGAGTGAAAAGTAAGCTTCTCTAAACCCTTAACAAACATCTGGGTCCTTAGGGAATCAAATATTTTGTAAATAGCCTATGGGACAAAAGGCTATAGCTCTTCCTAAGTGAAACACTTAGGCACAGTAAATTCTTTAAGTATCTGGGTTGGCTGAACATTGATAAATGCTGTGTGCTGATCGTAATGGTTGGGTGGCAGTGATTTACAAGAAATAATTCCAAAAATTGATTTTGGAAACAGTGTAAAACTCAAGAACAGGACTTCAGCATGCTGCTTATTCTGCCAGAATTCCCCAGAAGAATTGAGAATAATGCTTTGCTATATTAAAATGGTGGCATAAATATTACTTTGTTTGATTAAAATTTAAACAAGTTGTAATGAACAAATATAACGGCTCTTTTAGACATTATTGACCACATTTAAGAAATGAAACAGCAGAGTGAGAGAAAGTGACTTCTAGGCATTCTCAAAATTAGTATTTTTAACTAAAGTTTTTTGAACTAATATTCACAGAATATTTATGTATCTGGGACAACTTAATATTCTAAACAATGACATACCCCATTGTTCTAAAGGAGGAATATATACTATATACACTATTAGAATTTCATGACTGGCTGATGCAAGGTAACTTTTGATGTAAAAAAATCTGATGACCCCTTAAAGAGCTGTCTTGTACATGATTATTATTATTATAACTCATTAATTCAGCCTGTGAAATACATAACCAAAGTTCTATGGACATGCCATTTTTTTTGATGACTGTTGTCAGAGGCAGTATAATTGCCCTTTTCTTCACTAAGGCTTTATTTTTTAGAGCAGTTTTAGGTTCACAGCAAAATTGAAGGGAAGGGACAGGGATTTCCCATATATCCCCTGCTCCCACACATGTATAATACTCCCTCATTATCAACAGTCCCCACCTGAGGTGTACCTTTGTTACAACTGATGAACCTACATTGACACATCATAATCACCCAAAGTCCATAGTTTACATTATGGTTCACTCTTGGTGTTGTACACTCTATGAGTTTGGACAAATGTATAACAACAAGTATCAATCATTATAGTATCATCCTTTGTGCTGCACCTGTTCATCCTTCCCTGCCCACAACCTCTGGTCATCATTCATTGTCTTTTGCAGAGCAAAAGTCTTTAATCTTAATGAAGTTCAGCTTATCAATTATTTCTTTCCTGGATTGTGCCTCTGGTGTTGTATCTAAAGAGTCATCACCATAACCAAGGTCACATAGACTTTCTCCTACATCTCCTGTGTCTGTGTCTAGATTTGTTTTTTTGCATGTGGATGTCTGGTTATTGTAGCACCATTAGTTAAAAAGACTATCTTTGCTTCACTGTAGTGCTTTTGCTCCTTTGTCAAAGATTAGTTGGATATATATAATTGTCTTTTACTTTATTTTTAAAAGATTTTTATTGAAGTATAGTTGACTTACAGTATTATATTAGTTTTAGGTGTATAACATAGTGATTAGATATTTTTATGAATTATACACCGTATGAAGTTATTGTAAAATATCAACTATATTACCTTGCTGTATATAATATCCCTGCATCTTATTTTTTTATAACAGGTAGGTTGTATGTCTTAATCCCCTTCACCTATTTTACCCCTCCCTGACCCTCTTCCCTCAGGTAACCACTGGTTTGTTCTCTATATCTGTAAGTCTGTTTCTGTTTTATGTTTGTTCATTTGCTTCGTTTTCAGATTGCACATATAAGTGAAAACATACAGTCTTTCTCTGTCTTCTTTATTTCCCTAAGCATAATACCTTCCAGGTCCATCTGTGTTGTCGAAAATGGCAAGATTTCATTCTTTTTTATGGCTGAGCAATATTCGATTGTGTATATTTACCATATCTTCTTTATCCATTCATCTGTTGACGGGCAGTTAGGTTGCTTCCATATCATGGCTCTTGTAAATAATGCTGTTATGAACATTAAGGTACATGTGTCTTTTCAAATTAGTGTTTTTGTTTTCTTCAGATAAATACCCAGGAATGGAATTGCTGGATCATGTGGTAGTTCTATTTTAAATTTTTTGAAGAACCTCCATACTGTTTTCTGTAGTACCAATTTACATTCCCACAAGCAGTGTACTTTTCTCCACATCCTTGCTAACACTTGTTATTTCTTCTCTTTTCAATGATAACCATTCTGACAGTGTCAAGTGATACCTCCTTGTGGTTTTGACTTGCATTTCCTTGATGATGGACAATGTGGAGCATCTTTTCATGTGCCTGTTGGCCATCTCTATGTCTTCTTTGGAAAAGTACCTATTTAGGTCCTCTACCAATTTTTTAATTGGATTTTTTTTATGTTGAGTTATATGCATTCTTTATCTATTTTGGATATTAACCCCTTATTGGACATAGCATTTGCAAATATTTTCTCCCATTCAGTAAGTTGCTTTTTTGTTTTATTAATGGTTTCCTTTGCTGTGCAAAAGCTTTTAGTTTGATATGCTCTCATTTGTTTATTTATGCATTTGTTGCTCATGTCTGAAGAGACAAATCCGTAAAAATATTGCAAAGATCAGTGTCAAAGAGCATAATGCCTATGTTTTCTTCTAGGATTTTTATAGGTTTTAGTCTTACATTTAAGTCTTTAATCCATTCTGAGTTTATTTTTGTATATGGTGTGAGAAAATGTTCTAGTGTTACTCTTTTACATATAGCTTTCCAATTTTCTCAACCTCACTTATTGAAGAAACCATCTTTTCCCATTGTATATTCTTGTCTCCCTTGTCATAGATCAATTGACCATATGTGCATGGATTTATTTCTGGGCTCTTTATTTTGTTCATTTGATCTCTGTTTCTGTTTTCATGCCAGTACCATACTCTTTTGATTACTGTAGCTTTGTAGTATAGTTTGAACTCAGGGAGCGTGATACTTCCAGCTTTGTTCTTTCGCATGATTGCTTTGGCTATTCAGAACCTTTTGTGATTCCATACAAATTTTAGGATCATTTTTTGTTCTGTGAAAAACGCCATAAATATTTTGATTAGGATTGCATTGAATCTGCACATTGCTTTGGGTAGTATGAATATCTTAACAATATTAATTCTTCCAATCCATGAGCCTGGAATATCTTTCCTTTTATTCACATCTTCTTCAATTTCTTTCCTTAATGTTTTATAGTTTTCAGTATACAGGTCTTTCACCTCCTTGGTTAAATTTATTTCTAGATATTTTATTCTTTAAAAATTTGATTGTAAATGGGATTGTATTCTTGCTTTCTCTTTCTAATAGCTCATTATTAGTGTATAGATATGCAACAGACTTCTGTATATTAATTTTGTATCCTGTAAATTTACAGAGCTTATTTATTTGTTCTAATAGTTTTTTGGTGGAGTCTTTTGGGTTTTCTATATATAGTATCATGTGATCTGCAAATAGTGACAGTTTTACTTCCTTCCAATTTGGATGCCTTTTTTTGCTTTTCCTTGTCTAATTGCTCTGGCTAGGGCTTCCAAAACTTATGTTTAATAGAAGTGGTGAGAGTTTGCATGCTTGTCTTGTTTCTGATCTTAGAGAAAAAGCTTCCAACTTTTCATTGTTTAGTATAATGTTAGCTGTGGGTTTGTCATAAATGCCCTTTATTATGTTGAGGTGCGTTCCTTCTATACCAACTTTGTTGAGAGTTTTTATCATGAATGAATGATGAATTTTGTCAAATGCTTTTTCTGCATCTGTTAAGATGATCACATAATTTTTATCCTTTGTTTTGTTAATGTGGTGTATCACATTGATTGATTTGTGGATATTGAACCATCCTTGCATCCCTGGAATAAATCCCACTTGATCAGGATGTATGATCCTTTTAATGTGTTGTTGAATTCAATTTGCCAATATTTTTGTTGAGGATTTTTGCATCTATGTTTATCAGGGATATTGGCCTCTGATTTTCTTTCCTTGTAGTATCTTTGTCTGGTTTTGGTAATGCTGGCCTTGTAGAATGAGTTTGGAGGTGTTCCCTCCTCTTCAGCTTTCTGGAATAGTTTGAGGAGGATAGGTATTAACTCTTCTTTAAATATTTGGTAGAATTCCCCTGTGAAGCTGTCCGGTCCTGGACTTTTGCTTGTTGGGAGTTTTTTGATCACTGATTCAATTTCATTACTAGTAATCAGTCTGTTCAGTTTTCCATTTCTTCCTGATTCAGTCTTGAAAGGTTGTATCATTCTAGGAATTTAATCATTTCTTCTCAATTGTCCAATTTGTTGGTGTATAACTGTTCATAGAGTTCTCTTATGATTGTATTTCTGTAATATCTGTTGTAATTTCTCCTCTTTCATTTCTAATTTTACTTATTTGGTCCCTCTCTCTGTTTTTCTTTATGAGTCTGGTTAAGGGTTTATCAATTTTCTTTATCTTTTAAAAAAGACAGCCTTTAGTTTCATTGGTTTTTAAAATTCTTTTTGGTCTCTTTTTCATTTATTTCTGCTCTAATCTTTATTATTTCCTTCCTTCTACTAACCTATAATTGCCTTTTAAAGCATTAAAATACAAGTGGTAGACCCAAACAGAAGACTGTCACCAAGTTGCTAGCCCAGTGCCCATCACCTCTATATTACATGGTATCACCTCCACTTGGGGATAATCGGGACTGTATATAACCAAGAAAAAAAGCAGTTAAACATCCAGATTCAAAATAAAGGAAGCTTCTCGACATTACATTACAGGGTATTCCAAATGTCTTTTGCTTATTGTGGTAGATATTCTGATATGCTGCCAGGCCCCCTTTAGGACTGAGTATTGATTTCCCAGCTGCTTGAGGTGCTACC
This sequence comes from Balaenoptera ricei, assembly GCF_028023285.1. Lineage (NCBI taxonomy): Eukaryota > Metazoa > Chordata > Mammalia > Artiodactyla > Balaenopteridae > Balaenoptera > Balaenoptera ricei. The sequence goes on from NC_082655.1 coordinate 74,455,843, forward strand.
AGGAGAAAATTCTCAGATAATAGTGCCCTCTGGAGCCCCAGGCTGAAGAGAGCTGCTTTGCCCAAACTCACAACCACTTCTCAGGATAGCCTGCACTCAGTTACTGAACAATATGGGAATATAAAGGTCCAGTCCCTTGGCTCCAGTCAGGGACAACTCTGAAGGGTCATCTCAGTTTCAGAACACCTGAAGCTTTCATTGGAAATGATTGAATCCCAGCTTAACTTCTCCTGCCGCCAACCATTCTTCGTAGCTTCCCTTCTGCGGGTGCTGACCCCAAGAGCATTCCCTAATGAATCTCCTGCATGTTAATCTCTGTGTCAGAATCTGCTCCTCAGAGAACCCAACCTGGAACAATTAGTAATTGAGGGTCTCACTGAACAACTTTCTTTATGGAGAACTAAGAACAGCGGTAATAGAGCTAAAACTCAGGGTTTTGAAACTAGGTTGTGATGCAGGCGAAGGACTGAACAAAAATGATTCTAAATTCTCACAACCTGAGCACCCCACCCCCTTCTCCTACAGGAGGTATTGTACTATCTGTGTGTGTTGAGGGGGTTGCCGTATTTCAGGGCCCCAGATTCTCTAGGAGTTGATCAGCAGGTAATCCTAGATAACACCTGTGAACAGCTGAAACCCCAAACCAGATGGCCTAGCACAAAAGTAGTCTGATTAGTACCCCCGTGCCAGGTTACTTTCTCACATCTACCCCACAAAAGGCAGGACAGCAGAGAAAGCAAGTTCCCTTCACTGGACATAGGGTCTCCCTCCCCTGCAATCTCCTGCATGTCTACAGGACACTTGAACCTCCTTGGGCCTCTCTGATGGTGCAGAGGAAAAAAGAACAGCAGTGACTTCTCAACTCTCACTGACCCTTTCCTTTTCTCCAGTAAAGTCCATGGCCTTTACCCATGTCAGTGGTGTTATGAAATTTATCTTGAACTTTCATGGCTGACAAGTGGAGACCTGTATGGGATCTTCCTTGTACCACAGTGTGACCACAAAGACATGAATTCTGCTAGTATCAGTTAGGACTTTTTTGAAATGCCAGAGCGGTTAATGGTTACACTGTGGATGGAAGCAATCCCTGCAGTGATAAAAGGTCCCTGGGAGAGCTGGTAGAGAGGTGACCATGGTGTCTGAATTCCCACAAAGCCTGAGAGAGGACAGCCTGGAGCGAGAAGTTGCCAGTGGCTGGCCAGAGCTGACCACCCACTGTAGGGCAAGAACCAAGCCAACAAGCTCGTTAGGACAGGGAGCCCATATCCCAGACAGAGGAGCTGCATCCAAGCTCAGCTTCTTCTAGGATCACTGGCTTCCTTCTCCTGGCAGGAGGGTCTGCACCTTTTTAAGAGTTCTTCGGTCTTCAGGGACTGGGCAGGCAGAATTCACAGAAAAAGCTGCATCCCAATCCAGACAGCCTGATAGGCCTGATGCTTTCCCACAGTCAAAGGAGTTTACCTTGTTTAGCAACAGAGAGGTCCAGGCCATTGCTCTGTGAGATGATGGGATGAAGTACTTTTTCTCCACTCTGACCCTGACCCCATGCATCTCCCCTTCACCCAGTAGAGGCTGTTCTTTAACCAGAGCTATAGGATGTTGTGGAGTTCAACCCGGACCCTGGTACACGAAGAGAGAAGGCCCAGATAGGACTGGCTTTGCCCCACAAAAAGTCATCTAGTATTTCTTGTAAAAATATATTACAAACTTATGTACAGCTTTATGTTTTAAAACACATTCACATGCATTAACTCAGTAAGACCCACATTAGCCTAGAGAAGTTGGCAGGGGACATGTTATATAATCCACACATTTCCAGAAATAAAAATTGGAACACAGGGTTGGAAAAAGTACATTTTTCTTCCTGATTTATGAAAAATCTTATAAATACATAGAATTTGAATCACAGCTACTTACACATGTAATGAATTATCTCTTTTTAGAAAGATAAAATTACATGAAGCTTGTACTACACCACAGAAAATCCTGGAGATATGGCCAGCATAATTATAGGGAATGAAATAAACCTTGCAGCTTACTTTAAATCTCCCTTTGATAAAAGCTTTAAGGAGAGAAAGATCAGATGTTCAGAGGCTTAGATGAGAGGACGCTGGAGAAAAAGAGAGCTAAGAGAAAGTGATCGACAGTAAAGGACAAACAAGTCTATGATTGAGATATTTTTAAGGCAAGGCAGGATATTCTGTAGTCTAGAAATGCAAAAGCAAATTTTAAAATGTGCCCCCGATATACTGTGTGATGTAGCTCCCCAGGATAATGTGGCATTCTTGGAACAGTGTGTACTTGTTCCTCTTCTGAAATAGGAAACCCTTTCAACAAAATAAGTTCCATTCAATAAACATGAGTTTATCAGAGGCCCTGTAAGTGCTGTATATTTGCTGGGAGCCACATGTGAATCAGCCACAGTTTAAGAAACAGGCCCATCAATTACTCATCACACTGGAGTATGATGGGTGATTGAAATGGGTTTCCCAGTCTTGTACTTTGAAGAGCTTGAGTACTGGCTGCTTGATCTGAGCATTAACAAATAGTTTGTGATCTATGTAGCTGCATGTAACTGCCATCTGTTGGGTGTCAATCTTCCTGCAAAATGAAGAATGGACTTGAGTGTTATCTATGCTGATTCTGAATCTTCCTGAACTATGCCTTTTCTTTTGTACAATGATAATGCATCACCAGGAAGCTAAGCAGCATTGCTTAGCTCTGAGTTTGCTACTTTTCATGGACTCACCGGTCCTTAAAAGTAGAAGGGACCCCAGGAACTGACTACACTAACGTCTACACAGCACAAAAACCCCTTCCCCAAAGTCCTGGCAACTGGTCATACAAACAGGAAGTGGAGTTCCATATGCTTCCGTGGCCCTGAAATGATTTACGTTAGTACAAACACCTCAGCACGTTGCCTTCAGAGAAGCGAGGACCCACCGGGTATATTTTCTTGTGCAAAGATGCTTCCAGAAACCCTGGAAAGCTTCCATGCCACTGCAATATAAGGGCACACTCATAAAGTAGATGTTTTCTAGTTTTAATTTGTGTGAGCTCTCACATTGGATTTGGCTAAACATCTCCAAGCTTTATTCATAATCGCAACGGTAGGTAATTTGTGCCTGTGGTGACAGTAGTTTAGAGTTGCTAATGAAAATGGAGGCTAATTTTTAAAAAAAAATCATCTCAACTCAGGCTGGGGTAAAAATACGGCGTATTCACAGGTGGATTCTATCGAAATTTTCTTTTTCCATTCTCAAAGACAAACATTACTTGGGTTGCAATAAGAAAAGAGCACACAGTCGCATACTATCTCGTATGGTACATTCATTGAACATACCTGCAACCCTTCAATGGCCAGTTTGAGGATTGATGGTGTCAGTTTGGAGGCTTGTTTGAAGGAAAAATTACTCCAGTCTATAATTAAAATGAAACCATTTATCTGAAGCTCCGGATCTTCAATAAGGACTTCCAATGACAGCAGGATGGCCCGGAGGATGTCTGTGAAGGAGTTCCTGCAGCCAAAGCAGAAAGGAGAGGCTGTGCATGAATATTAGCAGGTGATAGGACTTTGTGTGTGAAGCACTGGCCGCCTCACTCCTCTGCTCTGTGAGCCCAGCCTGCAGGGTAACACCAGTGTCCTGTACCCAAAGTGATGGAAAATACATTTGCTAAACTTCACAGGAACAATGCTTTGAGAATCACAGGATGGAACCTCCCTTTGATCTGACTGCACCAGAACCCCAGACTTTACAAGGTGTCTCTCTTTTGTGTTTCCTCGGGTCTCTAGTCTCTGCTTCCACCACAGACCTGATTGCATTTCATTGAAATGCATCCCTTACTTGTCTCTCCCTCCTGGACCATAATCATAGTTGTGGCCCCAGTATCTAGCTACTTAATGAATATTGCTGAAAAAATGAGGTAAGACCTTCATCAGAGGCACTTGTTTTGATTAAACCTCTTATTTCTTTTGGGTGGTTAAAATCTTGCTCAAAGTGTAAAAACAACTGTGCAATTGATGCTATTTTTTAGCCTCAATTCATGAATAGAGAAAAATAAAGCAAGAAGAATAGCTTATTTTCATTGAAGGTTTGCAGAGTGTGATTCAGGAAGGAAATCGCTTGGAGTACAACAGTAACTATGACAACAGGTAGACCTGAATACAAACTAGAGTGACAGTTCTCTAGTGTTGTATGTGTTCTTCCGCATCAAATATTCCCAGTCACAAGTTGATTTTTGTTATAAATAATTTTCAGACACGAAGAAATGATGGCATATTTTGCTAATTCTCCCAGCAAATTATTTGAGCTAAAAATTTAAGATCTTAAAGGATCTCTAAATTCTGTGGATGTCAAGTGATGGCAAAATCTGTTACTTCCTTCAGACTATCATTACTATCAGAAGCTGTATCGTCTTGTGAAACCAGATGAAATGATCAGATTCCTGAGCATTTCAATCTGATTCAAATTATAACCAAATCTAATGACTCTAGATTGGAAATCAGAAAATATGTGATTAAATATGGGATTAACAGATACAAATTACTATACATAAAATAGATTCACATCAAGGATTTACTGTACAGCACAAAGAATTATACTCAATATCTTGTAATAACCTATAATGGAATGTAATCTGCAAAAAAACCTAAAACCGTATCACTATGCTGTACTACCGAAACTAACACAATATTGTAAATCATCTATACTTCAATAGAACAAAAACAAAACAAACAAAAAAACAGTAAGAATTTACTGAATGGCTGTTATAAGCTCAGAGCTCTGTTTAATACTTGAAGTTATAGAATAGTATGTCATATTTCTACTTTCAAAGAGCCCTTAATTTAGTTGGGGTGGGGTAGGAAATTAGCAAAATGAGTTGAAAGGGATCGATAAAATTTGAGTAATCAGGAAGAGCTTACAGAGGAATGAAAGCTTGGGCTAAGCCTTGAAGGGTAAATAGGATTTTGGATAAGTGGGAAAAAGAGTAAGACATTTCAGGAAAGAGGAGTGACACGTGAAAAATACAGATATTAGCCCATTCTGTTTCTGTACAGTTCTTCTTACTAAAAATGTCTTCCTTATATCAAGCAAAACTTTTCCTCCCCCAAACCCACCCACTGAGTATAGTTCTGCTATAAAGAATAGAACCTCAGGTCTTCCTATACCACACACTAAATTATCTAAACATGGTGGACACGATGCCCTATATAATCTCTAGATAAAAATATATATATATATTAGTAACTTTAACCATTTCTCATAGAATGTGGTTTTTAATAATGTTCTCATCATTTTCTTTTACATATATTCTCTTCTAAATTTTAGAGATGTCAAATTCCTATTAATGTAGCGTAAGTTTTCACTAGGGCTTTGAGTTTTGTTTTTGCATTCATAGCAAATATGATCTAAAGACCCAAGTCTTTTTTAGAGATACAGCTTTGTATTGGGAGGAAACATTGATTTAAGTGGAGCGTGAGACCGAAGATTGTGAGCTTAGGCAATTCCAAAGGAAAATATGGAAATGCCCAATGGTAAACTACAAATGACCATTAGGGAATTAGAGCGTCTGATCCTGGATAAGCTTTCTTAGGAAGAATACACACATGGAGAGAATCAGGAAACTTAGAAAAGCTAAGCCTTATGTAAAGCTTACATACAGTTCTGAGGTTGAAGGAAGAAAGGTTAAGGAAATAAGGAGTGAGAGAATCATGATAGTAATGTGTTTTTTAAAAGGGGGGATAGTGTTTCAAGAAGGATATGATAGATTGCATTACTGACCCCAATTCTTCACTTATCTGAGCATCCACACACTGGCTATGTGTTGACCTCATTGATGAGAGTGTATGTCTTGCCCTTTGGCCATGTGACTTGCTTTAACTGATGGTATGTGACTGCAATGACAGTGTACCAATTCGGGGCCTAGCTCTTAGAGACCTCAGATGTTACTTGTTCTCTTGCTTTCTGCCGTTGCCATGGAAAAGAATATGCCACAGCTAGACTGCTAGACTGAAGAGAAGGATGACTCCCCAGCCAGCCAACTAGCAGATCTTTGAAAGAAGCAGAGCCACCCAGCTGACCCCAGCCTAGATGAACTCTAGCTGCCCCACAGATGTGTGAGCAACAGTGAATGATTGCTTTTTTAAGCCATTGAGTTTGGGGATGGTTTGTTATAAATTAATAGCTACCCAATACCAGAAGGTAGTTAACCAAGTCAAATGCAACAGAAAGATGAAGGAGAATAAGGGAGAAGAAAGGGCTATTGTATTTGACAACAAGTAGATCTTTGGAGAATTTTGAGATAGCCTTTTTCATTGAATAGTGAAGACAGACATCATTGATTATGAAGATCTTTAGCAAATCACTTAATTGCTACCGCATTTTACTCCTCTGTAAATGAGAGATAGCACCTCTTCCATCACATATCCACTTGTATTCACTCCCAAGAAAGAAACATTGACTCTTGGAAACCTGAAAACTATTTTATGCATTTTCAAGACCAGAACCTTACTGATGGGTAGGCATTTGCAGTGAATGAAGTATTATACTTACGGGGTGATCCCAGGAGAAAAGTAAAATAATTTTGGAATTCACTATAGTTTCCAAATGTTTGAATACTTCACTTTTCTAGAAGAACTAGAAAGTTGGGCAGCAAAAAGTTGAATGGAATGGGTCTCAAATCATGAGGCATAACCCTGTTGAGGGGTGTGACCACCCCCTATACCTTAGCTGATCGTTAGCTTGAATTCCTTACTTCCTGGCTTCCTGGAAGCCTCTTAGTTAATTCTGAAATCACAGTGCATATTTCTATGCTAATTCTTCTGCATATAACAGCAAGAAGTCTGTTAATATTAGTAGTTAAAGCTCTTTTGGCCAGTTCTTGAAACCTCTTCACTTTACAATCAATATCATTGTGTTTACGACTGTTGCTTGGAGATTTTTAGGGTCCTCCTTAAACCACAAACTAGTTGTGCAGATGATTTGCCACCAATATCTATTTGCAGCAGGTGCAGAAACATTCTTTATCTGAGTATGCTTCTTTATCTCTTCATCCCATTTGGAGTTTCTTTCAAAGTTAATTACTAAAATAACCACAGCATGACTTTCACAGTTCCTACTTTGCCCCTTTTCTGATAACGTTGCCTAAGCCAACATGGAGAGGAATATGTGCTCCTTCTGCAACTCTTCTGATGCATTTTGGCCTCTAGACATGGCAAGAACCCTCTTAGTAAAGTGGCAAAAGAGTCTATACTCAACGGCTTGACATCCTGGCTCTGCCACTCAACAAGCATGCAACTCTGTGTAGAAGACTGAAGTCCAACGTGGGGTGATTTCCTGTTTCTCCATGTAGAGGGCTGTTGCAGGGTTATGCAGAATTACATGTGCGAAGGAGCTTTGTGAATTGGAAAGTTCCTCCCAATAGGATAGGAGGCAGTATTTGTACTTGCATGGAATATAGAGATACCCCTCTTGGTTACACTGCTTTCATGGTGGTGATGGCAGCAGGACAATAGGAAATGTGCAAAACTCCACTGTGTTCTGTCCAGATGAACCTATTTTCTCCTCTTCTAGGGCTGAGGGTCTTTGGTAAGTGGTTTGGAATGGGAATCCGGGTGATATATTTTCCTGAATGGGTTCTAATAATTTGTATGTGAATCAGGTTTCAGCTGGATGGTCTCTGTGTGTCATTATGCATCTAGGCAAACAAATCTATTTCTCAATGAGGTAATCAAGGAAAAGTAAAAAAAATAATTGTGTTCAGATAATATTAGGTCAAGAAAGATGCTAACAAAAATGTTTAGCTTTGCTGTGGCAGAATTAATATTTGCAAGACCTTAATCTTAAATGTATTACCCTGAATGTTAGCTGGAAAGTCAATTAGTTCATTACTGTTCTTAGCAGGGGTCGTCTCCCAGAGAACAGAAGCCTGGGATTGAACTCTGCCCCATATGGTTTGATGAAGCTCGTATGATTAAGAAGAGTAAGAAAGAAAAGGAAGGAGAAAGCAGGGAAGAAAGGAAGGAGGAAGAGAAAAAGAGAGAAGAAAGAAAGAGAGAGAGAGGAAGGAAGGAAAGAAAGAAAAGAAAGAAAGAAAGGAAAGAAAAAGGAAAAGAAAGAAAGAGAAGGAAAGGAAGGAAGGAGGAAAGAAAGAAAGGAAGAAAAAAGGGGAAAGGGAGGGAGGAGGAAGGGAGGGAGGAGGAAGGGAGGGAGGGAGCCCCAACTCACCTCCAACTCAAGCATTTGCTTATGGAGGGCAGACCATAAAGGGTAATGTTCTTGTCTAAGAACAGGGCCCTGCTTTTGAACTAGTAGAGAGAAAATAGTGATGTAAATGGTGAAGACAGTGTTCTCTCACTCAAGTAAAGTATGAAGATAAGAGACTGTTTCTTTAGACCAATGCTGACAGGCCTATCCATCTCAGGATATAGACACAAGAATGCAAAGTATTCATATCCACCATTAAAAATGAAACTGAAACTAAAGTTTTCAAAGTCCAATTTGCCAGGGTTTTTCCTTGTCTGTGTTTCTCTGGTGAGCAAGTGTATAAATCATTGTGTGTGTGTGTGTGTATGTACACAAACAATGAATTCATCCTTTAGGGTTGCCTCCATTCAGGCTTTTTTATTTTAAATGAGAAGATGGTTTGAATAAATAAAACCAATATTTTATTACATTTCATCCAAGTGCTTCTAAATTCTCCCAAGAATTGAAGAGAATGAAATTAACATCAAATGCTTCTATCTGCTCATTTAAACAGTTAATGAAATTTATCATCACTCAATGTTTTATTTTAAAAGTTTTGAAGTACCTAGAACCAGATGAGGAATCAGGAAGGCATTTATTCAAAGACACGACAAAATTTTACTTTGTGGAAGACACATAAGATAAAAGGATATTTTTTACTTTTCTGCTAGTAGATGGAAACCAGTAGAAGACATTAAAAAATACATACATGGGAGGCAGTGAAGCATAGTCATTGAAAGCATAGGGTTTGGAGTTAGCAGACTCTGATTCAAATCTCAGCTGTTCTGTGTAAACTTAGCAAGTGAGTTTTATCTCTCTGTGGTTTAGTTTCCTCATCTGTAGAAAGAGGATCATAGCACCTACCTCCCTGGTAATGATAACATGAGCTAATGTACACAAAGTCATAGAGCAACTGACTTGTTTTATCCATAGAATGAGTTGATGGTCATGTTGGTTTTCATTATTACGTAAGTGAACATGATATCAGGTGGAAAGTAATAGGAATTGCAGAGTGTTTGGGAGTTATAAGGCAAGATCACCCATGGCTGGGAGGTTTCAGAACATCTTCAGTTGGGCTGTGAAGAATGGGAAGCTTTGGATGCTGGACGTAGAAGGAAAAGGGCAGAAGGAGCCACATAAACAGTAAGTTCTGAGAGTGTAGAGACTATTGTACTGGGAGCAGTGGCAAGTTTGCCAGTGCCATTGGGGCAAGTGTAAAGGAATGTGGAAATAAGGTTAGAATTGTGATCCATCTTCATCCTGCTTGCTGGGAGAACTACTGGCTGTTCATGCAGAGTAAGGGAGCAACAGCAATTATGCTTTAGGAAGATTTGAACTGGTAACAGGGATTATGTGGATTGGAGTTAGGAGACCGGAGACACAGAGCCCAATTAAGAGGAGGCCACTGCAATATAGTAAGTGAGAGCTGAATGGAAATGATAGAGAGATGAGAAGAACTATGAGGGACAGTACCCAGGACTTAGTTACAGATTAGATGTGGATGTAAAGAGAGAAGGTCAGAGGTACTATTAAGGACAAAAGGAACTCTGCTGGGTAGGAAGTGAGTTAGAGGTGCTAGAGTTGTATCTAGTTCTTACACGGTAAGAATCAGCACCCAGGACAGCAACGCACAATATTAATATTAGTTATTAATATGACTTGACTTCGGGGCTGTCAAGGGGGTGCCTAGAAGTGCATGGTTGTGTGGGGTCTACATTCCTGCCACTCAAGTGATGAAATATCACCCTAAGTAGAAGCCATGTCTGCAGAAGAGAATATTTCCTGTTCTCTTTGCAAGAAGGGACCACTTGCCTCTCTAACCTAGACTATGAGCTCCATCAGGGCTGGAAGTGTGTAGTATTTGTCTTTGAATCCCTGTAAATCACCAGTACCTTTACATAGTAGATGCTGAATAAATGATTCTTAGTAAAGGAATGAAGGCAAACATGTTAAACCAACCTGTTGGAAGCTGTGAAACACTGAAAATAGACAAAACCCACTCTGGGAGCACCAGTGGGTAAATTTTCTTCCTCTTCAATGCCTCTTATGCTCATTGATAGGAGCAGTGATGGCAGATGTATGTCCTTAAGCCCTTTTTCCATCATGGCTCATATTTATAAAATAATATGCTACTAAGTACCATGTATACAAGAATTGGAAAGAAAACCAGGCTTTAAGATTAATTTGGGAGACTTCCCTGGTGGCGCAGTTGTTAAGAATCCGCCTGCCAATGCAGGGGACACGGGTTCTGTCCCTGGTCCGGGAACATCCCACATGCCGAGGAGCAACTAAGCCCGTGCACCACAACTACTGAGCCTGCGCTCTAGAGCCCGTGAGCCACAACTACTGAGCCCGTGAGCCACGACTACTGAGCCCACGTGCCTAGAGCCCGTGCTCCACAAGGGAAGCCACCGCAATGAGAAGCCCGTGCGCTGCAACAAAGAGTAGCTGCCACTCACCGCAACTAGAGGAAGCCCACACTCAGCAACGAAGGCCCAACACAGCCAAAAATAAATACATAAAATAAATAAATTTATTTTTAAAAAAGGATTAGTTTTGGTTTAGGAGAGGGCCGTGGCTGTATTCACATAAGGTTAGTGTGGGCAGTAAGAAGATTACAATCTAGAACAGTTAAATGCTAGATGGATGTCTACAGATAGGAAGGCTGGTGTACCACAAGATTCTTAGCCCATTGGGAAAGAACTGGTCCCAAAACACCACTTTAAGACAGCCGAAATGCAAGCAAGGAAGAGGTTTATTTCATTAGCCCTGTAGATGGGGATTGGGCCAGGGTCTATAGGGAGTGGAAGCCATAGAAGAAAACACCCCGATGGACGTGAGCTATGGGCATTCCATCTATTACTAAGTGACTATGGCACATTAATTTCATGCTTATCTATTCTGGTAACTCTGGCTGAGGAGCTTCAGAAAAGTACAGACTAGGAAGAGTCTCAAGAATGCAAAAAAAGCACTTAAGACTAGACACGGAGCTATGATCATACCAGCCTAACTGGGGTCACAAACAGCAAGATCTCCTCTGACATGGGTGAATGAATATGAATGGCCACATTACTCTTACTTACAATGGAATTCAATTGATATTTATAGATCTTGCGTGGAGTTCATGGTAGTGTACTAGCCACGGCTTGAAATGGAATATTCTTTCCTCCAAGTCTGTCTGGCTCTTATAGCCATAAAATCACTTTCAGGATAAGACATTGGACAATAAGATGAGGAGGCATTTTAGGAAAACATACATCCCATGGTACTACACTGCTTTGAATGATTTTCCCCTCCTGAGGTCCTTCCCTCTGAGTGATAGGCTGCAGTCACTCTTGCAATCAAGAGATTCCTTTCTGAAATCGCAAACTGTGTGCAAGACAGTTTGAACTATATAGTGCATTAGCAAAACAACTCTATAGATGTTACCTTTCATGGAAGGCATACTTGTGACTTGAGTTGGAAGTATGCAGCATCTCATAATTTTAATTAATTCATAAAATTGCCCATCTCCAATGAAAACTCCAAACCTCTGTACTTAACGAAGAGATCAATGTATTCTGGCAGGGTAGCAAGATCTTAAAACCAAGAGAAGTCCCAAGGCTCTAAAATTAGTTGCCTGTAACTAGGAATCTCATCCCTGAAAAATATGGGTAATTCACATCAGAAGCTTTAATAGAGACTGATTGAATTCAGACAGTCTGCAATCTGATTGAAGTTTTCAAAGTTGGTTTATCCTTTCCCCTTTTGAAAATTCTAGCCTTCTTAATCATAAACTACTTAAACAGCAGCAAGCAATCAAATGTATGCACGATTAAAAGGAGAGAGCCACAAGGAAATCATTACATAATGGAAAGAAAAAGCTTATTTTCATAGATAATATATTCAGGAGAGCTTTATAATCTACTCTGATAGAAATACAACTTGTTGGCTGGTTTCCAGATAGGCATCGTCTATCTGGCTATCACCCTTTAGCTGTTTCATCTTCCTCAAGACACCTCAAGGTTATTGGATTCTCAGAGAGAGAAAGATATAAGGCTCCCATGACCATCACAGCTATCAGGCTCAGGAAGCCCCTTACCACTGTTTATACTGTCTCTGAGCTTTGGCACCACTGAGGCTAGTCTGACAGGAGGACTTTTTGGTCTTGATCAACTCCTATAATGCTTGTGATGGTTCACAAATTGCAATAATGACAAGCAGTTTGATCATCCTTCTGAAACTAAGATAAATATATTTCATGCCCAGAGGGAACAAGCCTTTTGCAAACCCCACGTACTTTTCTTCCAGAACTGAACATGTGCTTCACTTCAGCAGAAAAATCCCCTTTGGAGGTTTCAGAAGACAGGTTGGACCTTGAGTGCTCTGCCTATAATAGTTACCTGGCAGGACCAGACATGTCAGAATAGAGATGTGGGAATTTCTAGAATTCTCCTAGAAGAGGTTCCACATGCACATTCCCTGGGCCCCAACCCAGCCCAATTCAGGTGGTGGGTTATGGAGATGAAAGAGTGGCAATGCCCTCTCCCTGCACCCTCTTCCCAAACCAGTGGCCTGGAAGCTCCCATGAACTCACTTATGGACCCCCAGTCAAAACACAAGCTCATATTTTTACCCTGCTTATATTGGGAATCAGAATCAAAACAAAAGGTAACTCTTGAAACGTTCATAAAAAAATAAACATAGGCTCTACATAGTTCATTTAACAGCAACAACAAAACCAACGCAGGGTTTGGTTGACTTTTCCTAGCTGAGGAAATGTGCTTAGAGGGTTAATTTTGCCCCTTAAGGTAACTTTACTTATGGAAGGTCAGATGCCTCTGTAGGGGATCATTTTATGGAGGTGGTTAAAGACAACATTGGTTTCTTTTACTTAATTACATCACAGATTATCACTTGGCAATTCTCTAAGCAATTAGAGCCAGTGGTTATTATTTATTGCTGCCACTTAACAGTAGCTGCACTGCAGGAGATACTGTAAAACATCAACATACATTTATCTTCAACATAAGTCCAAAATATCCTACTCTGAATAGCAGAACAGAATTTGGAAAATGTATTACATATGTATAGAGGCACAATTTATATATTTTAAATATATTTCTCACACAAAGAGAAAATACAACACTTTAGGACTTGGAATTTTGCTGTAGGAGGATTTCATTGCCTATATTTATCCTAATAAAATCTCAGAGACTGTAAAGGACGACTTAGAAAGATCAGCAGTTTAATTTCCAAAGAGGAAAAAATTTAAATGCTCAGGCTCTGGAAAGTTTTGTCTCAAAATTTCCCTCTTGCTTTGATCCTCATCTGCTACAAACTGGTGGGTTATTACCCATTCTCTTCTATTAGTCAAGGCACAAGGAGGGTATTTCTAGTCCTGGCTCATAAGAACATTCCCAGAGGAAAGAGCTGGGATCTTCTGTCTCTTTCACCCACATTCAGGAATATGGGATGGTACTTACCCACCCACTTAATTCTCTGGACTCTGGGGAAGCTTGGAGGGAGGGAGAATGGATTAAGATGAGGTTGCTTCTTCCAGAATGGATTTACAATTCAAATAGAATGAAGCAATAGAGAGCTACAAGGAATCCTGGTGATTACAAGGTGATTTTCAGCAGAAGGTAGGATCACTCCCTCCCCAATTTGGGGGACATCTGGTTATGTGTATGGGAGGGAATCATTGCTGGTTTTTACAGTATTTGGAGAATGCTGCCAGCATTTATTGAGCAGAGGCCATTGGTGCTAAATATCCCGCAATGTGCAGTACAGGCCCCAGAATAAGATCCCCGTCCCCAATGCCAGGAACTTCTTTATCTTAAATGGCGAAGGTCAGATCCAGAGATGCTCAGTGCAACCTCATGAGCGGTTGATTGCACAGTCGTAACAGGGTTCCTGACCCCTGGGTCTAGTGTGCCTGTCACAGCCCTGAGACTCACAGAACATCCAAAGGAAGAAATGCTGGCTCAGTGGGAGGCTGCGCAGTGTGTGGAATCCAGAATTTCTTGCTGCTTCTCTTGCACTTCCTTCCTCTGTGCCTAGACTCTTCTGTCCCTTCTCCTCACCAGGCTCTTTCTCACTCTTGAGTCAAATGCTACTTTGTTAGGAAGACTTTCCTGCCACAGGAAGTGGCAGAGTATTGACAAAAAGCCCCACCTTGACCAAACTTGAGTCGGGCTCCTCTGAGTGTTTTCTTCATCCAGGCCTCCTCCTTGGTCCACATCCTTGGCCTGCAGAGCCCAGTTTTCGCAAAAAAAATCCTGCTAAGCCAGGATTTGAGAATATTGACAATATTGAGAAATTTGAGAATATTGAGAATCTCCCCACCTTTAATATCTTAAACCAAGTTTCTCCCTGCCCCCCATCCTTGGCACCTAACCAAATTCCTCTTAGGAATTTTCCATCCACTCCCTCTCCCTGCCCATCAGCTATAAATCTCCACTTGTCCCTTGTCAGACACTCTCTCCTATTACAATAGTCTTGACCCCTATATGCCTGTATATACGCAATATAGGCAGACCTCATGTTATTGAACTTTGCTTTATTGCACTTCACGGACACTGTGTTTTTTACAAATTGAAGGTTTGTGGCAACCCTGCACCAAGCAAGTCTATCAGTGCCGTTTTTCCAACAACATTTGCTCACTTTGTATCTCTGTGTCTTTTGGTAATTCTCACAATATTTCAAGCGTTTTCATTATTACTATATTTGTTATGATGATCTGTGATCAGTGATCTGTAATGTTACTATTTTCGTTGTTTTAGGGCACCACAAATCGCACCCATATAATAACTTAATGGATAAAAGTCTGTGTTCTGACTGCTCCACTGAGTGGCTCTTCCACTGTCTGTCTGTCTCCCTCTCCTCGGGCCTCCCTGTTCCTTGAGACACAACGATATTGAAATTAGGTCAATAACCAATAACCAAACAATGGCTTCTAAGTGCTCAAGTAAGAGTCGTATGTCTCTCACTTTAAATCAAAAGCTAGAAATAATTAAGCTTAGTGAGGAAGGCATGTTGAAAGCCAAGACAGGCCAAAAATTTGGCCTGTTACACCAGTTAGCTAAGTTGCCAATGCAAAGGAAATGTTCTTGGAGAAAATTAAAAGTGCTACTCTAGTGAACATATGAATGACTTTTAAAAAAAAAAAAAGTGAAACAGCCTAATGGCTGATATGGAGAAAGTTTTAGGGGTCTGGTTAGAAGGTCAAACCAGCCACAACATTCCCTTAAGCCAAAGCCTAAGCCAGAGCAAGGCCTCAGCTTTCTTCAATTCTGTGAAGGCTGAGAGAGGTGAGAAAGCTGCAGAAGAAAAGTTTGAAGCTAGCAGAGGCTGGTTTATGAAGTTTAAGGAAAGAAGCCGTGTCCTTAACATCAAAGTGCAAGGTGAAGCAGCAAGTGCTGGTGTAGAAGTTGCAGCAAGTTATCCAGATCTAGCTCAGATAATTAATAATCTTTATAATAATATAATGATGGATACCTTTCATTATATATTTGTCCAGACCCATAGAATGTACAACACCAAGAATGAACCATAATGTTAACTATGGACTTTGGGTGATTATGATGTGTCAATGTAGGTTCATCAGTTGTAACAAACGTACCATTCTGATGAGAGATGTTGATAATTGGGAGGCTACACGTGTGGGAGCAGGGGGTATATGGGAAATCTCTGTACTTTCCTCTCCATTATACTGTGAATCTAAAACTATGCTTAAAGAAAACAAACAAAAATGTACATTTTATTAAGAGCAACTACAAAAGAAAATGACTCATAAGTTCTTCTGTTTGTTAGGATGGACACTAAAATCCACATGCCCAGTGTACCCTAAGCTCATAGCTTTTAGATCACTTCCATTGCATTGTTCTTCCTGCATTACTCGGGCAGCCTCTCTCCTGGGATACTCAGACCTTGAGAGGGGAGATGCGTTTTCAGTTCTGTGCTCCTGAAGCTGGGCTTTAAGGGCAAACACACCTGTCGGTACACATCTTCATAATCATGTTCAGCTTTATATCCTGGAAGGGGAATGATGGTGTCATGCCTGGAATTTTGATCAAATTTGGGACTTATCCTTGGATAAGACATACTGGTCGGGCAGCTCAGAGCAATAGAAGCAAATTGGCTAAAACTTGGCCTGACAGGCTTTGGAAAAATATCCAGAAGAAAGTCAAATATGACTAAATCTTGATAACAGAAAGGCTAAAGAGGCTTGCACATGGTATACAATATAATGGTATATTGATTTGACTTGCTAGAAATGACTAGCTTCAGAAGGGAGGTAGGTGACGGGCGAACAAAGAACATTCTTCAAATATTTAAAGAATACTTTCTCTCCTTCCTTCTCTCTTTGTTGGATCCAGAAGAAGAGAGAAATTTCTTAAATTACTGTTTGAAAGATTCATGTTGAAAGAAAAAATGTGCTGGCGATAGGGATTGTTCATGATATGAATGGATTATTGAGAGATTTAGAATCAACTTCTCTGCTGACCTTAAGATATACAGAATTTTAGAACTGTTTCAAAGCCTCCATCTTTATACATGAGGAAAAAAACGAGGCCCAGAAGACACAGCTAACAAATATCAGTGCCAAGATTTGAACTTCAGTGTTTGAATATCACAGTGGGAGGGCACCTGAAAGACCATGCCATCCCCACGGGGCCAGCGGGGTTTGTTTTCCACCAACTTTTTACTAAGAAAATGTCCTGGCAAACAAAAAAGTAGAAAGAATACCACAGTAATACACCCATCATTTGATTCAACAATTGTCAACATTTGGCATAGTTACTTTATCTATCATATGCATATGTATGCATATGTGTGTGGACAACCAAAAGCAAGTGCAAAGTCCCATACATCAATTTTTTAAAATCATTTCCACGTTACTTGTCCTGTAGAATGTCCTACACTTTTGTTTTCTCGTTATGCCATTTAATTTGTTCTTTTTAAACTGGAAGGAGGTCCACAGGCTTGGTGAGATTCCGGTTAGATATTTCTGGAGAGACTATTTTGTAGGATGATGTGCCAATAGGCTTGAATTCATTGCCGATTCTGACCTACTGATGGGTGCCGCAAGTGCTCTTATTGAGAAAGAGTCAAACACTACACGGAAGCTCAGCAGAAACTGGTGCCAAGATGGACTTACTGGTATCGAGGGGGTGGAAACAACTTTATGAAGAAGAGGGAGGAAGTGGATATTTTTTCAGTTGAGATAATTGTAGACTCACATGCCGTTTTAGTCATTTGTGTGTGTGTGTGTGTGTGTGTGTGTCTATATATGTGCATTTAGTTCTGTGCAGTTTTATCAGACATATAGGTTGCTGCGTTCATCATCTCAGTCAAGATGCTGAACAGACACATCACAGCAAGGGCCCTACATGCTGCCCTGATCATTCCTCCCTAAACCGTGGCAGCCACTAAACTGTCCTTTGTTTCTAAAATTTTGTCACTTCAAAAGTATTATAATAAATGGAACATTATGGTGTATAACCTTTGGGGACTCTCTTTCTTCATTCAGCATAATTACCTGGAGTTTCATCCAAGTGGCTGCATTTATAGCTTATTCCTTTTATTTCTGAGTAATATTCAATGGTATAGATTTGCCACCGTTTGTTAAACCTTTTGAAGGATATCTGAGCTGATTCTAGTTTTTGGCTATTGCAGATAAAGCTGCTCTGAGCATTTGTGTATAGGCTTTTATGTGAATATCAGTTTTATTTCTCTGAGAGTAATGCCCATGAGTCTAATTTCTGGGTTGTATGGTAATTGCACGCATAGTTTTTTTAAAAAAGAACTGTCAAACTGTTTTCCAGAAATGCTCTGCTGTTTTCCAGAAATGCTCTACTGCTTCCCAGTATTTGATGTTGTCACTGTTTTTATTTTAGCCATTCTGATAGGTGTGTAGTGTTATCTCATATCTCTTATTTTAGTGGCTAGAACTTCCAATACTGTATTAAATAAAAGTGGTGAGAGTGGACATTTTTGCCTTATTTCCAGTCTTAGGGGGAAAGCATTCAGTCTTTTACCCTTAAGTATAATGTTAGCTGTAGGTGTTCTGTAGATGCTCTTTACCAAGTTGAAGTAATTCCCCTTTATTCCTAAATTGCTGAGTTTTCTTAAGACTAAAATAATCATAAATGAGTACTGAACTTTGTCAAAGCTTTTTCTGTGTCAATTGATATAATAGTAGGATTTTTCTTCTTCAGCTTGTTGATGTGGTGAATTGTACTGATTGAATTTTGATTGTTGAACTAGCCTTGTATATTTGGAATAAATCCTGCTTAGTCATTGTGTATAATTCTATATATCATGGGATTCAGTTTGATAAATTTTTTGATGATTTTTGATTCTAAGTTCGTGAAAGGTATTAATCTATAGTTTTCCTTTTCTCTACTGTCTTGGTCTGGTTTTTTTTTTAATTAATTTATTTATATTTATATGTATTTTCGGCTGCGTTGGGTCTTCGCTGCTGCGCAGGCTTTCTCTAGTTGCGGCGAGCAGGGGCTACTCTTCGTTGCGGTGCGCGGGCTTCTCATTGCGGTGGCTTCTCGTTGCGGAGCACGGGCTCTAGGCACGCGGGCTTCAGTAGTTGCAGCGCACGGGCTCAGTAGTTGTGGCTCGCGGGCTCTAGAGCTCAGGCTCAGTAGTTGTGACGCACATGCTTACTTGCTCCGTGGCATGTGGGATCTTCCCAGACCAGGGATAGAACCCGTGTCCCCTGCATTGGCAGGCGGATTCTTAACCACTGTGCCACCAGGGAAGTCCTTGATCTGGTTTTGCATCAGGGTAATATTGGCCTCATAAAATGAATTGGGAAGTGGTTCCTCCTTTTCTTTTTTCTGGAAGAGATTATGTAAACTTGGTGTTAATTATTCTTTAAATGTTAGGTAAAATTCTCCAGTGGAACCATCTGGACCTGGAGGACTCTTTTTCAGGAGAATTTTAATTACGAATTCAATTACTTTAAAGGTTATGGGGCTATTCAGATTATCTATTTCATATTGATTGAATTTTGTTACTTTGTAGTTTTGGAGGAATTGCTCCATTTTTTCTAAGTTGTTGAATTTATGAGAATAAAGTTGTTCATAGTAGTCCTTTATTTCCTTTTTTAAGGCTGTAGGATCTGTAGTGATATCACCATTTCATTCCTGATATTGGTGATTTGTGTCTTCTCTTTTTAAAATTTTTGTCAGTCTTGCTAGAGGTTTATAATTTTTATTGATTTTTTTGGAAGAACCAACTTTTTGCATTGATTTTCTCTTTATTTTCCTACTTTCAATTTCAAGGATTTCCATTCTTTATTATTACCTTTTTCTGACTGCTTTGGGTTTATTTCATTCTTCTCTGTTCTAGTTTCTTAAGGCTGAAATTTAGGTTTATGATTTGAGCTCTTTCCTCATGTCTAATAGCAGCATCTCATGCTATAAGTTAACGCTCTCAGCACTGTTTTATCTGCATTCCACAAATGTGGATGCATTGTCTTTTCATTTTCATCTAACTGTATATACTTTTTAAAATTTCCTTTCAAACTTCCTCTTTGACCCATGGGTTATTTAGAAGTGTGCTGTTTAATTTCCATGCTTTTGAAGATTTTCTAGTTGTCCTTCTGTTTCTGTCTTATTTCAGCAGTGGAAAAATGCCATGCTTCTTCCTTCTCCCTCCATGGTCAGATGAAAAATCCACTGTCACTTGAATTAGTGTTCCTGTGTATGTAATGGGTCTCTGGCTGCTTTCAAGATTTTTTCTTTGTCTTTAGTTTACAAATATTTTATAATGATGTGTCTCAATTTGTTTTATTCTGTTTGAAATTCATTTAGCTTATTGGATCTGTAGGTTTGTATTTTTCACCAAATTTAGGAAGTTTTCAGTCATCGTTCTTCAAATACTCTTTCAGACCACCCACTCTCTTCTCTCCCTCTGGAACTCCGATCATACAAATATATGATTTTATGATACTGTCCCCCAGATCCCTGAGTCTCTGTTCAATTTTTTTCAGTCTATCTTCTATCTGTTGAGATTGGCTAAATTCTATTTATCTGTCCTCAAGTTCACTGACTCTATCCTTTTTCTCCATTCTACTATTGAGACTATCCAGCAAAGTTTTAAAATTTTCTTTTATTATATTTTTCAGTTCCATAATTTCCACTTGGTTCTTTTTTATAACTTCTATTCTTTTGCTGAGACTTTCTATTTTTTCATGATGCACAGCTCACCTTATGTCACTGGAGAGAGTATTGTTAGATCCCGGGGGGAGGAATGAGGCCACCTGGGCTGCCTTCTGTTGCTAAGTTGGATGCCAGGAGACATTGACCCTGGGTCACTTTCTTCCATGGGTAAGGATGTAAGATACCCCAGGGCTATGCTGTTTTCCAGTCCTGGGGTCTTAAACCGGTTTACCTTCTCCTTGCCACCTTCCAGCAAGGTTGTCTGGTTGTCTTCAGTGCTATTTCCAGGGATTATAGCTATGGTTAGTGTAGAGGAGCAAAGAGAAGCCCATCTATATCATTTTGTCTGGAAGAGAAGTCGGAAGAGACTGGTTTTTAAGGCTTTTTCTTCTCAGAGCAGGGGTTCTTAATCTGAAGTTATGTTTTGTGCCTTTGTATGCATCTGTCTTTCTCTGTAACCTGGAGTTTTCTTTTGTGTATCAAAGGAAAACACAGTGAAAAGTGTCATGCCTTGCTCTCAGAGTGGCATCATTTCCAGACACACCAGCTCTGCCCAGATGATGGTTTCCATGAAGGGGCTCAGCTGGGCTCTTGGCCGCCCTTGCCTCCCCTACTCAGGAAAACCAGAGCCTCAGCGCTGTGTATTTGCCGGGACCTCACAGTTAGGCAGCCTGTAGAATAGAAGCTCTACAAGGCTAGCATCTCCATGCATTTTGCTCACTGCTGTATCCTCAGAGCCTAGAGCAGTGCCTGGTATCGAGAAGTCATTCCGTAAACATCTGTGTGAATAACACTTGGACTGGAGCTAAAGTAGCCTGAGAACACCCCACAGCCCCAGAACCTCCTGCTGAGCCCAGGGTAGCTCCCTTACACCCCTTTATGGGGAAGGGAGATTGTTCAATATGGGGTGAAGACCTCATGGAGAAGACCCTATTTGATTTAGACCTTCCTGGGATGCCCTGACAATGTGGGATTCCTTGGAGGAGTCCAGACCTGAGCAAGTAGAGAGGAAGGACAAGATTCAGCATATACCCCATAACGTGACTTACTAGGACAAGCCATGATGCCAGTTACATCTTTCTGGGACAGATGAGGACATGCATTTATTCCCTACCAACTTCCTCATGCATCCCAAACTTTTCTTGAAATCTCCATCAGCCCACCACGGCAGCCCACCAGGCAAGCAGCACACCATCTCTATTCAGCTGCACAAGCAGAGAGAAGTGAGGAAGCCTTCATAAGAAAGGGCCAGATGCCCCTGTAACTCTGCTACCATCACGACCATGTGGGTGACTGGGAATCACCCAGTTAACTAAAGGCTTCCCCGCAGCTTCATTTCCTCTGCTAAACATTGTAATTGCTTTGCTCATTTTTGCTTTACCTTTGATTTCAATTCATATAAACAAAAACATAGTGATATAAGGGGGAAGAGAAGAATATGCATTTTCTAAGCTGTCTGGGGCCTGACGATTGTTTGAATGTGTGTGTACTTTAAACAAGATGGTAGATTACACCATTAGCTTATCTTCAGAGTAATAAAAACTACCATTCAGGAACCAAAAGTCTTCTAATGGTTTATTGAAATGGTTCCCTCTTGCAATGCATTATCACCGTGCTTTACAATAAGGAGAAAAGTATGTTCCAGTACAACATCAGATAATGCCACGGTACACAGGCTTGCAAGAGAAATAGCTCACTTGGGGAATAGAAGAAGTGAAGAAAACGCACCGAGTGCAAGGTGCTAACCAGAACTCTGGTAAATGAAGTAAGCAATGACCCACGTGGGACCCCCGATTCTCCTCCACGGTCAAAAACACTGAGGAGGAGAGTGAGTAGAGAGGAGCCACAGTTTAATGCGTTTTACTTAATTGAATACCCTCACAGACTTATTAATCTATGCAGCAGGCAAAATTAAACCTTTCTTACAACACTTCTTGCATGGCAAAGAGACCAGGTGCCTCAATGATGCAGTTCAGGGATTATTTGGATGGGGCTTTAAAAATGCAGGCAGTGTAGTGCACACCTGTGTTGTGTTTGGAAAGTGCTAGAAGGCCAGGAAGTGCTTGATGTAACGACCTAGACTGATCCTTCACCAACTGATGATTCCTGCCCTGTGAAACTTTAATGTATGGAGGCTAATTCTGTATTTATATTTTTTTCTCTTTGGAATTTTCAAACGAGGAACGTTTGGGAGTTTGGAATCAAGTACACTAGAATTGCAAATCATTTCAAATTGTTTTTTACTGACTCCAAGTGGCAGATCAAGAAGGTTCTGAGCGCTCAGATGGGGGATCAAACAGAAAGAACAAAAAACTTCCTGGCCTGTGTTCTGAGCCATCTGACAACCCCGATTCCGTCTCTGTATTGCTTCCTGTCTCAGGCGCTATCCCAGACACAGGTTCACATGCGGAAATCTGAGAGGCACCCTTGACCCCAGCCTCCTCCCCTGACTCTCACTCATTCCCAGGCAGTCACAGAACCCTGTTGATTTCACCTCCCAGTAACTTTGCCGTCTGTCCAGGTCACCTTATCTCCACCACCACCTTGCTCCTCCAGTCGCCTTCATCTCTGCAGGAAATAGCCTTGGAACCGGCCTCTGCTGCTTTCACTCTTACCACCCTCTAATCCGTTCTCAGCCCAACAGGCAGAGGAAATCTTTTTAAGAGACAAACCTTATTCTACCGATCCTTTCCTTTCCTTAAAACTCTCAATGGCCTCCTCCTGCTGTGTCTCAGGATGACCTACCAGCCTCTGCGTGGCTTTATCTCGCCCCTGCTCCACATCAGTGCATGTAAGTTGGGGCTCATTCTTGGTGCTGCTGCAGCCCCCTTTTGTGACCTGTGCCCCCTCGGAGTTAGTTGTGCAACAACTCCAAGTGTGCGTACATTTAACAAGAGAAGAAAGCACCATTCTAGGAGTGAATACCACTCTCCACCCAAGCTGTAACTCTCCCGCTGACTAGCCTTCTTAACTTCCCTGAATATACTGTGCCTTGTACCACCTGAGGACATTTGCACAGACTCTGCTGTTGATATGGGATGCTAACCTTGGCTCTTTCAGATCTCCTTTCAAATATCTGCCCCAGAGCAGATCAGGGGCCCTTGCTTTCCATTCCTTAGAATCCCGTTCTTCTCTCCTGAACACGTACCACACTTGTGCTTAAAAAATTAGATGGGACATTATTCGTGTGATAAACTGTTTCACAACTGTTTCTGCCATTAGAACAGAAGCCCCGTGAGTACAGGACTGACATCTGTCATGCTCATGACACTGTGCCTTGTTCAGGGCAGGAACTCAAGGTTTGTCAAATGAATAAATTACCTGGGAGAAATACCTGCTTCCCGGTTTACAAGGAAACCTCAGGGGAGCAAAATCTTGAAGGTTTGCTAGTGAGAAAGGGATGACAAATGGAAATTAATTGCATGCTGCCTTTTTACTAATTAGAGGCATATAAAAGGTTATCATTAGTGTTTGGTAGGAGTCCTATTATATCTTAGTGAGCACAGGCATATTCACACAGGCTTTAAGGGTCTCTGAAAGACTCCCATCCTTGATTTTTCTTTGACTATTTAGTTTGCTCATCTGTGTCCTCTACATGTCCATGCGGAGACTGCTTAGGGCAGTGGTTTCAGCCCTGGCTTCACTGCTGGGGAGTTTTTCCAAAATACTGATGGCCTTGCCCCATGCCCAGAGACTCTGATATAATCATCTGGGGGCAGGTCCCAGGTAGCCTGAGTTAAGAAACACAGACTGAGTTCCATTCCATACTTAACTTCCATAAGTTATTCCATAACTTCAGCAAAATGCCCTATGCAGGTACATTGGAAGTTCTTTCATTTTTAAATAAATGTTCCTTAAGATTTGATGGACACAATTTTACCTTAAGCCATTGGACCAATGTGCTTTTTTATGAAGTATATCACCACAGAGTTAAGTGTGCTCTCTCTTCATTGTCTAAAATAACCAAGAATGGATATGGGTTTAGGGCAGTGGAGTCAGTCACTCTTGAGCTGATTTTGGCTGAGTTTCCTGAAATACCTGCCCTTCAACCCAAGCTCAGGGCCCTCCCCGGCCCTGCCCCCGGTGACCCTGCCAGCCTCCAGATCCAATTTCTCCAGCACCTGCTGCCACCATCCACAGCCCTCCCCAGCTCAGGAACAAGGCTCTTCACTCACTTTTCTTCTTCTCTACCTCTTCCTTTCCTTCTGTCTCTCTTCTTTTCCTCCTTTTCCCATTTTCTACTTCCATTCTGTTTTAGTCAAGGCTGGGCCTTTGAAAGACCTGTTCTTTTCCTGTAACAGCTGAAAAATATCTGCACATGCCATCAAGCCAGACACACACCCAGAAGCAACTAACCGGGAAGAGAGAAAAGAGCTGGCACAGTATTCTAGAGAACGTCTAGCCCTCCAAATGTACTGAAGAGTTTCCTTCTCACCCAGGGCTACAAGCATTGCTTCTGAACCCTGCGCACCCCTTGCTTTTAGAAGAGGGCGTCCCACATGCTCTGTGATCTTTCTGAGCGACCCTCAGCCTGTGAAAGCATCTAGTGTGGAGCACTCGTATGAGGGTCCTGAACAATGCAACGTCAGCCTAGTCTGTGCTTTGAGAATAAAAATTAAAATGCAAAGGGGATTTAATAAGTAATTTTCATAAAGGTAATTGTCAATAATGGGAAAAATACAATTACAAGAACTGTAATAGAGGAAGATGTGGTTGATAAGTGTACAGGTCACGTGGTCATGAGAAACAAAGTTGAACTCGCTTCATCTTGGCTTTCGTGGTTATGCTGGCAGGTGCATTGCTCTTCTGTAGCAATGCACTCTTTAATATAGGTTAATAAAGGGACTTGTTTTTATTAAAAACCTTCAATATGATAGTTTAGAAAACTACCACTAAAGAGACTCTACACAGCAGTAGACGAGCTTCTCTGAGCCAACAAAATACACATTTGCCTTTGGTAACAGTGGGTCACATGGATGTAATTTTCCATATCCATTCCATATGGTACTTTCTCACTCTCTCTAGGATAGCACTTTTTCTTAGGTAGTTCAGACCCCAAATGGTATGCCTTTTGCAAAACCTCAGTTTAATAAGCAGGAGGAAAAAATGAATACTTAGCAAAGAAGTATGTCTTATAGCTAAAAAGTCAAGGCAAATATTGGAACCAAGGAAAAAATTAGAGCTGGTTCCTTCAACAAGGGGAAGAGTGTCTCAGATCCTATTGGATATTCATTCATTCATTCATTTATGGAGCACCCATGTCTATGGCCCGATGCTCAATTCTAGAACAGCTGAGACAGAAGGCCAGCTTGCACATACTCCAGTCTGTACTGCGAGATGCCAGAAGTGGGGGCAGGGGGTTGAGCAGGTTGCTGCGGGGTCATAGAGGAGACAGAGCTTATCCGGCAGAGCTCGGCTGCTCGTTTCCTGGCGAGGGAGTCTAGCCCTACCACCGTGCGCCGAGCGCCGTGCCCCGGCTGGTCCTGCTGACTTAAGGAGAGATTAAGCTTGCGCTGTACTCGGGATGGTCCCCTTGTGGCCACAGTGGTTAATGGTGGGAGCTCTGGAGCCAGACAGCAGGGTAGGAATGTTGCATCTGAACTTAACCAGCTTGACTTGGCCAAGTTTGTTACTGTTTTTTCATTTCTCTGCGACTCAAGCTCCTTGTCTGTACAATCAAAATGAGAGTGCCAAATTCATAGGATTTTGGTGACAGAATTAACTTTGAAAAGATGCACAAAAGATCACTCATTTTTTTTAGCAAAGGGTAACTGAATTCTGTGTGCCTTGCACTGTGCCAGATGCAGGGGCAACAGAAGTGAAGGCAGCACAGCTTTGGTTTTCAAGCTCACTGTTCAGGGAGAGACCAAGAGGACAACCAAGCAGTAGATCTGGCGTGATAAATGCAGTGGTGAACAGGGTGGCAAGCAAGGCAGACAGGTAGCTCGGGGGCTTTGTGGGGGGTGGGGATTGGCAGTACGTGCTGACGTCAAACTCCACTGGCCAAGTCACAGAGGAGCTCAGACCTCTCCCTGCTGAGTCCAAGGCAGAGCCCTCTCCTCTCCGCAGGGCTCTGCTCTGCTCTCTTTTCTCTGTCCTCCCGCCAGGCCCGTGATGCGATTAGAAGGGCCCTGAGCTCCCTCTGGTCGGGGAGGAGAGTTCTTCCCCCTCTACAAGGGGCACAGTGGAGGCCAGGATGAGACGTGGGTATGAGGAGGAGGGTACTAAGAAGGGGAGCCCGCTGGACGCTCCAAGGAGAGAAGAGCAGGTGCGGCCCAGTTCCCCACTGGAGCGAACAGAGAGATTTGGGACAAACCACCACCTAGCACTGTCCCTGCAAACACCTCTCAGGAATCGGGGGTTTTCGGAGGTGAGTAACTGAAGGTTAGAAATTCTATCGCTTTCCGCTGGAAAGCCAACTGTCACATTTTCATGACTCTTTGAATCCGCCACTCTTCAGATGCTAAACATTAAAAGCCCTCCAGGAAATGGCGGTGGGTTCAGCATCCATTCAAAGAGAGGAAACAGCAGCTGTTTTCACTCAGGAGTGTTCACACCCAAGTCTTCTTAAAATGCCCTTCAAAGCCATCAATTAGATTCTGGTAGCTTTATCCCAACCTGCTGGTACAACCTTGGCTTTCGCCTCCAGCCTTAAAAGGTGGAAAATACTGCCAGACTGTCTCCCGTGTGTACTTTTTTGTCTGAAACAAAATTCTAAACCCCAGGGAAAAGTTCATCTGAGTGACGCTCAAAACAAATCCGCCCGGGTTGTAATTCACGGAGGCACGCAGCGCCTGGAGAGCTGGCCGCCCAACAATACCAGATGGTGGGTGCAGAATTGATGAGGGACCCTCCTGAGAGATGCTGGAGGATACAAGCATAGGTGGGAGTTCCCAGCCTGGGGGCCAGGCCTGTGATTTGGGACATGCATATTCACGAAGGCCCCAAAAGAGACCGGACAGCCAGCTGTGAACACATTGTATGTGTGGAAAATGGCCCACGGAGCACAGTGAGAGCGGGGCAGCAGGCCAGAGGCCCCTCCATTCATTTGTGGGTTTTAACACAGCTCCGTTATCTTTAACAGCTTCACGCCTCCATCCAGTTATAGTTCCAGCACAATTTGCAGACCCCTTTCCCTCTAAACAGAATGATGGACTTCTCAACGTGTGGAATAGAATTCATTCTGCTGTAGTGGCTAGAATGACAAACGCTAATACCATCAACAAGCCGAAGAAGAAATGTTTTCAAGAAGAAATGTTGTCTATTGTTTACCACTAGGCCTAACTTATTCTTCTCAGTGCATTTTAAAGGTATATGTTTGTATCCACAGTACCTTTAAGAGAAGGCCGTTGTCTTCAGCGCCTCTATCCTGCCTGTGATGTTTGCGCTGAGCTGACAGAACGGACACCTGGTTACAAAGCAGAACAAAGCAAAAACCAGGAACTACGAAGTGTCTTCCCATCCCCTAAACTGCCAACCTGAAAATATTCTACCCCAGAGTTTAAAAATTATTGAAACAGTTAAAAAAGAGAGATTATTCAGAAACAAAATTTCCATTTGCTTTCAACAATAACGATATTGAAATTCATGCAATTAGAAATGTACCCAGCAGTTCTAGAAAATTAGGGGAGTTCCTATTCTTTCTTTCTCCCTCCCTCCCTCCCTCTCTCTCTTTCTTTCTCTTTCTTTCTTTCTCTCTCTTTCTTTTCTTTCTTTCTTTCTTTCCCCTTTCTTCCTTCCTTTCTTTCTTTTCTTTCTTTCTTTCTTTCTCTTTCTTTCTTTCTTTCTTTCCCCCTTCCCCCCTTTTTTCCTTCCTTCCTTTCCCCCTTCCCCCCTTCCTTCCTTCCTTCCTCTTTCTTTCTTTCTTTCTTTCATTCTTTCTTTCCCCTTCCCCCTTTCCTTCCTTCCTTCCTTCCTTTCTTTCTTTCCTTCTTTCTTTCTTTTCCCCTTCCCCCCTTCCTTCCTTCCTCCCTTCCTTCCTTCCTTCCTTCCTTCCAACACTTCATCAACTTGCCTGAGGTATGCTCTCCTGAATACCTGTTGCTGATGAGACAAAATTTGGGCCAAATATTTGGGTTCTGGGCCCCTCAGTTAATATCCTGTGAAGGACATGTGGCCCAGTGACCTTCCTTGGACACAGGACACAGGTCACTGTTCACAGGTCTGGCTCCGGCTGGACCACTTCAGTACTTCACCCAGGGCTGATAACTGCCCATAGGTGAACAGCCACAGGCCTGTTCTTAATTGCTCAAATATAAAGATATCTGGCATCCTAAACAGAGGTCCTAGTACCTTAGAGACAACGCCTAGGGCATCTGCCTTTCTGCCTGTCCAGTTGGCTCTGTTCTCTGTGCAGTGAGGACTCTTCCTGCAGCAGAAGGCATGATGCCAAACTTAAAGCCAATGAAACACTTTAAGACTGGCTCCTGCCTCTGAATTTAGGACATGTTTTGTTTTACTACCCTCCGATTTTGAAAAAATGTATTTGTTTCCCTCTTGTTATAAGTGCTACAGCATTTTAGAAGTTACAGTGAAGGCTAGAAAGATCAAATAATAACAAAACAGAACCCTGTTACTCACAGAGGGAAATGTGAGTCTCAAGTTGGGTTAAAGCCTGGAAATTCCCAAGGATGAACAGTATGGTGAGACTTTATACTCTGAAGGGAAGCTTGAGTGGTGTCATGGCACCTGCTGGGAGCAGCTCTGGGTCTGGCTGTGGGTGTCCGACCCAGGCTGACAGCTCAGAGTGGGAAAGAGGGTCCAGCAAGTGTGGAGAAGCCCCGGCCCACCCTCTTGTTCTCCTCACTGACCCTACTCCAAGGGGCTGTACCTCTCCTTTCAGACAGCGTCCATCTGTGCCCTGACCCTGGCCTCTGACCCCTTAAACACCTCCCCACCAAAGAGTCCCTTTATCCACCACACTTGGTGTGCCTGCTGGGTGAGTTCCCTCCAGGGAAAGGCATGCCATCCCGGGACGCTTGGATATCTGATTCCCTAAAGGCTCCACTCTGTGTTTGGAGCAAAAGAGAAAAAATCTGCTTTTGCTGCAGTCTCCTTTTCAAAAAGAGTAAAGCAGAAGTTTGACACATTTTAGAATGTGAAGTTTGATGCTGAGAGACAACCAAAGCCTTAAATTGTAAAATAAACTCTAGATAATTTATACGTGTTACCTAGGTTTTTACTACATATTTACAAATAGACTCCTACTCTGAAGAAAATTGGCTTAACAATTTTAGTGAGGAATATAAGCAGGTGGGCCGGGGCTTCTCCACACCTGCTGGACCCTCTTTCCCACTCTGAGCTGCCAGCCTGGGTCAGGGACCCACAACCAGACCCAGAGCTGCTCCCAGAAGTTGCTGTGACACCACTCAAGCTTCTCTTCAGAGTATAAAGTCTCACCATACATTCATCCTTGAGAATTTCCAGGCTTTAACCCAATTTGAGACTCACATTTCCGTCTGTGAGTGATAGACTTCTGTTTTGTTATTATTTGATCTCCTAAGGAGGAGAAAAATCTCTCATCAGCCAGAAAAGACTACTTTTCCTAGCCCACTTGGACATAAGCTTTGCTGCATGAAGTTCACAAAGTACATTTGCCTTTGTGATCTTTGCTGATATTTCCTGGTTCAGAGCTGATGCCCTTCTCTCCACCTGGATAGATCCTGGTCATTCGTTAAGATCCCGCGCAGCCATCGCTGTCTGCCCCTCCCCCCCCCCACGTGAGGTGGCTCTCCTTTGCATTGCCATGGCAACCAACATATTTATTTATCACAGACAGCACTTACTACACTTTATGGAATTACTTTACTCAGTTATCCCCTTCATTAGCCACTTAATTTTTCAGGGGTAGCCATCTTGCTTATTTATATTGACGATGTTGAAATTTATCCAATTTCTGTGATCCTGGAAAACAGCAAAGGTTAAGCAATCTCCCCACCCTTTGTGCTCCAGGAAAAAAGGGCTGACTGGAAAGAAGCACCGTGCCCACATGACTTAGATCAGACTCACACAGATGCTCCCTCCCCTGTTGACCTGTGACAGACACAGACTCCCTAGCTCCCCATTCTTTGCCTCATAAATGATTAGCTGAACTGCTGGTCCCCACTGATCAAAGGAGCAAAATGCTTGTTAACCAAATCTGGTTAAGAGTCTCTCCTTTCCCTGGACCCTGAAGGTTGGTTCATCCTCACCTGGTCTCAAGATAAAACATTCTCTGCTCTCCTCTCCATCTGGCCATCCTTTCATCCCACTTCCCACATCCAGATCTTTCTAGCCTTGTTTATTCCTCCCCAGAAAAGAAAACTCTTTCTGCTTAACCCGTGAGACACTCACAGATCTTATGTTCAGAGTGGTCTCCCTATTGCTTTTTTTTTCTTTTTATTAAAGTGTGGTTTTATTTTTTTTTTAACTTTTTATTTTATATTAGAGTATAGTTGGTTAACAATGTTGTGATAGTTTCAGGTGCAGAGTGGTCTCCCTATTGCAATCTTCCTTATGTTCAGAGCGGTCTCCCTTCCCCTGCTACAATAGGGGGACCCAAGGGATCTCAGGATGTTTCTACACTGCACGTCATCTGTGAGCAGAAGCTCCTTCTGCAGATTCTTGCTGCCCGTCCCAGCTCCTCTTGCTACCTTCTCCCATGGCTTCCGCGTACTGGGCAGGGTGCCTGCATGGTGTAGATTGTGATCTGTTGGGGGTTTTTTTTCTGTTTAAAAAAATTTTTTTAAATAAAAAGCAACTCATTGAGTTACCTTGCAGTGGGTTGTGTTTAAATCTTTTTTTAGACTGGCTTCAGCATTGTGCAATTTAAAACAAGTAACTTAAATAACTTAAACTTATTTAAATCCTGAATTGTAAAAAAAAATTATTTCCTCCCTTTGCAATAATCTTATTTGAGTGAAGTCTCTCTTTACTAAGTCCAGATTTGTTTTTTATTTGACCGTATATTTATTCTCACACAGTAAGCACTTGGTAAACTTTTTAAGCTCTTGTTGCTTTTGCTAGTTTTGAAACTTAAGGTTTCTGATGAATAATTAATCCTAAAGTTTCCTTTCTATTTTATTTTTCTTGCAAGCTCCAGTTAGTCAAGTACTGTTAAGTCAGTACCTTTTCTTACCTTTGAGATCTTTACAGGACTCTGTCAAGTATCACAACTAGATGATTGGGCTTTAATTTCTAAAGGAGTTTTCCGATTATAATTACTTCCTACTATGATGCTTTACCTATTTGTCACTGGATATGCACCTTATTAAACTTTCAGATTTTGCCATATCTTTATTCTTGCCCTAATTCAAAGGGTATTTCAAAACTTTTTTGCTTCCTAAGCAGTGTAATAAAAAACATAATCAGTAAATGCATATAAAAATGCATGGACTAAAAAACTCTTAGGTATTTTAAATGTTAACATTGTAATATCCTTGCAGGAAAGTAAAAAGAAAATATATGAACAAAATGAAAGAAACCTGTTACAGCTTCCAGTTAAACATGGCAGATTGAGCATATGATTTTATTTCTTCTCCACTTAAGACCTTATTTACATAAGAGTAAAAGAATTTTTTAAAAATGAGTAAACCTTGGGAACAAAGAGAACCTATAGAGAGATGATGGCAGATGAGAGATATTATGAAATTTTGGAAGCTGGGAAGCAGATGGACAAGGGGCTGCTGACGTAACAGACCAGAGGAAGGAAGCCAGCAAGACGCAAGTCGATTCTGCACCATGGACTCCTGGAAATGCTCAGGAGATAGTCTCCTCTGAAGGATGGGGCAGGTGGCTCAAACCAGGGGAGTTCTTGGAACGTGTTTAAAGGAGCAGTTAGATACTAGATCCCACTCAGCAAAAGGACAGTTTACTCTCCGGAAGTTGGAACAGAGAGGCTCCCGGATGCTATGTCCAGCTGGGGCTGGGCCACGGGCCAAGTAGGGGGTTCACTGAAAGTCTATTTCTGAAACTGCAAAAGCACTTGTCCTCCTTCCCCACACCCAGCTCCCAGAGAGCTGGCACCACCCTCACCCCTGATCAGGAAATTGGGAGGACTTCTCTCTGGGGATGCTGAACCGAGCGGGAAAAAAGACCTACAGATACTGACAGTTGGGAGTCCTCCATGGAAAAAGACAGCTGACTACCTTGTCATGCCACCGTGGAGCTCACAAGGCCCTCCCATTCAGGCTGAACTTCCAAACAGGTGTTTAGTGCCTCCACTCTTAAGAATGACTTAGCCAAGGATCAAGGACAAGTAAGGAAACAAATTAACTTAGAGAAGATAAGCATATGCAAGAAGGAGGATTATAATTAATATTATCAGAGAAATGAAAATATTGCATCTGTGGGGGAAAAGAGTAAGATATTATTAACAACACAACCAAGCATACTCCTAGCAAGGAAAGGTGTGATATCATGTGTGAAAAATGCAGAGAAGGGTAAGAAAGTCGCATCAATAAAGTCTTAAAAAAATAAAATAAAACAACAAAAAAAAAATTTAGAAAGTGGAAGAAAAGAGTAAAAAAATTAGAAGTTAACTCCTCTAAATCAACCATTCACATAACAGGAGTTACAAAAATAAAAATGAGAGAAAAAGGGGAAGGGGATTTAACAACAAAAAGTGATAATAAAGTAAGAAAGTTTCCCTGGACTTAAGCACATGAATTTTCAGATTGAAGGGCTCATGGAGTGTTCAACTGAGTAAATGAAAAAGACCCAGCCCCTTCCTTTACCATGAGGGGGTCTTGCACACACCTGTGGATGCTACACACCTGCGCCTCCATCAGTCCTTGGCCTTGGAGTGTGCACACAGTAAGAACATCTGCCTTTGCAAGGAGGACCTGAAAGGGCACTTGGGACCGTCTGGGCAGGGAATTCTGGAGTCCAGGGGTTCAGAAGCCAGATTTAGGAGGGCAGAGGGGCACAGCGTCCAGGTGGGCATGTCCCTGTCCCCTTGGCTCCCTTGGCCAGGGGATCCCATGACATAGAGGGGCGAGGATGGAGGAAAGCCACAGTCCAAGGCTCATGGCCAAGGGCAAAGGGCAGTCCTGGATGCACAGAACATCGAGTAATCTCCTATAAAAGCAGTTACTAACCTCAGGGACAACGAAACGTGTAAGGAAGGAAATGTCGTCGTCGTTTTTTACTGTTAAAAAACATTTAAAATATAATCATTTTTTAATGTGGTCAGCTATGAATATGATTTATATAGTTATAAAAATATAAACACTAAGTATTGATTTAGTCCCAAATTGTGTTTTCACGATTTTAAGAAGTTGGGAAAATGATGTGCAAGTTGGGGTTAAACTCTCTTAGCAGAATCACTAAACTCTCTTAGCAGAATCACTAAATAGTAACTTAAACCAAAATGATAAACAAATAGCAATTTATGCATGTCACTTGAAAATTTGCAAGTAAATACCAGAAGATACAGTCAAAATGATTGAAAACATTTGTCTCTGTACAATGGAATTCGAGACAGAGATAATGAGAAGTAAGGAGATGCTGTCTGCTGTTCAAAGGCTATTATAATTTGTCTTTTAATACAATCAAAATTAAATTGAAAAAGAAGATTACATGATTACTTTGACAAAATCAAAATTAAATTTAAAAAGAAGATAATTAGAAGGAAATACTGGGGGAAAATGAATGAGAAAAAATGAAGAGAAAATACAGAAACATCAAAAGGGAGGAACTCAAAATTTTTTAGAATAGAATAAAATAAAAGAAAAAGGAAAAGAATGTACAGGTCCAACTTGCAGACATAATATTGAAAATTCCATTTTAGACACAGTGCACTATTCTGCAAAGCTTTCATGGGTTTGTCATTCATTTATTTTATTGCCTTAACTTATTCCTCATAATATGCCTCTGAGTTAGCAAATGTTCAGGGTAAATAGAGTTCAGGGTGAGGAGGGAGGGGAGTTAATATCCAAAGACAAATCTCTGTTACCTGAAGACTTACCTCCTGCTGAGAGACAACCACATAAGGGGGAAAAAAACGTGAAAACACAAATGAGAGACACATAGAAATCCATCTAAGGCAAATTAGAAATGAACTCGCACGCTGGAGGACTTCTGAGGCTTCAGGGAATCTGCAGTCTGAAAGATGCTTTAAGGAAGTAATGGATTTTTCTGATGAATGAAGGAAGAAAAGACAGTTCTTGCATGGAGATAAAGGAGGCGATTTTTAGAAAAGAGTAAGATTGGCCAGGACAAGGTTGAAGGGGATAACAGGCAACTTACGCTGAGGGGACAGGACAGCCTGCCCACCTGACATGGCTCTAACTTGCCCACGATAACCCTGACCAACCTGTGTGTCCAAGTCGACCCTCACCTTCCAATTCAAGCTCCATCTCCACATAAGCCACAAATGGGCCCTATTAGGAAAGACAATAATTTCTCTCCTGCTCATTGTTAGCTGAGGTCCTGTACCCTCATTTGGGGCACTTTTAAGATTTTCTGCCAGGTGTCCCGATCCAACTCTTCCCTGGATTAGAAGGCCACCCAGAAAGAGCGTGGCCTTTGACACTGAATTCGAGTTAGAATTCCTGCTTCATCTACTTACTTACGGCAGTGGTACTGGGCAAGTTCACAGAACTCCCAGAGCCTGTTTCCCCACCTGCGATCTGGGCATAATGAATGTGTAATTAGAAATGTCTTTGGAAGAATGGAGATAATGTATGTAAAGTACCTGTCAAAGAGCAGGTGTGCAAAACACGGTAGCTGCTGTTATTATTACCGAGATTATGGTTATTTACATAAATATTCTTTTCTCAATTAAACGACACATATCTTGAGAACAGCGACTTGTCTTTTTCCCTTCTTAGAATCATAGTGCCAGGCACATGGTGGATATTATTGCATCTGTGTAGATTGATCAAGATAGGGTTGGCACCGTGTGTGTTTAGAGAAGGAGAATCCTATGCTACTAATAAAAGATGATGGTTGGGGGGAGGCCACTGAATCTAATCCTGACCCAGGAGCAGGGAAGGACACTTAGGTGTAGGTGATCTGACTATGTTGTGACACCCCTTTAAATGAGGAGGAGAAAAAAATGGGCAGAAGACCTAAATAGACATTTCTCCAGAGAAGACATACAGATGGCCAAGAGGCACATGAAAAGATGCTCAACTTCGCTAATTACTAGAGAAATGCAAATCAAAGCTAAAATGAGGTATCACCTCACACCTGTCAGAATGGCCATCATCAAAAATCTACAAACAATAAATGCTGGAGAGGGTGTGGAGAAAAGGGAACCTTCCTACACTGTTGGTGGGAATGTAAATTGGTGCAGCCTCTATGGAGAACGGTATGGAGGTTCCTTCAAAAACTAAAAATAGAGCTACCACTTGATCCTGCAATCCCACTCCTGGGCATATATCCAGAGAAAAACATGGTTTGAAAGGATACATGCACCCCAGTGTTCATTGCAGTGCTGTTTACAACAACCAAGACATGTAAGCAACCTAAATGTCCATCAACAGATGAATGGATAAAGAAGATGTGGTACATATACATGATGGAATATTACTCAGCCATTAAAAAAAATAAAATAATGCCATTTGCAGCAACATGGGTGGACCAGGAGATTATCATCCTAAGTGAAGGCAGTCAGAGAAAGGCAAATATCATATGATATCACTTATATGCAGAATCTATAAAAAATTATACAAATGAACTTATTTACAAAACAGAAACAGACCCACAGACTTAGAGAATGAACTTATGGTTACCAGGAGGGAAGCCGGGGGGAGATAGATTGGGAGTTTGGGATTGACATGTACACACTGCTATATTTAAAATAGATAACCAACAAGGACCTACTGTATAGCACAGGGAACTCTGCTCAGTATTCTGTAATAACCTAAAGGGGAAAATAATTTGAAAAAGAATAGATACATGTACATGTACAACTGAACCACTTTGCTGTACACCTGAAACTAACACAACATTGTTAATCAACTATGTTCCAGTATAAAATAAAAAATTTTTTAAAAATGAGGAAGAGAAAAATGCCTTCACAAGTATCTGAAAAATATTTCTTTCCAGTGTGCACATAGGAATAAAATCATACAGAAAAGTTGAAACTTTTTAAGTCATAGTTGGAATTGGAACTACAAGTTCGATGTGCTTTAATTCAGTTTAAATCTTGAGGAACAACTAAATGCAATGCTCTGAGAAAGTAGGTAATACATAGTTTTAACTTTAAAAAGATAAAATATTTATATTACAAATAATTCTAAAAGTGATTGGAAATTTTCTGTTCTATCCATTAATAAGCAGAAATGTAAAACAAGGCTCAGATTTTAAACAATAGAGCGTTATCATGACAACAAAAACACTAACTGTGCTGTTAGTACATGTTTATGCTCAACTTTTACCATATTTTAAATTGCCGGGATTTAAAGTTCCTTTGATTATTTCAAGATGAAATTTATTGCAGTATATAGAAACAATGCTTCTTCGTCCTGCCCCACCCCCCTTTTTTTTAACTAAGGAGAAAAAATTGGATTTCTTCCTTGAAGGGCTCTCTTTGAATTTCTCATACTCTCTCCAGCTAATAGTTTCCTCTACACAGACATACATGGTGGCATATATTCATGTGTGTGAATTGTTCTTGCCTCCAGAACAAAGAGATCTCCTTTAGCTCACTTTTGTATGGTAGCCTGACTATTGTATTCATGAGAGTTGTCAAATCGAAAATCCGTTAACTGAACATGCTCTTAGGGATTTCAAGTATTAAAAGATAAAAATCAGCATTTTTCTGGCCACATTTATTATGTGGAGTGAAATCCTTCTAAATCATCGGGGAAAAAAATGCCTTTGAAAGTATCTGAATGCCAAGTCTATTTTAAAAAGAACATCAGATTTGGAATTACTAACCTCAATTCTTCTTCCTCCTTCACTTCAACAAATATCTATTATAGCGCTTATTTATGTTAGATGATATGCTTGGTACTGCAAAGAATATAAAAGTTAACAGGACCTGGCTTCTGTGATACATTATTCAATGGTCACAAAGACCTCCCATCTCAGGAGACAGCTCCATTTGTAATGTGACTGGGCTGTACCCCTCAACCAGAGATAAGAGTCTCTTTCTGTACCTCTTCAAACCAGGCTGGTCACGTGACTTACTTTGACAAATAGAATGTGGAGAAGTAACATGTAAGTTCCAGGGTCTAGGTCTCAAGAGACCTTGTAACTTTTGCCCTTTCTCTCTTAGAACCCTGTAACCACTATAGAAGCCCAAGATGAAAGACTACTTGGAGACAGGTCCAGCTTTCCAGCTGTCACAACTGAACCCAATTCACAGCTGACCCTACAGCTGAATGCAGGCAGGTAAGTGAACCCAGGCAAAACCAGCAAAGAACTACACAGTCAAACCACAGGATCATGAGAAATAATATATCATTGTTGTTTTAAGACACTAAATTTTGGTACAGTTTGCTATGCAATAATAGACAGTAGACCCAAATTGATACCGGGAAATGGAGTTGTGCTGTACCAAAAACTTAAAACACGTGGCACTGATTTTAGTTCTGGGTTGCAGGTGAAGGCTGAAAGGCAGTGAAACTGTTGTTAGCAAAGGCTGGAAGAGCAGTGAGGAAACTGCTATTAAAGACTGGAGAAAACCAGTTTGTGTTATGGGTGATGGAACATTTGCAAGACCGTTTTCTGGGGTAATGTAGAGCACAGAAAATGTACCAAAAGAACTTGTGAATACGGCAAAAAGTTGAAAGTGTCAGTTGGCACTTTTTGGTCATGTATGATAAATTATGTCAAAGGAGAGATGAACTAAAGAAGGAACTCTTCAGTATGAAAGGCCCAGGATTTGTTGAGTTGGAAAATAAAATTATTTCATATTCTCAGTCTCTCCCACTAGCAAACAATTCTCAGTGTAAGAAATGGCTTCAAAATAGAGACCAAATCAAGGCTGTGCCTGTTGGTCCTTTGCTAAACCTCACAAAGATTTTAAATGGCGCCCAATAAACACTTTCAGCTAGACCAAACAGCATCAAAGAAACTCAAGGTTTTGCCACTTGGCAGCCACTCGCCTAAAGTACAGAGTGGTCTGTCTCAAGAAAAGGACAGATGCAGCAAGAAACAAGAGGAAATATTTTTAAATTTCTCATAATTTTAAAATATTAAATAAAATATTTTAAAATTTTTGTCTGTTTCAAAAAATCCCGGTGAGTATTGCGTCAATGGAACTTCAAGAAGCTGGCGTGAAGAGTGGTCACTGTAGTAGGAGAAATTGCATGGACTTTGCACAACACTACTGATTAATAAGAAACAACAAGAGAGGAATCAACTGCAGCAACACAGGAACTATTTCCTAACACAAACACTCTAATTAGAAAACAGTGTACACTGTTTCAAGAAAAAAAATGTCAGGATGATAGCTACCAAGGAGGAATTTTTCAGTATCTGAAAGGAAGAAGAGGAAGAGGAGGAGTAGGATTTTTATAAAAAATCCAGAAGAAAAAAATCACCCAGAAGAAACATTCACAAAAGTTTCAGGTTGTTCTCAGACTACTTAGTAGGTCAAAGTGCTAGAAATCAAGCTAGCAAACCATTACAGAACTCTGGAGAATAAAGCCTCTGAGAAACACGAGCATGTCCTCAGCTACTTCAACATGCAGAATTCTACCATCAGGGCAGTCTTCCTGAATAAGCTGCTGGAAAATGCCAGGGCAGTGAAGCACATATAAAAACAAGTCCAGAATGGAGAAATCTTGGTAGATGGACAGGCATTGGGCAGAAAAATGAGTAAGATGCAGAGATGAATTTGAATGTGTGTTTTAAATGGTCATAAAAGTAATTACTAAAAGCTATTTTTAAGTGAATTAAATGATCACTTGTATTTCTAAGATAATAGAAACCAAATTATGGTTTCCATAACCACAGAGTTCTGAAGGAAAACTAGGATTAGAGTGGTGGAGTATAAAAGGAAACAGTATTACATTTCTTTTCTTCCACAGCAGATGGTTTTCGAACTTACTAGTTTATTACTTAATAAATTAAGAGTTGATTTAACACCGTTCCAAGATTGTCTTTCAAAAATCTAAATTGATTTAAATTAATTTAATTAATTAATTTAAATTAAAACTGAAAGCACAAAACTTATTTTTTTAAATTTTGCTGGAAAATTAGCAAATAAAAATAAATGTATGTAGCAAAAATGAACAAACCAAAAAAGCAGGTACAGAAATAGCAAAAATAAAAAGCATTAAACAGTAACACCACCCTCCACAACAATTGTAAAGTATAAGCAACACATCTAAAACAAAATAACACAGAGAAGCTTAGAACAATTTAGGTGACAAAAAGCAGAAAAGATGACTCCAAAAGAAGAGCTCTAGAGGCAGCTTTTGTCTGTATAAAATAATTAAAAAGGAAAAACAACATGTATGTTTACACACAATAGCTATAATCAATGCTGAAGATAAAATGAACAACATAGTACTTACAAGGAAGCAAAGTCATAGAGAGCCTGATAAAGATACAATTATACTGAAAGAATTTGACACATTGCTCTCAATCTATGACAGAATACATAGGCAAAAGTAAAGAGATAAAACTTGTTGATAAAAATTGAGAAAATTGAGAACTTGTTTACACATATTCACATTTTTAGAATATGTGATTGTATGCTTGAGACCCAAGGAAATAGAAATTTAAGTAAGGTGAATAAATATAAGGTAAATATACAAATATTTATATATTAAAAATTCTGCTTAAGATGGTAGAATAGGCTGGTGCCAGAAAGCAGAAATCTTCCCCCAAACAGAAATGTGGGATAAATATAATTTTAAACTGTTAATTCATAGCTGAAGTCAAAGGTAAGAAAGCAAAATCTCCACGGGTCACAAAGGAAGCAGGAGTCATCAGAGAGATGACGGATTGAAGCCTTATGGAGCAAGTGAACCAGAGCTAGCTCTTAGGGGCTGAAGTTCAAATGCTTCCATGGTGATGAGATGGAGATCAAGGCCCTGGGACTAAAACTAGAACTGTCTCCCCATATAAAATGAGGTGCTGGAAAATGAGAAGTCATAGTTGTAACAGGAATAAAGAAAATTCTGCCTGCTTATCGTTGGGCATGACATGGAATGGGGCTTTCATCTAAGTCCTTGGTAAGGGTAGGAGGAGACAGAGTCTCTGTTTACAGATGATATGATACTATATATATTAAAGACTCCACCAAAAACCTGTTAGAACTAATAAACGAATTCAGTAAATTTGCAGGATACAAACTCCATATACAAAAATCAATTGCATTGCTATACACTAACAATGAACTATCAGAAAGAGAAATTAAGAAAACAATCCCATTTACAGTAGCAGCAAAACAAACAAACAAACAAACACAGGAATAAATTTAACTAAGGAGGTGAAATATTTGTGCACTGGAATATAAAAGATGAAAGAAATTGAAGAAGATGCAAATAAATGGAAAGATATTCTGTTCATGGATTAGAGTAATGTTTTTAAAATGTCCACACTACCAAAGCACTACCCAATCTACAGATTCAATGCAATCTCTAACAAAATTCCAATGGCATTTTTCACAGAATGAGAACAAACAATCCTACAGTTTGTAAGGAACCACAAAAGACCCGGAATAGCCAAAGAAATCGTTAAGTGAAAAGAACAAAACTGGAGGCATCACACTTCCTGGTTTCAAACTAATATTACAGAGCTATCATAATCAAGACAGTATGGTTTTGGCATAGAACAGGCACCAGAGAGAAAAAAAGATACCTATGAAGAAACATCAGAAACATACACTTTTTTAAGGCAACCAAAATGCAATTAATATCTTCAAAGTGTTTAGGGAAAACAATATTTAATCTAGATCCATATACCCAGTTAAAATATTATTTAAGAGTAAAGAAGAAATTACATTTTCAAACATACAAAGGTGGCTAAGAGAGTTTACTAGCTGCAGCTACTCACTTCAGCAAGAAGGAAATAAATTCACAAAGAGGAGTCATGTGCAAGATTCAACAATGAGGGCTTCCCTGGTGGTGCAGTGGTTAAGAATCTGCCTGCTAATGCAGGAGACACGAGTTCGAGACCCGGTCCGGGAAGATACCACATGCCGCGGAGCAACTAAGCTGGTGTGCCACAACTACTGAGACTGCGCTCTCGAGCCCACGAGCCACAACTGCTGAGCCCAGGTGCCACAACTACTGAAGCCCGCAAGCCCTAGAGCCCGTGCTGCACAACAAGAGAAGCCACCGCAATGAGAAGCCCGTGCACCACAACGAAGAGTAGCCCCCACTCGCCTCAACTACAGAAAGCCCATGTGCAGCAACAAAGACCCAACGCAGCCAAAAATAAATAAAAAAATAAATTAATTAATTTTAGAAAAAGGATTCAACAATGAGCAAAGAAATTGGTAAAACACCTTGGAAAATTTGAACAGGCATTAATTGTCAAGTGATAACAACAACAATAACAATAACTCTGAGGTTGAATATATGGTAGGACTAAAACAATAGATAGCAGTGATTTTAAATATGGGGAAGTTCAGAGAGAAGTTAGAGCATTCATTTTTCTTTATTCTGGATAAGAATAGAGAGATTGACCTCGAACTTTTTAGCAAAATCTGCTGGTAAAGCATCCATATTAAAATTTGGAGAATAGGGGCTTCCCTGGTGGCGCAGTGGTTGAGAATCCGCCTGCCAATGCAGGGGACACGGGTTCGAGCCCTGGTCTGGGAATATCCCACATGCCGCGGAGCAGCTGGGCCCGTGAGCCACAA
Organism: Balaenoptera ricei; assembly: GCF_028023285.1. NCBI lineage: Eukaryota > Metazoa > Chordata > Mammalia > Artiodactyla > Balaenopteridae > Balaenoptera > Balaenoptera ricei. Next base: position 74,498,001 of record NC_082655.1, read on the forward strand.
TTACTGAGCTTGCGCGTCTGTAGCCTGTGCTCTGCAACATGAGAGGCCGCGATGGTGAGAGGCCCACGCACCGCGATGAAGAGTGGCTCCCACTTGCCACAACTAGAGAGAGCCCTAGCACAGAAACGAAGACCCAACACAGACATAAATAAATAAATAAATAAAATTAAAAAAAAAAAATTTGGAGAATAACATGTAAAATAATAGAAGTAGATAACTTCCAAACCCAAAGGGTGGAAGTGGGGAAAAGCAAGAAACAATAAAACTTGATCAGACCAACAGAAAGCAGTGCTTTGATGACAGTGCTTTGATGCATAACAACACGTTGCATTGTACAGCAAGGAGAGAGGAGTGCTCTCATGGACTCCTGGGGGGAATAGAGACTGGAAACTTATTTCTGGAAAGCAATTTAACTATATATGTACAAGAGCCATATGAGTTTTCATTGCTCACTAATTCAACTTCTTGGAATTTATCCTAAGGAGGGAAAACCAAAGATGTAGAGAAATATTTATATAGAAAGATGTTCATTATGCCATTATTTATACTGGTCAGAAATTGAAAATAGCCTGATGCTCAGCATTAATTGAGTTTTAAACTATCCACTCATAATTTTGTGCTTAATACATGTTTAGTAAACTCATAAAATAACCATGATATAATTTTAACTGAAAAAAAAAGCAGATTAATAAACACACTAGTGGTTACCAGTGGGGAGAAGGAAGGGGGGAGGGACAAGATAGGGGTAGGGGATTAAGAGATACAAACTACTATGTATAAAATAGATAAGCAAAAAAGGACACATTGTACAGCACAGGGAAATATAGCCATTATTTTGTAATAACTTTAAATGGAGTATAATCTATAAAAATATTGAATCACTATGCTGTACACCCAAAACCAATATAGTATTATAAATTAACTATTCTTCAGTTAAAAAATTTACTGAATTGAAAAAAGCAGATCAATAAAAAATAGTTGACATTTACTGAGTGCTAAGTATGGGTCAGTCATTTTTCTTAGCCTTTATTTGTATTAACTATTTTCATTCTCATTACAACTCTTTAAGGTTGATACTGTTACTATCCTCATTTTATGGGTGATTAAATTGAGACCCAGAGTGTTTGAGTGACTTGTCCAGGCTCAGGCAGCTAGTATGTGGTGGAGCTCTGACTCACACTCAGGCAGTCCAGCCACAGCTCTTGAGCTCTATATCATAGTGCTATCCTGCTATCCAGTATAAGCCTCATTGTGTGTGTGTGTGTGTGTGTGTGTGTGTGTGTGTGTGTCTATGTGTGCAAAATATACTTCAATTCTCAGTGTAAAAAGTGGTTATAGCTCAGTGGGGGGATTGTGGATGATTTCCAATGTCCTAACACTTTCCCTATTGTCATGGTTATCATCAATGCTTACTTTTTTATTTTCCAGTTATATATATACATATGCATATGTATATATGTGTGTGTGTGTATAACTTTTTCAGACCCTGTTCCATCATGGGTTATTGAAAGATATTGAATATAGTTCCCTGTGCTCTGCAGTGGATCCTTGGTGTTTGTCTATTTCACGTATAACAGTAATGCTTCCTCTTACAGTCACACAGCCCTTCATGTTTAGGATAGAGCAACAGGCCCATTTGGCAGCCCTTCTGTAACACTATCCAAGTAGGGTGTTTGCTCCCCGGGGCATCGCAGAACTGTATGCACAGGGAAACCAGTACATCGAATGTGGGGTTCTTAAACAACTTTTGGCTGTGAGCCTCTTGAGAATCTGGTGGAAGCTTGGGTACCTTCTATACCAAATGCACATGTGTCTAAAATTTCAGGAGATTCACAGATGCCCAGTAGCCAAACGTAGACCAAAAGTCTCTGCCCTCAGGTTCAGAATGAGCCGGGTAAATGTGTCTCACTTACCCAGCAGCTGCAATTACTTAGACCACTGTGGAAAACAAGGAAGAAGGCATCTCCCACGTTTCTCCCTGGCTAAGGTGTCTATGAGCTCATGATGCTTGCCAGTGTCCGTGTTCCTGTCCCCACCCCTGGGTGAACAGACCAAAGCAGTATAAATTTAAATCTATAAATATAAAAATTATATTTTGGTCATGGTGGTGGGGTCAGGGTCATATGACACATGAGAAGGGGGTGGCAGCTCAAGTGAGGGGACCAAAGGGAGTGGGCCCAGGGACAGCGCTCTTTGGATCCCCACTGCCTTAGAGTAGGTATTCAGGAAAGACACAGGATGTAGTAAAAGATAAACAGAGAGCTAAGCTACTTTTTGTTGCCCAATATATTCTTGATGAGAGACAAAAGCTTGCATTTAGTAGCTAGAAAAATCTAAACATAAAAATATAAAGGATAGTCACCACTTTGGTAAAAACAGGTTTAGTCCAAGTGTAAATGAAAACATAGGTCCTTTTCTGTTAGGCTGGGCAAACATTATAGAGAAGAAAGACACACAAGTCAGAGGGGGGTGTAGTATGTGAATCCAAGATTGGAAAAACCTTGGAAGAAAAACTGCCCAGGTTTTCCATTTTGCACAGTTCCAAATAGAATCTGCATCAGAAGGTGCTTCATGCCCTGCCTGCTGGTGCATTAGGCAGAACTATATTTCTGAGCATACAGAGGAGATGCCATAAAATTCATGCACTGCTACAGCTCATTTACATTATTTCTTGGGATTCCCCATAGATCTTCACCCAAAGCATACAATTCAACAAGCTCAGTTTTCTGGCTTCCTAATCCACAGAAAATTAGGAGAAAGGGTTTTGAAGCAAGCCCACTAACAATAGCCAATTAATAGCTAAGAGGAGAAAGAGGTACTCAAAACAAAACAAAACAAACAAAAGAATTAGAAAGTGCACATAGCGTGGCAGTATGGGCCATGTAGCATGGGAACAAAGCCCATATGTTCCAAGAATCCTCATCACGATAGTTACTTCACAGCCCAGGGCACGATAACTTATATTTACTGTTGTCAACATTTGTCATTTTAAAAAAGTATTACACTATATTTGACAAGGGTAGGGAGTACATAATGCATTCTAAGGTGGTTTTTTTTTTTTAAAAAAAAAACACACACAACTGCATAAAATAAAATTTTAAAACTGGCTTCTAAAAAGCAACCCTCAACTATCTGAAGATTTAGCTTCTCTGGATGGGATACCCTCTTCCCTTACGAACTATAAGGTAAATGAGGCATTGCGGTATTATTCTGGCGGGTTTCACAGATCAGATATCAAACTGAAACACTCTAGCTGCGGTGGTGTGATCTACTAACCAATATGCATGCTATAAAATTATATGATGGATTAACTCATCAGAAACTCATGAGGAAATGTGTGATCAATATCATCCACACAAACCTGTCAGGGTGAAGAGGATCCGGAGTAGAAATAAGACGCCCTTCGCAAAGAATGAGGCGGCGAGTCGGGTTTCCGCTCCCTGAGCTCTGCAGGGAAGGAAGCACCCTGAACAATGCACGTTTCTATAACACGAAACCTTCTCTCAACTCGGTCTTATGCACAGTGACACGCACGGAATACAGAACGTAAGAATCGAGGGAAAACAATGCAAGTCATCTACTTCCACATCCTTATTAGGTGAGCGAATTGTCACCTGAGCTCATCACACAGCGGGTGGAGCCACCAGAGACCCCGCAGTAGTGACTCCCGTCCCACGTCCTGGTTGCTCCTGCTGCTTCTAGGACGTTCTCTGTCCCCATTATGTCACGCTGAGAATCGCCGGGCAGGCGGTAGACAGAGCACCCTCATCTCTTCCTCCTTCATTCTCAAGTTCAACTGCACACAACTCTGGTCCCCTTAACAAGAATGTTGTCATTGGGAAGAGTCTCCAGAGAGCTTCTCCCCTCTGGACTTTCCATTGTTCCAAACTTCTCCCCGCCAGTCAAGAGGACGCTGTTGGGCACTACTCTGTACCTGTGGATACCAAGGAGAAAAAGACACAGCGTCCTGCCTCCAGAAGCTTCCTGAAGCATGGAGAAGTGTGCAGTAAAGAAGATGAGTGTGACAGGCATTCAGGGAAGAACAGAGGAAGAGAGCAGTGCTGTCCCAGCCATGGACAAAGCTTCTTAGTGTGGAGGAGAGCTTTGAAAGAGGAGTAGGGCTCGATCTGGCCTCAAGCACAAAGCCCAAGTTCCTTGTGGCAAGCGAGGCCTTTCAGTCCTGGCCTCTGCTTACCTCCCCAGCCTCCTCTCTCTCCATGTGAGCCCTTATAGTCTACCCTCAATGGAACCAACTGAGGCTCTTCCAGCAAGGCTAGCTCTCTCTTCCCCGGATCCCTGCGCTGTGTGGTCTTTTTGTCTCAAACGGCCCCCCTCACATTCCTCCCCTCTACCTGCTCAGTCTTCCTTCTCCGTCAAGCCAGATAATGCCTTCAGGAAAATTTCTCCGAGGCCCCAGCTTCCCAGTGGGTTAGGTGCCTCTTGTCTGTGCTCCTGTAGGGCCCATGCTCACCTCATTATGGGAACGAAAACTAAATAGTAGGAGCTAGGTAAGCAAAGGTGGGAAAGAGCTTCAGTGAGTGAGGAGGGGGGAAGGGGGAGAGGTGGCTTACTCAGGTGGAAGATGTCCTTTGGATAAGGAAACTAATGCCAAGTTCTTAAGGTTTTCTATGGCAAAATGTGTGGCAAAGAGACTGAATCAGTTTTGTTAGGGAGCCCTTAAGGATTCCTGAGCAGGGAATTTGTAATAAATTGTGAGCAATCAGAGATTAGGTGACACAATCCCCGGAAGCAGACCCCAGACATAACCAGGTATCATGAAGAAGGAGAAAGAGAAATACTCAGAATCAAACCACCAACCAGTCTTGTGATTTTGTCCAGATTAGACACCTTCTATTTAAAATGAAGATAATAATTCTCCTTCACAAATTGTCGGGAGGATTAAATTAACAACGTGGCACAGGAGATGCCCAGTGCCTGGGAAGCATTACTAATATTAGCACACTCTCAGCCGGGAAGACACTGGGTGTTACTTGCGGGAGTGCCATATTTGAAATTAGATTCGGAGACACTCAGCAGGGAGTATTAGAGATGGGGAAGAAATAGAGGCAAAGAGAAGAGAAAAATGATGAGAAACAAAAAGAGAACTTGCAAAGAAAAAACAACACATCACTTTAAAACCCTCACAACAAAATTTACCTTCTCTTTATTTTCCTGTCTGATGCTATGTTTCTCAGTATAGTAGCAATAACTTCTACTGCTTTATAGGACTCACAGTAAATGGCTTCTGAGCTTGATTTACAACCTCAGCGAAGTGTAGGCATTTCGTCATCCCCAGCAGCTACCTAAGGTTCCGTATATCACCGTTCAGGAGCGATTATCTAGGAACCATATAAGGGCAGGAGAGCTGGGCGCTGGTCCTAGGCCTGAGGTTCAGGGCTCAGGCACTGGAGGGTTTCCTTGGAAGCTCTACAGTGTGCTTCTTGTAAAGGGATCAAAAGATGCTTCCCGGCTGATTGAGAACTGGGGAAAGCAGCAAACAGCCCAGAAGAGCTTCAGGTCATACGAGAAAAGGCCCCATAGCTCGCAATGCACTCGTTCAGGAAGTCAGCTACGCCCTTGAGAAAATCTCACAGTGAACGCAGCACACAGATAGCACCGTGATTAAAAACGCCCTTTCTCCGTGCCCTCTTTTACTGCCGCTGGACTTTTAAAGAGCAGACCCAGGCTGTGCCCCCCACTGGAGCAGGATTTCAAGTTGAGTAAGTGAGCAAAGCTCTGGGCTGGCTGCTTTATCCAGGCCACGCTCCAGGAAGGAGGAATTTATTCTTAGACCCTCGGATTTCTAGGCATCAGAAGAGACTTCCTTATCTACACAGTAACGAGTGTCATGTCTTTTAAACTCCTGGGTTTAGAAGTGAGCATTTGCAAGGAGCAGGAGGTCTGGAAAGATATGCTGTCAGTGAAAGCTTGCTCTCCTGCTTCTGATGGTCGCCTCCTGCTGCAAACCTGCCCGGCCTTCGTAACAATGTTGCAGGAGCCCTGTGACGTCTGACAGCTCCCTGAGGGGCTAGGCAGGAACGTGCACTGCCGTGTTACCTCAGAGCAGAGACCCCACTGCTCTGCCTTCCATTCAATCCGCACGGGAGACGCTTCTAACGGGCATGCTTTCAAGGACCTGAGCTCAATCGACGGGGATGTTGACAGTGGGCAGAAAGCAGCTGAGCCCTGGACTAAGCAGAATTAGAGTGTGAGTGCTGAGGAATGTCTGACAAGGAGTTCTTATGGAGGAAGAAGGGGATTTAGAAGAAATATTTGAGGAACTATTTGACTAACCCACGTGGCGAGCCATACACTCCTCCAGCAGGTTGAGGAAGCAGAGTAAACTCTTCGAGCTTCATTTCCGCATCAGTCGCCAGCTTTTTAGAAGCACGTAACAGAGATGTAGTCTATTTTATAAGTTCTTTAAACCGAATGAGAAATTGTATCTTGGGCATCTTACATTAGATCGACGTGGGAAAACCACCTGAATGATGGAAGAAAGGACATGGCCGTCTGCGTCAGACCCCTTCCTACCTAGCACCTCATTTAACCCTCACAGCTCTACCAAGGACACGTGATCATTACCAGACAGTGAGGAAACTGAAGGTTAGAGGAGTTATGTATCTCGCTGAGGTCACAGAGCTGGTAAGCTGTGGAGCTGGGGTTCTGTTTGCCAACTGAAAGCCGACTCATCTTAGTGGAAGGAACAGGTAGGCAAAGATGACGCTCTCGATCACTATCTTAGATCACACTCATACTAGGACCACTTTCTGTGATATATTCCAAGCAATATCCAGATTCCTTTGTTGGGCTGGGATTTTAAAAAAATCAAAGTTGTTTCTGTTGTCACTCTTATTATGGCCAAATAATTAGGGTTGAGATTGGACAGGATCTTCAACATTTGATTTGCCAGGTTTCTATGAGATTGGAGTACGTGGCAACAGGATTTCCCTGTTAAGCTATGAGAGCCTTTTCAAGTCTTTGGGACCTTGAGTGACCGAGAGAGGCTTGCTCACTCATACCTTGCTGAGAGCCCTCCTGAGTGTCTGATCGAATGGCCCCCAAGTTTGGCAAATGGGTTCTAGTGGTGAACTATACAGAACAGTATTTGAACTATGGAGTTAGGTCTGAGATCCAGCTCGTTTTAGCCATTTACCAGCTGTGTGATCTTGGATGGGTCACCTAACCTCTCTGAGTCTCAATCTCATCACCTGCAAAATAAGGATATGAATAGTGACTACCTAAGAGCATTACTGCCTGCCGCAAGGTAAGCACTCAACAGTGTCTGATTTTGTGGTTGTAATACTCTCCTTCTCTTCGGTTCAACTTTGCTCATTGCCAAGGTCACAACAATTGGAAAACTGATCACTGCTAGAACGATGCTGAGAATGTTTCTGTAGGAAGAACAGACAGCTAGACCTTTTCCTGAACCTGCCTCGATAGGGCCTGGGACTGGGGAGGAGGGTTGCCTCATGGCCCTGGTGAGAAGCACAAAGTCCACCTGACTTGCCTCCCCCTTGGCTACCCAGCATTCAGCACTGACATTTTAGAAATCTGGCCCCTTCGTTCACAAGTTCTTGTACTCAGGGCAGTAAAACTGAACGAGGTGTAGACCCCCCGCTGCTTGTAAAAAGCTCTTTTATGCTCTTGCAGAAGCTAAAGGTGAACCTCCATCAAGTGGCTTATTTATAGTTTGAAGACTTACATCCCACCTACTAGCTCGGGGTTTTACTCAGAAGAGAAAACCCACTTAATGCGCATCTCCCACCACCGTGCTGTCGGGACGCAGGCCACGCCAGCCCTTCGGAGGCTGCCACGGCTCGGCAATAACCGGTGACGTCTGAAGGAGCTGGGCCGCCAGCATATCCATTAGATCCATTACGTCTGGCAGGAGGGGACGAGGAGCAGCTGAACACCTGTCCAGAACAAAGTGGTGAGTGGAAGAGCGCCTGCTGCCTAAGAGCACATAGATTCTCGGTTGATTTCTTCATTACAAAGTAAACACGGCAGTGTCCTTGCTTTCAGAATTGTGACAGCAGGAAGGTCAAGTACCCTAGTATCATTCATCTTCCTGTCGTTTCACACCTGGAGGGACTGGGGCGGGGGCGGTGCTTGTGTGAGATGCCATTCTGGGATGCGGAGCTCCTTTGGACCGTCAGGAACTCGCCCAGAGCTGGCCAACTGTAACTGTTCAGCACGTCTCTGGAGTACATGGAGGAACGAGTGAAGCTTGGATTCATCCCGCTACACAATAGCAAGTCTTACAGTAGATAATTACGCTATAAAGTGGTAACAATACTTGTCTCCCTGCACTGAACGCGAACGGTGTGTCAAAGACTCCGCCAAGTGCTTTGCCTGTATTATCTCGGATCCTCACAGCAACCTTAGCTAGGGTTACTGCCAGGTCCCATTTGAGAAAGCCGAAAACTGAAAGAGCTACATCACCCAAAGTCACATAGCTCACAAGTGGTAAAGCTGGGATTGAACCATACTCTTAATCACTGGTCCCTAACCTATGGGCCCAATTCTCATAAGTACCATCTCAGGAGGAGTCCAGAAAATGCACACGTGCCCGAGTATTTTCTGCAGCCTGAATACATTACAGGCCCAGCTCCTATGTATACTGTTATTTTTCAAGTGTTACTAATGCTACTGCATTTAATAAAATACTGATCACATAGTTAAAAAAAGACTAGCAAGTCTTGTCTATTGTTCGGCGCCCCACCCACTTTCTTATTTGCTCAAACTGAAGTGATGGGTCCCTCTCCACTCCCTTTCTTCCCGCTCTTATCAGGGACTAGGCGGGCCCTCCCCATTGAGCCTCCAGGTTCATCTCAACTTCCGGTGCACCCAACTTGCAATGCTCTTCCTTCACTGTCTCACGAGGAATGGCTTTGTTGTTTACACCGAGCCGCCCTGGGCTTCTTGGCTAGGAGAGGGGGGCTGAAAGGAGGCTGTGAGAAATCTTGCATTTGGACCCCAGGGCTGCTTTGCCACTTAGCAATACACCAGTGATTCAGATTTTGATTGTAAGAAGCTCTGGAAGCTTTGAGTTCAGGGTAGGAATGAGACCATAGCTAGGGTTTCGTGGGAAAGCATAGTCTTTCTATTCAGACAGACAAGAGAAGCATTTCATCTCTTTTATAGATTAGCTACACACATAACCTAGATCCTTGCAGGACTATGGTAGGAATTAGAAATTATATGTATCAAACACTTGGCACAAAGGCAATTCACAAAGGGTGTTATTGACATCGGTGTTAGGACGTTTTTAGACAGGCCCCTTCAGGGGTTCTCACAGTGGCTTCTAGCTCCCCTAAGGGCTTTGGAAATATGAAGGTGGTCGTTCAGGTGATGACGGTACCTGGGAGAGGGGATGCTGGACATTCCCAATGCTGGACACAGTCCTGCACATTAAGAACCAAGCAGCTTCAAATGCCAGTTGTGCTTCTTTTGAGAATCTCTGCTCTTAAATCTTAGATCCTCTCCACTGTGGTCACTGTCTTCATCCACACCCTTGTCTACCACCAGGAAATCCACTTACAGACTTTCAGAAGCTCCATGGATATTTTGAAATATCTAATCACTCAGGAGCTGAGCAGTCAGCTCCAAGTGTCTTTGGAATGAGCTTGGAATTGGAAGCCTTGAGTCTAAGTTTTTCCATTGATGAGTCATAATGCTCCTTGGTTAGAAAGTATCCTCTCCTCCCCAAACCTCTTCTTTGTTATTTGTAACTTAGTGATACTGAAACTCCTCAAATGGTTATGAGCATCAAATCAGAAAATGTACACGGAAATGCTTGGGAACCATAAGGTCCTAACAGCTGTATAGAGTATGGAGGTACAGAATTATGCGCTGTAATATAACTGACTGGGAACCAACTTAAGGCTCTTCCCTTGAGAAACCTGATTGGCCTGAGCAGTGCTGTGCTGAGCCATACTGGAACGCAAAGCACAAGGAAAAATCAATCATTCTTATCCTGCCTTCTTGAAAATTTTGATATTCTGTTCATCAGGAATTTTTGTTTGCGTTAATTTTGATTCTAAAAAATATTTTATGACAATATTACTTACTTTGATTAATGAGTGTTTGGGTGCCCCCTTCAATTTTGCATCCCAAGCAAATGCACCAACCCCTCACCCTGTCCCAGCCCTGGGGCTGAAGTCGTGGCTCAGGCTCCCTGATCTTCAATCCAGATGGCTGTGCTTCAGTGCAAATCTTTTGTCCCTGGTTCTGTATTTTGGGGAAAGAGAGCCTACAGGATTCATTGCCTTCTTAATAATAACTCTATATACTCGAAGGTAGTAATCAAGCTGTTCATCAGCTGCCTTTTCTCTCTACTAAATTACCCTAACGTGGCTCTTCCTTAGAATAATACCTCAGCCTCCTCAAAGAACCAACTTTTCAACTAATTTTCCACCTGGCTGCTGATTTTTGAGCTTTCAGTTGTGGGAAACAAACAATACACTGACAAAAGAATGTCCAGTGTAATTTTATATATTTTGATTTACAATGCATTTCCAATTGTTTTTTCCCCCATTAAAGTACTTGGGGACCAGCTGGTCTACACATGGCACCAACAGATACTATTGTAGTCTATTGTGGGGCTTTTATTACCTGGACTGCCCCCCCCCACCCGATGCTTTTCTGATATCCTGAGACTATAGTAAACATAATAGGTAGGGACACTAAGACCAGGTGACTTCTCAGAGCCTGCCAGCCACAACTGAGCTACCGTGGAGGTCTTTGGAGCACGGTGGCTTGGGGTCTTAGCTGTATTGTCTATACTTTTCAGGAGGAGGAAAGTTAGTAATGGCATCAAATTCTACTGCCCTTAGAAAAAACATCTTGTGACCTGATATCCTAGATATTTGCCTGCTTTGAGTTTTTTTCTTAAGAAACAACTGCCATTTATTGACTAGTGCTAATCTATGATCATGATCATCCCCACTTTACAGGTGAGAAACTGAAGATAATAAGAATTTAAACAACTTGCTCAGGATCATATAGCTGGTTAGGAGGCCGCTGGAATTTGAAGCTGGCCATCTGGCTTCAGAGTTTGTGCATTTAATCACTATCCTATTCTGCCCCTTGGACACCATCAACTAGAGTAATTGGGGTTAATCCTTGCAACAGCTCCACATGCCAGATACTAGACCCATTTCCATTTGATAAAATTGAGGCTCCAGAAAGTAAAATAACCTGACCAATTTTAGCTCTTTTGTTAACTGAGCAAAATCCAGAAAAAAATAGACGAGTTCTTCTGTGCTTACATTTTCCCCTTTGTGGGAAGGGCATTCCTGGGCAAATCAGGCTGTGTGGCCCCTTGCAAGTATGCAACTCAGAAAGAAACAAGAAATAGATGTCTTTTTTATCAGATCTTAGGGGCAAGTTGGGGACTCTTGCCAATGTTGTTATGAATTAAGGTGAAAAAGATCAAAGGGCACATTGAGCAAGAGTGTTTCCTTAGGTTTCCGTTACACACCAGGCTGCAGCGCTGAAATGTACACTCTGCTGACCCTGGAGGTGCCGGCTTCATTGTATGAATGAGTAGGTGGGTGCTGATTTAATCTAACTCCTTTCAGTTCAGCCCGGCAGCCTCAGGAAAGACAGAAGCCGGCTGAGGAGGCCAGTTTGTGCTCCGAGACCTCTGTGTTCTGTGGGCACACCTAACCCTGCACATGCCCCCGGAGGGTAGCACTTCTCATCACTCACTGTTCTGGGCTCTTGCTCAGGCTGTCTGGGTCTAGATGAATGAGATTTACATCGTTTTAATAAATATTAATAGCCATTTTAATCTCAGTAAACCTTTCATATGAGACGTTCAAATCACTTTCCAGTCATCTCAGGCTCCCCACGAGAGTCCAGTAATCATTTTGCAAAGCTGTGCTAACTCTTCAGCCCTTCGGGGTTCCATTAGGCTAGGTCTGTGTGACAGGGAACACGTCTGGGGAGAAAGCTAACAAGTGCTGAGGATGGGCAAGGGGCAGATCACACTCGTCGGCCCACTTCTGTTCTCAAATATTGTACTCCTGTCTCTATTTTTAACTTATTTACCTTCTGTGCTCTATTATATTTGTAGTGGGAGGTTTAATAGTGTTTGTGATAATACTAGAAGCTAACATTAATTGTTTACCATGGGCCAAGCAATGCGCTGTGTACCTTAAATGCCTTGTTTCATTCAGTCCTCCCAACTACATTATTAAATAACCGTCAAGAGGTTGCTTGTCCCAGATCATATAACCAGTAAATCACATGACAGTATCCAGGTTCAAACTGAGGTTTGTTTGTTTCTAATCATCTTTGGCTATCAGTAAGATAGCCTTATCTTTCACCTTCTTGTTAAAGCCAAAATGGTTTGGAACAAATAGTATTCTACAGTTTGAAACAAACTGCCTCAAGTAGACCCAGCTTTGGGAGGGGTAGGAGGGGTGGAAGAAAGAGATTGTGTGTGTGTGTGTGTGTGTGTGTGTGTGTGTGTGTGTGTTGTGTGTGTTTGTTGTGTATGTGTGTGTGAGAGAAGAGAGGGATTACTTTAAAGAACCTAGTGAATCAGGAGCCTATAAAGTGAATTTTAAAATCCCTCTCCATCCATAGGATCAGGCTGAAAGAGCTTCACATTCATGAGCCAGTAGAGCTAGAAGATATCTCAGGGTTTACCTAGTTCAAGCTTTTTATTTTACACCTGAGGAAACTGAGGAACAGAGACGTGAAGTAACTCTTTCAAGGTTATCTTAATCATAAAGATTTGAATTATTCCCTTAAAGACTTGTTTCTTCTTGCTTCTTAACACATTTTGAGGTACATACAGACCAAAGACTAATACAAAACAAGATATTTCATGATGATTTATCTCCTCATGTGTAAATCATCGCTTACTGGTGTTCTGTGTATCATCTGTCTTAGCAGATACAAGTTCTCCAACACATTCAACTAAGCACAAATGAAGTCAGCAGGATCATTCTCCAGAATCATCAAATTTTTCTGTTTCGAAATCCAAAATGTTCATGTGCCCTTTTCGAGAGGACAGCTGTTCCCTCTAGTTTAAGACTCATGTCCTGTGTTGATGGTTTACGTCTCAAAAGGAATTCTCCTGTGTTAGATGGGAGTTAGCTGTCTATGTGTTTGCACCATAACTGGACAGTGGGTGGCCCAAGGGGTTGTTTGCTGGAGGGACATTGTATTTGCATCGCGTTCATCATGTCCTTGTGCCTTAGCACAAGCCCTGGCACAAAGTCTACACTTGTCACATGTTTGTTGAGTGAATGATATATGGGTAAATGTAAAGACCTGGAAATCTTTCTCATCAGTAGAGCATTGTAACAAGAGGCTCATCCTTAATGCTTATGGAATAACAGAACAGAGACATGGCAGGGCAGCCCAGACCTAGGTGTAGACCTGAACAATCTCTAGACTGATAGTGTTAAAACATTCAAATACCTTTTCAGGATTAGATCGCTTTATTCCAGTTTACCAGCCAGAAAACAGCCAGTGGTCACTAAGGTGTCCCATACTAATCATCATTTTTAGGGGGAGGAATAGTCATATGAGGCACTAAAGGGGCGCCCTAGAAATTCCTTTTAATTATATTTGGGAGAGGGGCTCTTTGGTATTTTTTTTTAATTAGGAAATTTATTCAATAATTATAGTGATTGATACTTGAGTATGTACAATAGACCAGAAACTGCAATGTATTAATCTTTGGTATATTTTTAAAGTTAAACCTGTGTTTCCCCAAATACCATAATTTCAATATGATCCCCCTGTGAGAGCTCAAGCCACAGGTGAAGTTTTGGAGATTAATTCATGCATTTTTTTGCATTCAGCATTTATTGCCTATTGGACCATATGCCCAAGAGATAAACATGAAAAAGGCACAGTCTCCTGCTCTCAAGGAACCTGCAGTCTTGGGAGGAGGGCTAAGAAAGAACACACAAGTAAACATGCAATTACAGTAAAGCCAGGTTAAGATAACTTGCTCTCAAGTCAACCCCACTCTGTATTTCACTGGTTGTGTGACATTGAATGAGTTACTTAACTTCTCAAGACCTCATGTCATCAAATGTAAAATAGGGATCCTAGGAATACCCATCATGCAAAGTTCTTGAGTGGATTAAATGAGAAAATATATGTACATATAAATGCTTAGCAGAGTATGTGGTATGTTTTCAAAAATACTAACTAAAATAACAGTGGTTCTTATACTCCAACTGTAAATACTTTAACGGAAACATGTGAATAGAGGAAGGCACCTCACTGAAACAGGTTGGGATGGAAGGTAGATAAAGACTACCTTCCCGAAGAACCATAGAGATAGGTGTGAGTCAGTAGGCAGGTTATGTCCAAGATGGTTGGACTTGGCATAAGAAATGGTTGATCCCTGCTTTAAGTAGCTGGTGGGGCAAGTCCAGAGGCTTGGAGGCATGTTGAAACCTCAGCTATTTAAGACAAGGCTTACACTTCCAACCAGCAGGACCAGAGAACATGAAAAAGGGCAGAGGGTGAAGACGAGCAGGAGATGCAGAAGGTGGATGATAAAGAGCTTTGCTTTACTTTGAAGACCTTGCAGGTCACTGAAGAATTTTAATGAGGGGAGCGACATAACGGAATTTTGGACGGGTTACTCTGATGATGGTAAAGGCTAGAATGGCTCAGAGGAGACTAGACCAGAGGCAGGGACTCCAGTCAGGAGGCTGTCTCAGTGATGCAGGTGAGAAATAATGAGAAGTTACGCTAGGGCAGTAGCCATGGGGGCAAAGAGAGTGAAGAGATTTGAGGTGGTTTTAAGAAGAAAGGGGTAGGGCTTCCCTGGTGGCGCAGTGGTTGAGAATCTGCCTGCCAATGCAGGGGACACAGGTTCGAGCCCTGGTCTGGGAAGATCCCACATGCCGCGGAGCAGCTAGGCCCGTGAGCCACAACTGCTGAGCCTGCGTGTCTGGAGCCTGTGCTCCGCAACAAGAGAGGCCACGACAGTGAGAGGCCCGAGCACCGCGATGAAGAGTGGCCCCCGCTTGCCGCAACTAGAGAAAGCCCTCGCACAGAAACGAAGACCCAACACAGCCATAAATAAATAAATAAATAAATAATTTTTTTTAAAAAAAGAAGAAAGGGGTAGGACTTGGCATTTAATTGGATGTGAGGAGCAAGGGCAAGGAGCAGTCTGGGAAGACACCCAGGTTTCTGGCTTGAGAGACTGGATGGATGGAAGAGTGGGGAGAGTGGGAAAGATGCTGCACTCAGTTGGGACATGTTGAGTTTGCGGTTCTTTATAGGACTTTCCGGGAGAAATGGCTGGCAGGCATTTGGATGGGAAGGTCTGGCATGCAGAAGAAAGGTCAGATATTAAAGTCATGGAGAAGATCCAAGAAATTAGTTCATGTGTTAAAAACACTTGACTTAAAGCCATCTACTGAATCCATTTTTGTTGTTGTTGTTAAAGATGAGAACCCTAAAGACAGAATATATGGTTCTTCTAGCAGACCAGATTTCAATTTTATTAAAATAAATGACCCACTTTGATGAACAGAATAACTTCTGAGGTCTCTTACAATTCTAAAACTGTGATTCTTTTGTTCCAAAACATTGCTGTGGATCTGTAATCACCTATTGATGACAGTTAAAAGACTTGTGGCCTTAAAATTCTCTTTGTGGATGTGTAGAATATATACTTTTAAATAAGAGCCCATTATCTGTAAAGGCATACAGCCCCAAACATGCGGTGACAATGCTTATGAAAAAGAAAAAACAAATAAAGACACTATCTACATTTACCTACTCTGATCCCAATTGGCTGCAAACAGCAGAAGAATCTTCCTGCCATAGTGATCGCGGTTTTCCAGCACTCCAGGGAACCCATCGATGAGGGCCCTCTTGATGCCAGGATCATCAGCCTTGAAGTTTTTGAACATGTCCAGGTTTAGCTGGCGGTACTGGAAGTACTGGGCCAGGAGTCTAAAGGCATCTGCTTGGTGAAACTTCCTGGCTCGGAGAAATCTCAGGATGAAGGCATCATCTGTGCGTAAAAATCCAATGTCAGGCCTGGTGATGATCATGTCCCTGACTTGCTGAATATCCTGGTGCAAAACATCTGGGTTTTCATTCAGTTCTAGGCGAGCTTTCTCTATAGTCTCTGGGCTGAGTCCAGCCTGTAAATGGGTCATCTTGGCCAAATGTCCTTTCCAAGTGCTTAATTTCTGATATTTGGGAAGAAAAGAGACTGGTCCCATTCACGTGATGGTCTGCTGAAATTGTGGCCCATTCAACAGTTTTTTTACTACCAAGCTGCCACTGAAACAGACAAATAGAGGGTCTTCTTTCTGTTCCTGGAAAGCAGTAGGACATTCAGGTCCTATGTGGTGGCGGCCATCCCAAAGAGAAGCAAAACCGAGGCCATTGCTTACTGCAAAACAAATGCACACAAGAGAAACAAACAGAGATGATACAAAGAAAGTCTGGGTAAGTTAATTGGAGCTCAGAAAAGCAGTATATTATGCTGCAGATCTGATTAGAAGAATAAAGGGTATATTTTCTTTAAAAGAGGATATTTGGCATAATTTTATTATTGACAACTTCAGTGTGTAATATGCAAGTATTTGCAATACGTTTAGGAAGTTTTTAGTTACGTTGACTAGTTAACATGATAGTGTATGGTCAGATTAGTAATAGATTGCTTTTTTTAAAAAATTTATTTATTTATGGCTGTGTTGGGTCTTCGTTTCTGTGTGAGGGCTTTCTCTAGTTGTGGCGAGCGGGGGCCACTCTTCATCGCGGTGCGCGGGCCTCTCACTGTCACAGCCTCTCTTGTTGCGGAGCACAGGCTCCAGACGCGCAGGCTCAGTAATTGTGGCTCACGGGCCCAGTTGCTCCATGGCATGTGGGATCTTCCCAGACTAGGGCTCGAACCCATGTCCCCTGCATTGGCAGGCAGGTTCTCAACCACTGCGCCACCAGGAAAGCCCAGTAATAGATTGCTTTTTTATGAATTACTCAAGAAGAGAGAAAAATCCTCCTCTGTTACCGCCTGCTTTATGGGGCTATTCACAGGCCTCCTATCCAGAGACATTATGGCCTCTCATTAGCTTCTTTTCTCAAACAGTTTCTTTCACAGAAATACGCCCTCCCCCACCTGTTTTAAAGGCAGCCATTTGCAGCTTAACAATAAAAAGGGACTTTAAAAAGTCACCCTATTTTCACCCCACAGTACCTAATTACTCAAAACTAAACTCAATGAACTGGAGCAGGGAGGGAAGGACAGGCTTATGGCTGGAAGCTTGACCTTCAGTAATCAAATTCAACAGCAGTGAGAAAGAGTCTCATGTGCGGACATTTACAAGTGGTTTTACTATTCTGCTAAAGGCAAAGGGACTTGAGGACTTCCCTGGTGGCGCAGTGGTTAAGAATCCGCCTGCCAATGCAGGGCACATGGGTTTGAGCCCTGGCCCGGGAAGATCCCACATGCCGTGGAGCAACTAAGTCTGTGCAGTACAACTACTGAGCCCGTGTGCCACAACTACTGAAGCCCGTGTGCCTAGAGCCTGTGCTCCAGAACAAGAAAAGCCACGACAATGAGAAGCCCGTGCACTGCAACAAAGACCCAACACAGCCAAAAATATAAATAAATAAATTTATTTTTTTAAAAAAAAGGCAAAGGGACTTGAAACTCTCGGTTGTCTCCTTACCTAACCCAATATCCATATGGACTTAAAAGTCATTTTTTCGTATAACTTTTCTGTTGTCCTGAAATATTATTTTACTTATGATAATGATTGTTTTTTGTTTGTTTGTTTTGTTTTTCCCTTGGTGAAATAAATTTATTTATTTATTTTTAATTTATTTTTTATTGAAGTATGGTTGAATTATAATGTAGTGGTAATTACTACTGTACAGCAAAGTGATTCCATCATACATATATACATAGTCTTTTTCATATTCTTTTCCATTATGGTACATCACAGGATATGGAATATAGTTCCCTGTGCTCTACAGTAAGACCTTGTTGTTTTTCCATGCTATATATATTAGTTTGCATCTGCTAATCCCACACTCCCAATCCAACCCTCGCCCACCCTCCTCCCCCTTGGCAACCACCAGTTTATTCTCTATGTCCCTGATTCTATTTGTTTCACAGATAGGTTCATTTGTGTCATATTTTAGATTCCACATATAAGTAATATCATATGGTATTTGTCTTTCTCTTTCTGACTTGCAATCCCAATCCTGGGCATATATCCAGACAAAACTATATTTCAAAAAGATACATGCACCCCTGTGTTCATAGCAGCACTATTCACAATAGCCAAGACATGGAAAGAGCCTAAATGTCCATCGACAAATGAATGGATAAAGAAGATGTGGTACCTATATACAATGGAATACTACTCAGCCATAGAAAAGAATGAAATAATGCCATTTGCAGCAACATGGATGCAACTAGAGGTTATCATACTAAATGATTGAGTGTTTTAATCCCCTTGGATTTTTCTACCTAAATGTTATACACACAAATGCTCATATTATTTGCGTCTTTCTCATTTTAAATATAAGTGTTTAAGCTCTCTCAGACATTGGTTTGGTCTAACTTAGGAGTTCTAAAAATCAGAACATATTAGGTGTAGAAAAACTTGCAGGCATGCATTTTTTCCCTAGCTTTCCTAGATCAAACAGTATATGCAATAAAAGGCAGAACATTTACTTCCAACCTAATTATTAATGCCATATCATACAAAATAATTTTAAAGACAAAAATGATTCTTTTACTTAATTTAGGACTAGCAGTAATTTCTTCAGGGAGACAATCACCTCACACATTTCTGCTTTATGTTGCCTTTGTGATATGGAGGAGATGAAGATCAGTTCAGGTAACTAGCATTCATTTTCAAGAATGAATATAGAATAGTAAAAATTTTTATTTACAAAATGCTGGCTTTGTAAAGTAATTTGTAAGAAAGTAGCATTTAGCTCTGTAATGTGTGAAAATAAGAAGTATAACAGAGTCTTGATTCTCACTGATTCTTAAGGACTTAGAATAGTAAAGGAAAACGTGCTATGCACTAGTCCCAGGATTGGAAGAATCTTTAAAATCCGTCTAGTTCGACATCCATCTGATTTTAAAATTCCCTCTCTATTAGCCTCATCACACCCCTTCAAAATTCATCTCTACACCCGTTGCAGTCTATCTTTGATTGCTCTCACCAACCAATGACCAGGATGATTGTATAATTTATTATCCAAATTTAGACACCAGGGGTCACTAATAACAATAATGCTCAACAACAGGCATACATGGGGACATTTCCAAGCAAACCCAGACAGATGATCACTCTACTAGTGAATGACCTTTCTGTTGCCACCTCCAATAGACAAATTTTGGTAACCTATTATGGGCGACCCCATCAGCATTTGATATTGATGACTTCATCCTTCTTAAGACTCTCCCATTTTCCCACTCTTTTCTGTGATTCCATACACCCTATTTTTCTCTTAACCTCTGTCCATTCCTGCTCCATCTTCTTCTGTGCTCACCACTTCATATGCTATTTTCCAGGATCCAACCGTGGCTTAACCACCTGCATGTGGATAACTTCAGTCCATAGCTCTCTCCTGGTCTTCAGGCTTATGTACACATTCCAGTTGCTTACTGGTCACCCCCACTTAGATGTCCCCTAGACACCACACACTCAGTATGTTCAACACTGAGCTAATCATAGTTGCTCATCCTGAATCCCCTCATCCTCCTCCATCTCTTACTGACTGACATCATCTCTGTATAGTTTCCCACGCTAGAAGCCTGGGAGTCAACTATTATTCCACCTTCTCCCTTACCGCCCACATCCAGGCAATCACTTCCGTAATATTCCTTAAATCTTCCCTGTGCTTTCCATCCATTTTCACTGTCTTTGTTTAGACCGCGTCTCCACTCATCTGTTTAGTTCTGCAACATTCTCCCTATGGTGCCCTTGTGGCCAACCTTGCCCTTTTCTTGTCCATTCTCTGTACTACAATTGAAATCTGCTCATGTCACTCCTTGATTGACAGCGATCAATAGCTTCCAGTTGTCCTAGGATGAAATATAAAACTCTGTGACGTGGTTTCCAAGACTCTTCATCATCTGGTCCCTATCTGTCTCTCCAGGTTCACCCTCCAGCCATGCAGCCACACCGAGACACTTATAGTTTCGTCTTTCTTCTCTGGGCCTTGGCAAAAGATGCTCCCTCTGTCTAGAAAAACCACTGATTAACTCCTCTTTCCCCTTCAGGAGTCATCTTGGAGATCATTTTCTCCAGGAACCCTCCCTCACCTTCAGAGGTCACAGGTAGCCCGCCAGCCCTGACCACACCACATTTTATTGCCAAGTTCCTCTCTCCCTTCTCACTCTGAACTCCTTGCACAGAATCTCATTAATTACCTGGCTCTGACTCATCTGCGTATCCCCAGTACAGTGCCTGGCACGCAGAGGGTCTGTGCCATGAGCAGAGCCACTATGTTGTGTTCACTGCCTATTCTCAGTGCCTGGAACTGTGCCTACACTGAGTAGGTGCCATATATCTACGTACATGCAGAACCAATTAATAAAGTAGTCAAAATGTTGTTTTAACAAGTAAGTGGTTTCCCCTTCTGTTTGGGTACCTGTAGGACTGTTTTCCTTAAATGAGGGTGTGGCAGCTGCCTTTTAATTTCCTTCCTCATCTACAAAGTATTTTTTTCCTAGAAGAAGTTAGCCTAGGCACACTGTACTTCAGATCATCGCCTCTTTGAAGCATGCTGGGTGATAGTCATGGTTCCAGCCATGGTACAGCGTGCTCAGAGCACAAGGCATAGCAAAGGCTCGTCCCTGGCAGGATATTTAAAGCTGCTGGGAGCCAGTTACTTATCTTGCAGTTCAGGGAGCTCAACAGTGTTTCCAAGATAAATTACTATGAGTTCAAGGGGAGAGTTGAGGTTGCATTTTTCATGGCCCACTTCCACACATAGTTATGCCTCCAATCTATAATCTCTGAAATACAGTTGTTTCAATCTATATCTTTGTTCTGTGCTCAGCATACACTGGAAGCTGCTGGGGAGAATACCCAAGCCAGAGTCACTGGGTTTCATACTTAGGATGAAATAGACATTTTCCATTAAAGGCAAATCCTTCATTTCAGAAGTCTGAATAGACTGCTACTAAAAATAACAGCTTCAATTGATAAGATTTAAGGCACTAAAAATGCTATGCTATACAAGAATGTTCTCCAGATGTAGCATTTTCAATTGCAATTTTTTTTGTTCACATGAAGGATTTGGTTCTCATTCAACTTTTCTGAATTGGTCAAACAAGTGTAAAGGATACATTGGACTAGGTATCACCTGAAGAAGTAGGAGCGGTTTCTGTCCTGGTGGTAATAAGAATTGCTTCAATTTATTATTTATTATAACTGTGCTTATTATGTCCCAGGCACTTGCATACTCTCTTTTTTATATAGTATGTTATTTAATCCTTAGAACAACTATATGAGATGAGTATATTATTGTCCCCATTTTTCAGTTGAGGAAACAGGCACAGGAGGTGGTAAATGACTTTCCCTAGGTTACGCAGTTACCAAGAGTCAGAAATGGGTTTAAGCTTAAGGAATATTTCTGCTGTCCCATGTTCTTTATGACTGTGCTATTTCTTCCTATATGTAGCAGAGAGGTTCTAGTATTTACCACTTAAGACCTATGTGACTGTCAGCAAGTTACCATCCCTGTCAGAACCTCACTCTCCTTCCCTAAAATTCCTTCCAGATTCACTATTCTATAAGCCTAAACGTGCCTTAGGGGTTAACAGACATTTAGGTGGCCTAACACCATACCTTACAAATGTCCAGTTACCATCTTGTCCTCATATTTCATCAGCGGATGACAGGAACTATTCAAAATCTACCTATCTATGACTTTTCCGGCTTTCATTGATTTTTGCTCTGCCTTTACGTATTTTCCTATGGCTAAAATGACAAATCAGAGGCCCTGCCATTCTGTTTGAAGGACTGATATTTTGGCGTGCCTAGTAGAGTTCCAAGCATAGCCTGGGCATTGAAATGTGCTTGATAACCCAAAAGGGCACTTTAGGCAGATTCCTATGAGCTTTGGAAACTCTCTCTTCCACTGCTGGTTGGGTCCTAAATGATTATTTATTTAGAGATTGTTTCAAATACATGAAAAGTAACTCACTACGCTCTCTGGGGAGCCCAGGGTAGATGCTTACTTCCATTTCTAATCCATGCTTTTTCTAATGAACTAGAAATTTAGGTAGTGGTATTTTTGTATGAGGGGGAGGAAAGAAGAGTCTCCATATCATATTTGAAATCATGGCATCCATAGAGTCCAGATTCATACTTCATCTCAAATTTCCATTAGAAAAAATACATATTTGTGTATTTCCTCATACAGAATTCAATCTTAAGAAAGTGTATTTGCACACACACACTTATAGACACATACCCTAGTCTTTATGAACCAAGGAGTCTAGGTGGAAAAATCATTTCAGAAAGTATAATAATTCAAATGAAATCTATTTTGGTTATTTTGTAATCTATTATTCTCATTTATTTCATTATCCTTAGAAACACACATTAAATATAATGATAACAGTCAGAATAATAATAATCATGTCTTATCTACAAATATGTACATATGTGTATTATTATTTCAAAGCATTTTACATCAATTATCTTTTTTCATCATTACAATGATTCTGCAATAGGTAGAATAAAGATAATTCCCTGGGAGATGCTGAGAATCATGTGAAATAATGTAGGTAAAAGTGCTTTGAAAATGAAAAGCTCCAGTTTACATTTACTGTAATATTCTTGTTGATATCATACTTCTGTTGTCTCCAGGTAGATAAAAGGATGTTGAAGCCTAGAACAGCTAAGCACCAGGCATTAAGTCAGGTAATGAGCTAGTGTGAAAAATGAGGGAAAAAACAAACAAGTATTTGTTGACTACTTGTTACGTGCCTCGGGCTTTGGTATTATATAGTCTAATCTCCACACCAACCTTTAAAGCTAGGTTATTACTTACTAGATAAAAGGATAAATCTGAGATTTAGATAGATTAAGTATAGCTGGAAGAACAAAGATTCATACCCAAACCTGCCTGACTCAAAGCCCGTGTTCTGTCCATTGGTCTACCCTGCCTCTCAGAATAGGTGCTTTCTCTTTACCAGCCTGGGTATCAGTGCTCACAGACTCACTCACACAGCAAGCACAGACCTACACCCCATCAATCCTAAGGAAGAACATTTAAGAGATGTAAAATTGGCCAAATTTGGGAGGAAAGAGTATATTGTTGTCATGACCAGAAAGATGAAATCTGTAAATCCTAAATATTGTTTGAAACATAAGAACATCAATAACTAATGAACAATACCTCAAATATTTATTGCTTCTGAATGTTCTTGATAATACAAAGAATAATTTTAAATACACATAAATTTAAATTAATACAAATACAAAATGAGAAACTGTACCTATATTTGTTTCATGGGTTTCTTTTATAAGAAAAAGATGAAGAATGAATCTCAGTGATAAAACTTTCCACGTGAAAGTCTAATCAACTACCTCAGCCATCAGTAAGTGTGAAAGGTGTGTTTCAAAATTTTAAATGTATATTGAATTAGGTTAACCCTTATGGCTCTTCACCTTTCTAAAATCTCACTTCTAATTTTTTAACTGAATATGTATTTCCCCCTAGGAGTGCTGAAAGGGATTTTTACACTGAATGAAATAAAAATAGATGCTGCTGATATATCAAAACCAAAATCAAAAGTCACAGTGAGCAAAAATCGTTTTTTAAGTACAATTCTATTTGAAATCTTTCCTGAAAGATGATATGCTCCCTTAGTGCCAGTGGAGCCTCTATTTAAATCTCAGAGGTCAGTTGATTACGATATTCTATGGCGCTGACCAGAAAGGAATCTTATTTCCAAGTGATGAATTTGAGATTGACCATTAAGGTTTGTAGGACTTCTCTGCATAAGTGCTGGCAAGGGAACATAAGCCTTGTGAGTAACAAATTGAACTCCAATCCACTGACTTTCTATCAAACATTAGCCAACTTGCAGATATGAGCTATCTATACCCGGAGCAGGGAGAGTAGTCTAGAAGGATAAAGGGGAGACCTTTAATCATCTGAAAGTGTAGTGTGGCCAGAATTTAGCCCCTGGCTCATGGTCAACTTTCTGTTGCTTTTAGCTCAGTAGTAGCCCAGGGCTTACCCTTGGCACATAAACATTCATTGTCTAGACTCCCTTGGCTCCCTTTAAAATAGCAACTCAACACACAGTCATCTGCCCCCATTTGTTCTTGCTCTTAAGGAAGATTAAAAGTAAATTGGAATGAGTTCTATCACAGTAGAGACACTGAGAACTTCTACCCAAAATAGATGCCAGATCAGAATTAGAATAGGCTGGGACTCAGATGAAGTGAACTTTCTTGACAAAGGATTGTGTCCTGTTCCAGAACAATCTATAAAATGTTTGTCCTTTTAGTTTGCTTTGGGGCAAATAATGCAAGGAGTTAAAGGGAAAGACAACTTGTAAGGAAGGCATGGGATTTTTTGGCCTCCTAACTGTGGTAGGTAGAAAAGTTTGTAATTGAAGCAGTGGTTACCTTACACTTCACTGTATTTTAAATAAAGAAAGTCTCTAGGGGAAAAATCATTGAGACATAGAAAATTAAACTGGAATGTTTTTCTATGCCATTAAACCATCCCCATAAGAAGTCATTGGCAGTCAATGCCCCAGTTTTAAAGACAGATTCATTGTGCTTCTTAGGAGTATCAATGAGAAGGGAAGGAAAACAAAAACACTTGGAAGAAGGTATTTCTCTCAGACTCTTTTTGAGGAGGAAGAACTGGAGGAATGTAAGAAAGGCAGGGCTCACTCAAAGATAGCCATTAAACCCACTGGTCCCCCTTTTCCACTCAGTGTTTTTCCCCACGTATCTATGTGACTAGGACTCTTTTTCTGGGTGTGATTTGGAAGACTATGAAAGCAGCAGGAATCAGAATTAAGAAAACTGCCTGGTGAAAATGAAAGGCAGCAGAGGTGGGAGGAAAGGGGCTATTTGCATAACTTTCTCCTCAACTAGAGCTATGATTTTTGAGCTCTTATTGCCTCAGAACTTGGCGTGGTTTTTGCTTTGTTTTAGTGTGAGTGCCATTATTTAATAATCCGACATAAAGGTGGGCATGTTAAAAAAAAAAAAAAAAAGAAGGAATTTGTTCTTTGCTGTTGCTTCTCAAAGTATGGTCCACGGGTCAGCGGCATCGGCAGCTCGTGGAGCTTGTTAGGACCACAGACGTCAGGACCCACCCAGACGTGCTGAGTGGTTCACAGAATCCCCAGTCAGTTTGGATGCACATTAATGTTTGAGCAGCGCTGACCTAAAGGATTGATAATCAAAGGGCTTGAGAAGGTAGGTTAATTACCCCTGAATTCAGAGCTCACTCTGTCTGCGACAGCAGTGCTACTTTGTCCAAGAGGAGAGTAAAAGCACTCCCAGTGTGCTTTTGGAGCATTGACCCTTCCTTTTGGAGAACCGACACTCATAAAAGATCACCTCATTAATTGTTCTCAAACATGCTAGTATGCCCTATATACCAACCAAAAGCAATGAAGGAAGGAAGGAGGAAGGAAGCAAGTGAAAGCAAGAGAGAGGGAGAGAGAAAAGGAAAGAGAGAAAAATCTTACATGTTTAGTTTGATTTATTTTGTCCACACATAAGACTAGATGGCTTTTATTTATAGAGCCTGGGATTGGAGTTCCCAAGTGCCATTTCCAGGCCCACGGATCCTCTCTTACTCCCTCCAAAACTACAAACTAGTGAATACTGAATACACTGTGTACTTGACACACATACAGGTGTGGAACTTTACCTAAGACATTTGAGCAATTATACAGGCTGAACTGACATGATCTTATTCTAAGGAGAGGAGATGGAGAGAGTGGTCTGAACAATACCTACAAATTGGAGGTGTGGCTAAAAGGGTCCAGAAGACAAGAGTGGATCATCTCAAACACATATGGGGAAAACCCTACTGGCTCAGAAGTCAGGAAGAAGAAAGCTCACAGAGAATTAGCCCCCCGCACAGAAACTTTCATGTGATAACAGGTCCGTAAAGGGGGAGAATAGGGTTACCCGGCCAGAGACAAGATGATAAGGGGCTGTGGGAATCAGCAGAAATAGTGGAGAATAATGAACTTATTAACTGAATAAATGAAAGCTTTTTTATGGAGAGGAGAGTGACCAGTTGATTTCTACATCCATGAAGAATCAAGCCAAAGAAGATAAACTTCCATTAAGCTAAGAAAAACTTGGATTGAAAAATAACCACAGTTTTCTCTAGAGAAATGTACACTTGGGGCTGACATTGGAGGCTACAGTCTTAGAGTAATACTGTGGATCTTCTCCTGAAATTTAGTCTAGTAAATAAACAACTGGATAAAATGAACAATAATCAAAACAATAAAAATTTGGGAGAAAGATGTAATGGGGAAAAGATCCCTCTTAGCTTAAGGGGTATTTCTGGGCTGATTGCATGTGGCCAAACTTCATACTTTGTATACCCGTTCTGCTGTGTTTCGTCCTCTGGGTCACCATTTAATGGGAAAGCAGAGAAGATCCAAGTCAACCTGGATCCATTTACTAAGGATGCCTCTGCTGGGGAAATGTGTGAAATCGTGAATAGGCTTCTCAGGGTTACTAAGGTGTCCTTTTGTGAAACCTGCAGAAGTGAAAAGACACCACCAATTCTGGAGTTCTAGATTCCCCCATTTGGGAAATGAATGACCTTCCAGCTTTATACTCCACGATTCTAAAGGATGCACCTCTCTGGGAACATGTCTACAAAAGTGTTATGATGCCATTCTGCTGGAAAATGTGTTTTCTGTTCACCTTTAAATCCATCATAAAAATGAGAAATTTCTGTTATTAAAAATATGAAAAAAGCAAAATATCCCTTAATAGAAAAAACAAAAGGGGAAGCCAGGATAGTGGCACTTTAGAAAAATTAATAAGCTCAGTATAATATCTTAGTCAAAGAAAAGCATTGCTTCTGAGAAGCAGCATTGTTTTGAAATTTCCCCAGCCACAGGAAATTGTATCAGGCACAGGAAGAAGTAGCACTGAAGGCACTACATTCCTGGCCTGAGTTTCTGGTTCAAGCAGCTAGAACTGGCAATATGTGCATTTTAAAAAATTGTCTGGACTGAACCGTTCTTTGCAGACAGATAAGGGAGTTTTAAGAATCCGGTTGCTTGGGGACTTGAGAAGTCCAGTTTACTGTGGATATTACCAATCAAAGGACAATATATAGATGACCAGATTTCCTTCCTCTCTAAAATCCATTTCACCAGATATTTTCACTAGTTTTCTTGGTTTGAATTCAAAAGTGAGTGAATTTTAGATGCAGATAGAATTAATTCATAGCAGTAAATAACGTTTGACAAAATACTACTATTCCTCATTCAAGAAGAGTATTTGATGTGAATTTTTCCTCAAAATTTCTTCCTTGTTTGTGACTATTTTTTTTTTGACACTGCCTCTGATAATGAGCAAGCTGATTTAGACAAAACTTGGCTTCTTTTTCTCTTTAAAGAGGCAGAATAAATGTACAACGGGGATTTTTTAATCAACCTTTTCTGTGCTTTGGTTTAAACTTGGTTGTTACATGTGACTGACGTTATTCCCATATGAAATTATAATCCATCTCATTTTTAATAAAGATGTTGATTTTATGAAGAACAATTTGCTAAAAAAAACCCCAGCATTTTGCTGTTTGGTAACAATTGGTTAAATGAGTACCCACGAAAAGATTTTTATTTATGACAGGCTCGGGCACTTATTTTCTGAGGTTTGTTAGCTCTTATAAAACAGATGATCCTGGCTAAATCAAAGAGGTGGTGTGACTTGTGTTTGGACCTTCAAGATATTTGAAGACCCTAACTTCCTTTCAGCTGAGATAGAAAATCTTAGCACTCTAAAAGCAGAACCTGGTAGAACACAGTTACATAAAATGCCTTTTCCATTTTTTTTCACTCTATTACCCTTTACTATTATAGGAAAATGGTGTTATTGCCTGATTACTGAGAAAGCACACAGAAATCTCGCCTTCCAAATCCGAGTCAGTCCTTGACTAGGATGAACAAAGCCAGGCCATCTGCTCTGAATATCATTACTACTTTGGCCATTTGGGCAAGGGATCTATCTTCTCTGCTTCAAAGAGAGGTTTTAGATTGGAAAATTGAAATTAAATAAGTAGACAGGAAGAGACATTTGGACAAATAACACTTTCCAAAGAGAGCCCCATTTGTTAGGTTATTATCATCATGATCATTTTAATTTTCATTCTGGCCACAGAGTTAACCTTTGGGGTCTCCGTTTTACAAAACATTTCAGTAAAAAACTTAATTCCAGAGTTTCTGCAATAAACGCTTAGGAAGGAAAACCAGCATGTGGGTGAATGAGTCATCAGTCACCCCCCCCCCCGCCCCGCTTCCTGGTGATTCTCCACTGGAAAACCAGAAACATGGATTGAGTTTATACAGCTATTTCACCAGAATAATACTATACCGCAGGCCATGTTAATTTCCTGAACTAAACAGTCCCTAATCTGCTGAAAGGCAGCTGGCTAACTGCTGGTGTCTGGCAAGTGCCCCATCTGTCCCCCTGCCCAGGGTCTCTCTCTACTGTCTTCACTTTCCCGTTCTCTCAAGCAGGCGTCTCTCTTTGTTTTCAGGGGTGTAGCCCACCTGAACTTTCCTTTCTATGCCTGAAAACTTGGGCTCTTTTCCTCTCTCCTGCGGACCTGCGGCTTTGTCTAAGTGACAAGGCACAGTTGTGTTGACTGTAGTTACGGCGCTGGTGATGGTGGAGATCATGACGGTGATGGTGGAGATGGGGGGCTGATGGTGTAAGGAGCGCAGGCTGAGCGGGCGCGGTGGGGGGGGGGGAGGATGGACCACGGAGGCGGTGGAGAGTGGGGTGCGAGAGGGATGGAGTGAGCAGGGATCGCAGATGGGAGCTGTCCACGCACCGAAGTGCTGAAACGCCGCGGCCATGGCATCACAAGAGCGGAGACAGGCGGGGAGGCGCTGCAAATATAGAAGGGAGAAAAAAGGCAACAAATACCTTCACACGGCCGCCCAGCCTTGCTTTGGGAATGTGTTTCTGCAGGTGTCCTCGGTGCTGAGCTGAGTGGGTGAGATCCCCTATTCTGGCAGGTTCGGGCTCAGATTTCTCTAGAAAGCTGTGAATGAGAGCCCTGGCTCTTAGGGGCTGTGATTTTGGTAGGAGGCGTGTGCGCCCGAGACTCTGTCCTTCTATATGGAGGCTGGCTTTCCCCTGGGTCCTAAATGCCTCCGCAACGTTGGTTTCCCCCGGTTCCGTCAAGACAATACTAAGAATTATTGTAATTTTGTAACATCTGGGACAAAAAGTATTTACTTACCATTACCCCCCGACAGACACAAACCTTAAAAACAAAACCTTTTAAACAGATTAATGCAACCGCTGAAACAAGACTCGTGTGTGTGTGTGTGTGTGTGTGTGTGTGTGTAAATTTAACAGATGAGAAAGTATCACAGACCTATAGGGGAAAGGATGGATTATTTCATTAACAAATGGTGGTAAGAAAATGAACGATTTGGAAAAGGCTCAAATTAAAGCCCCATCGTACCAAATTAATTCCACCTAGATTAAAGAGCTAAATAAGAAAGTAAAATAAAATTTAGAAAAACAACTAGAAGAACATAAGAAATATGTTTACTGATTTCAGCATAGGGAAGGCTTTCTAAGCACCGGAGGAATAGAAGCAATCATAAAGAAAAAAGGGCAATAAGTTTGAGTGCATAAGAATACTTTTGAATGTAAAAATGTCGTTAACAATGTAAATATAAATGACCACTTGGAAAAAATTGCAAC
The DNA here is from genome assembly GCF_028023285.1 of Balaenoptera ricei. Lineage (NCBI taxonomy): Eukaryota > Metazoa > Chordata > Mammalia > Artiodactyla > Balaenopteridae > Balaenoptera > Balaenoptera ricei. The sequence continues at coordinate 74,527,940 of NC_082655.1, forward strand.
AACTATATGTTTCATACATAAAATATCTCATATATCAAAAGAAATACACTATCAGCCCAAGGGAAAAAAAAAAACAAGGACAAGCACATGACAAAGAATTCACTAAAGAAAGGTGAATGCATTATAAACCTATTTTTTTTTAAATCAACCTCTCCTGTACAGAGATACGTAATTTAAAATAGTGGATTTTGGCTGAGGGTTTAAATCTACTTAATATCTCATGTTGTTGAGATAACGGTGAAGAAGTGTAACCTTTCTATAAATCTATTTTGCAACATACATTGAGTCATAATATACATACAGTTAGACCCAATAATTCCACTTTATGCACCTTATCCTAGGGATATAATCAGATATGCAGATAAGGATTTATGTACATAAATTTAATTTAGGACCATAGAAACTGTCAAAAATAATGAAAGAATCACATTTTTGTATATAGCCTATAATATTTGCAGCTATTAAAAACATATTTTTGAAGACTACTATAGACAAAGAAACATGCTCACAAAATGGTAAGTGAAGAAAAAGCAAGATAGCAGATACAGTACCGCCCATTATAAAGTTTTCATATTTACTAATAAAAAGAAACATTAAATATTTTAATGCAAACTTTTTATCGTATATTTCACGGAGCCTTTAAAATTGTCAGAATTCTTCCAACTCTGACATAGCATTATGTGTTTATTTACTTATCTGTATATTATCTCTCTCTCCGATAGAATGTAAGTGCCACGTGGTAGAAAATTTGTCTCTTCTGTTCAGGACTTCTTCCCAATCACCTAGAAGAATGCCTGAATGTCATAGAAGTTCAATAAATATTTGAGAAATAGAAAAATGAATGAACGAATGAATGAATGAATGACATAACCCCCCACATACCGATATGTTTTAAAACATTTTATAAAGCTATGAATTTCATATAAAAAGTTATCCAAAAAGGTATAGTACACCAAAACGACCTGAGGTTGCTGCTGAGTTTCAATCACATATCAGCTTAAAGAGACATCTCCAAAAGTATAACTAATCATGGACATGACTTGCAAAGTAGCACTAAATGGGAACTTTTTAGGAGAAAAAAGTTTTCTCTGATTAATTTGCAGTCTAATACTGTTCACTTCTTCTTGATCATGATCCCTTTAAAAGCTTTGTAGACTTTCCTTTCTTCTGAGATGTTAATGTTAATTATTCTGCTTCTCTTCCTCCTTTCATCAATTTTATAACCACTAATAGAAATATAAACCAAGACCAAGACGTAAGTGTTTCATTAGCCTATGATATAAAAAGACTTTTTCAAAGTTTCAGATGAATTTGGCTACCTTTGCTCAGCTTCTGTTCTCTTTCAGTTTTTTTTTCCACTGTCAATTGTGACTTTTGAATGACATCAGTGATAACCTAGCCAAGTTTTATTTGTATTTGTAGAAACAAAAATCATATATGTGTGTGTGTTGTGTGCGTACTCTCCTTCCCGTGAAATCTTTATAGAAGAAAACTCTCCCCACTTATATGAGGCTGAGACATAAACCCAGAGTGCTCCTGCCTGATCGAGTGATAGGACCTACAGAGATGGGCAGAGTAACCACAAAAGCTACTGGCTGCCAGAAATATAGTCTTATATTCTGAAAGTTTAAAAAAAACAGTTTTAAAATTTACTTGCACTGATCAGAGTGAAAAAAATAGTTTTTTTTAAAAAACCTCTCTTTTATTTATGATTAGAACAGATATGTTCACTATATTACAAGATTTACTTCTTCCCAAAGTGCCAGTGAAAGTATACCATTTCACTTTGTATTTAAGGATATTATCCTTGCATTGTTTATCATAATACCATTCTACACCGCTTAAAATTTCTGTGTAAGAACAACTGCCCTTTACTGAGTAGATGTGTCTTCACTGTGTTGGATCTTTTTGTTTCCAGGATCCAGATTATCTTTGCTCAGAGCCTTTGCTTGGTAACTGCTAAGCAGAGGCTTCTGTGATGGGTTTCTTTTCTTTCCTCACCCTGATTGAGATTGTTCTGGTACTTGGCACACTCTACTTACCCTCCATTTCAGCTTCTTGTATTTCTCAGCCGCCTACGTATTTGTTTGCAGGGCTCCTCCACATCCCCTTTGTGTATAAGTAGCCAGTGCCAAGGGTTCAAGTGTAGTCAGCTCATCTGCTCACAAGCATCTTTCCTGGTCCCTGACCTCGTGCCTGACATTCCTAAGTCAGTTACTCATTTCCTCACTGCCTTAAAGGACCCTGTTGCTGTTGGATTTGCTGTGGTCTAGGTTTGGTTGACGGGAAGGTGCTTTCTGTGGTTGGCTAGTGACCGATGAAGGTTGTATCCATGTGGGAGTGCACTAAAGTCTAAGAGTCCAGGCAGATGGGATAATACCCAGAGAAATCTCGATATTTATAAGAGAGATGTTAGGATGATATTACAATGGTAAAATAGCACATTTCTAGACAATTGGATGTTTAAGGACTGGGTAATGTATAAAGACTAAGGTCAAATTGCAAAAGTAAAAATATTTTACTTAGCCATAAGGATAATTCATTCTCCTTATGTATGTTTTGTAATGTACATCTCAATTTATTTATTTATTTTTATAAATTTATTTATTTATTTATTTATTTATTTATGGCTGCACTGGGTCTTCGTTGCTGCACACGGGCTTTCTCTAGTTGTGGCGAGCAGGGGCTACTCTTCGTTGCGGTGCGCGGGCGTCTCATTGCATTGGCTTCTCTTGTTGCGGAACACGGGCTCTAGGCACGCGGGCTTCAGT